>NC_135172.1:38634622-38940622 GCF_041146795.1 Maylandia zebra | reverse complement strand
TTCTAGGCATTCCAGTATCCAGCTGTGGGGCATTGAGTCATAGGCCTTCTTGTAATCAATCCAGGCAGTGCACAGGTTGGTCAGTCTGGTCTTGCAGTCTCGGCTGATTGTTCTGTCTACCAGTAGCTGGTGTTTTGCGCCTCTGGTATTCTTGCCAATTCCTTTCTGTGTCCCGCTCATGTATTGACCCATGTGCCTGTTCATCTTAGCCGATATGATGCCTGACAGGAGCTTCCATGTAGTACTGAGGCAGGTTATTGGTCGGTAGTTGGAGGGGACCGGTCCCTTCTTGGGGTCCTTGGGGATCAGGACCGTCCGGCCTTCAGTTAGCCATTCCGGGTGTCTTTCGTTAACTAGCAGCTGGTTCATTTGTGCTGCCAGACGCTCGTGGAGTGCAGTCAGCTTCTTCAGCCAGTAGGCGTGAACCATGTCGGGCCCTGGTGCTGTCCAACTCTTCATACTGGAGACCCTTTCTTGGATATCTGCCACTGTGATGGTTACTGGACCCTGTTCAGGGAGGTCGCTGTGGTCTGCCCTCAGATCCTCTAGCCACTGAGCATTGCCGTTATGGGTTGCTTCCTTCTCCCATATGCTCTTCCAGTATTGCTCCGTCTCCAGCCTTGGTGGTGCTGTTCTCTTATTGTTCCCTTGCCACTGAGAGTACACCTTTGCTGGTTCGGTGGAGAACAGCTGGTTTATTCTCCTGCCTTCTATCTCTCTGGTGTACCTCCTCAAGCGGCTGGCCAAGGCTGTGAGTCTTTGCTTGGCAGTTTCCAAGGCCTCAGGTATGGACAGCTTGCTGTATTTCTTAGGCACCTTATTTGTCGCACCTTTCTGCAACTCCGTTAGTTGGCTAACCTCCCTCCGTGCTACTTTGATCTTGCCCTCTAGCCTCCTTCTCCATGGAGGGTACTGCCCCTTGTGGCTGTTCAACTTGTAGCCAAGCATCTCACTGATCACTGCTGCCGTATTGTAGATCAGCTTGTTAGTGTCGGTAATCGTGGTTGTAGGTATTGCCCGTAGTGCTGCATTAACATCATCTAGCAGACCTTCTGAGGGTACTTCACGTAATCTTGGTAACCGGCTACGGGGGATATATATATGTGTATATATATATATATATATGTATATATATATATGTATATATGTATATATATATATATATATATATATATATATATATATATATATATATATATATATATACACACAGCCTAAATATATATAGTGAATATACATACAATTCACTGGAGTCTGCATTGACTGGAACAACTAGTAGCTCAGTGTTCCAACATTCGAAAGAAGGGACTGCTCTCACAGCTAGAGATTGACGAGGTACAACACAAATGCTACGGCAAGGAGGAGTCAGGACGCCAGGTCAGGGGGGAGATATCATCACCCCCACCCGAGATTGGGTACATAGCCCCAAGTGTGATAGGAGAAGGATCGTTGAGTGCGAGAGGAACTGACCTGAAAAATAGGATCATGGCCAAGCTTGAAACCTGGATCCCCCGTAGCCGGTTACCAAGATTACGTGAAGTACCCTCAGAAGGTCTGCTAGATGATGTTAATGCAGCACTACCGGCAATACCTACAACCACGATTACCGACACTAACAAGCTGATCTACAATACGGCAGCAGTGATCAGTGAGATGCTTGGCTACAAGTTGAACAGCCACAAGGGGCAGTACCCTCCATGGAGAAGGAGGCTAGAGGGCAAGATCAAAGTAGCACGGAGAGAGGTTAGCCAACTAACGGAGTTGCAGAAAGGTGCGACGAATAAGGTGCCTAAGAAATACAGCAAGCTGTCCATACCTGAGGCCTTGGAAACTGCCAAGCAAAGACTCACAGCCTTGGCCAGCCGCTTGAGGAGGTACACCAGAGAGATAGAAGGCAGGAGAATAAACCAGCTGTTCTCCACAGAACCAGCAAAGGTGTACTCTCAGTGGCAAGGGAACAATAAGAGAACAGCACCACCAAGGCTGGAGACGGAGCAATACTGGAAGAGCATATGGGAGAAGGATGCAACCCATAACGGCAATGCTCAGTGGCTAGAGGATCTGAGGGCAGACCACAGCGACCTCCCTGAACAGGGTCCAGTAACCATCACAGTGGCAGATATCCAAGAAAGGGTCTCCAGTATGAAGAGTTGGACAGCACCAGGGCCCGACATGGTTCACGCCTACTGGCTGAAGAAGCTAACTGCACTCCACGAGCGTCTGACAGCACAAATGAACCAGCTGCTAGTTAACGAGAGACACCCGGAATGGCTAACTGAAGGCCGGACGGTCCTGATCCCCAAGGACCCCAAGAAGGGACCGGTCCCCTCCAACTACCGACCAATAACCTGCCTCAGTACTACATGGAAGCTCCTGTCAGGCATCATATCGGCTAAGATGAACAGGCACATGGGTCAATACATGAGCGGGACACAGAAAGGAATTGGCAAGAATACCAGAGGCGCAAAACACCAGCTACTGGTAGACAGAACAATCAGCCGAGACTGCAAGACCAGACTGACCAACCTGTGCACTGCCTGGATTGATTACAAGAAGGCCTATGACTCAATGCCCCACAGCTGGATACTGGAATGCCTAGAATTGTACAAGATCAACGGGACCCTGAGAGCCTTCAATGGGGATGTGGCGTACAACACTAGAGGCCAACTCAAAGCCCATAGCACAAGTCGCCATCAAGTGCGGGATCTACCAAGGAGATGCTCTGTCCCCACTGCTGTTCTGCATAGGCCTTAACCCCCTCAGTGAGATCATTAACAAGACTGGCTACGGATACCAACTACGGAACGGAGCAGTTGTCAGCCACCTCCTGTACATGGATGACATCAAGCTGTATGCCAAGAGTGAACGAGACATAGATTCACGGATCCACACTACCAGGCTATACAGCAATGACATTGGAATGTCGTTCGGACTGGAGAAGTGTAGTCGGATGGTAACAAAGAGAGGGAAGGTAGTCAGAACTGAGGGGATTGAACTACCAGAAGGCAACATTGCAGACATAGAGGACAGTTACAAGTACCTGGGGATCCCACAGGCGAATGGGAACCATGAAGAGGCCACTAGAAAAGCTGCAACCACCAAGTACCTGCAGACGGTCACGCAAGTCCTGAGGAGTCAGCTGAATGGTAAGAACAAGATCCGGGCCATCAACACATACGCCCTGCCCGTGATTAGGTACCCTGCTGGGGTAATAAGCTGGCCAAAGGAGGAGATAGAAGCCACTGACATCAAGACAAGAAAGCTCCTTACCATGCATGGAGGGTTCCACCCCAAGTCCAGCACCCTGAGGCTGTACACTAAGTGGAAGGAAGGGGGCCGGGGACTGGTGAGTGTCAGCACCACAGTCCAGGATGAGACAATGAACATCCAAGAATACATTGGGAAGATGGGCCCAACTGACCGAATGCTCAGTGAATACCTCAGGCAGCAGAAACCCAAGAAAGTGGAGGAAGGTGAGGAACCATCATGGAAGGACAGGCCCCTGCACAGTATGTACCACCGGCAGATAGAGGAGGTGGCTTATAACCAGAAATCTTACCAGTGGCTGTACAAAGCTGGACTGAAAGACAGCACAGAGGCACTAATCATGGCAGCACAAGAACAAGGTCTGAGTACAAGATCCATAGAGGCTGGGATCTATCACACCAGGCAAGACCCCAGGTGCAGGCTGTGTAAAGATGCCCCTGAGACAATCCAGCACATAACAGCAGGGTGCAAGATGCTAGCAGGCAAGGCATACATGGAACGCCATAACCAAGTGGCCGGCATAGTGTACAGGAACATCTGTGCGGAGTATAACCTGGAAGTCCCGAGGTCAAAATGGGAGATGCCCCCAAGGGTGATGGAGAATGACCGAGCTAAGATCCTGTGGGACTTCCAGATACAGACGGACAAAATGGTGGTGGCTAACCAACCGGACATAGTGGTGGTAGACAAACAGAAGAAGACGGCCGTAGTGATCGATGTAGCGGTTCCGAATGACAGCAATATCAGGAAGAAGGAACACGAGAAGCTGGAGAAATACCAAGGGCTCAGAGAAGAGCTCGAGAGGATGTGGAGGGTGAAGGTAACGGTGGTCCCCGTGGTAATCGGAGCACTAGGTGCGGTGACTCCCAAGCTAGGCGAGTGGCTCCAGCAGATCCCGGGAACAACATCGGAGATCTCTGTCCAGAAGAGCGCAGTCCTGGGAACAGCTAAGATACTGCGCAGGACCCTCAAGCTCCCAGGCCTCTGGTAGAGGACCCGAGCTTGAAGGATAAACCGCCCGCAGGGGCGTGCTGGGTGTTTTTTATATATATATATATATATATATATATATATATATATATATATAAAAACAGCACGTTTATCCTTCAAGCTCGGGTCCTCTACCAGAGGCCTGGGAGCTTGAGGGTCCTGCGCAGTATCTTAGCTGTTCCCAGGACTGCGCTCTTCTGGACAGAGATCTCCGATGTTGTTCCCGGGATCTGCTGGAGCCACTCGCCTAGCTTGGGAGTCACTGCACCTAGTGCTCCGATTACCACGGGGACCACCATTACCTTCACCCTCCACATCCTCTCGAGCTCTTCTCTGAGCCCTTGGTATTTCTCCAGCTTCTTGTGTTCCTTCTTCCTGATATTGCTGTCATTTGGAACCGCTACATCGATCACTACGGCCGTCTTCTTCTGTTTGTCTACCACCACTATGTCCAGTTGGTTAGCCACCACCATTTTGTCCGTCTGTATCTGGAAGTCCCACAGGATCTTAGCTCGGTCATTCTCAATCACCCTTGGGGGCATCTCCCATTTTGACCTCGGGGCTTCCAGGCCATATTCGGCACAGATGTTTCTGTATACTATGCCGGCCACTTGGTTATGGCGTTCCATGTATGCCCTGCCTGCTAGCATCTTGCACCCTGCTGTTATGTGCTGGATTGTCTCTGGGGCATCTTTACACAGCCTGCACCTGGGGTCTTGCCTGGTGTGATAGACCCCAGCCTCTATGGATCTTGTGCTCAGAGCTTGTTCTTGTGCTGCCATGATTAGTGCCTCTGTGCTGTCTTTCAGTCCAGCTTTGTCCAGCCACTGGTAGGATTTCTGGATATCAGCCACCTCCTCTATCTGCCGGTGGTACATACCGTGCAGGGCTCTGTCCTTCCATGATGGTTCCTCGTCTCCCTCCTCTTTCTTGGGTTTCTGCTGCCTGAGGTATTCACTGAGCACTCGGTCAGTTGGGGCCATCTTCCCAATGTATTCTTGGATGTTCGTTGTCTCATCCTGGACTGTGGTGCTGACACTCACCAGTCCCCGGCCCCCTTCCTTCCGCTTAGCGTACAGCCTCAGGGTGCTGGACTTGGGGTGAAACCCTCCATGCATGGTCAGGAGCTTTCTTGTCTTTATGTCAGTGGCTTCTATCTCCTCCTTTGGCCAGCCTATTACCCCAGCAGGGTACCTGATCACGGGCAGGGCGTACGTGTTGATGGCCCGGATCTTGTTCTTACCATTCAGCTGACTCCTCAGGACTTGCCTGACCCTCTGCAGGTACTTGGTGGTTGCAGCTTTTCTAGCGGCCTCTTCATGGTTCCCATTCGCCTGCGGGATCCCCAAGTACTTGTAACTGTCCTCTATGTCTGCAATGTTGCCTTCTGGTAGTTCAATCCCCTCAGTTCTGACTACCTTCCCTCCCTTTGTTACCATCCGACTACACTTCTCCAGTCCAAACGACATTCCAATGTCATTGCTGTATAGCCTGGTAGTGTGGATCAGTGAATCGATGTCTCGTTCACTCTTGGCATACAGCTTGATGTCATCCATGTACAGGAGGTGGCTGACAACTGCTCCGTTCCGTAGTCGGTATCCGTAGCCAGTCTTGTTAATGATCTCACTGAGGGGGTTCAGGCCTATGCAGAACAGCAGTGGGGACAGAGCATCTCCTTGGTAGATCCCGCACTTGATGGTGACTTGTGCTATGGGCTTGGAGTTGGCCTCTAGTGTTGTACGCCACATCCCCATTGAGTTCCTGATGAAGGCTCTTAGGGTCCCATTGATCTTGTACAATTCTAGGCATTCCAGTATCCAGCTGTGGGGCATTGAGTCATAGGCCTTCTTGTAATCAATCCAGGCAGTGCACAGGTTGGTCAGTCTGGTCTTGCAGTCTCGGCTGATTGTTCTGTCTACCAGTAGCTGGTGTTTTGCACCTCTGGTATTCTTGCCAATTCCTTTCTGTGTCCCGCTCATGTATTGACCCATGTGCCTGTTCATCTTAGCCGATATGATACCTGACAGGAGCTTCCATGTAGTACTGAGGCAGGTTATTGGTCGGTAGTTGGAGGGGACCGGTCCCTTCTTGGGGTCCTTGGGGATCAGGACCGTCCGGCCTTCAGTTAGCCATTCCGGGTGTCTTTCGTTAACTAGCAGCTGGTTCATTTGTGCTGCCAGACGCTCGTGGAGTGCAGTCAGCTTCTTCAGCCAGTAGGCGTGAACCATGTCGGGCCCTGGTGCTGTCCAACTCTTCATACTAGAGACCCTTTCTTGGATATCTGCCACTGTGATGGTTACTGGACCCTGTTCAGGGAGGTCGCTGTGGTCTGCCCTCAGATCCTCTAGCCACTGAGCATTGCCGTTATGGGTTGCATCCTTCTCCCATATGCTCTTCCAGTATTGTTCTGTCTCCAGCCTTGGTGGTGCTGTTCTCTTATTGTTCCCTTGCCACTGAGAGTACACCTTTGCTGGTTCTGTGGAGAACAGCTGGTTTATTCTCCTGCCTTCTATCTCTCTGGTGTACCTCCTCAAGCGGCTGGCCAAGGCTGTGAGTCTTTGCTTGGCAGTTTCCAAGGCCTCAGGTATGGACAGCTTGCTGTATTTCTTAGGCACCTTATTCGTCGCACCTTTGTGCAACTCCGTTAGTTGGCTAACCTCTCTCCGTGGTACTTTGATCTTGCCCTCTAGCCTCCTTCTCCATGGAGGGTACTGCCCCTTGTGGCTTGTTCAACTTGTAGCCAAGCATCTCACTGATCACTGCTGCCGTATTGTAGATCAGCTTGTTAGTGTCGGTAATCGTGGTTGTAGGTATTGCCCGTAGTGCTGCATTAACATCATCTAGCAGAGCTTCTGAGGGTACTTCACGTAATCTTGGTAACCGGCTACGGGGGATTTCAAGCTTGGCCATGATCCTATTTTTCAGGTCAGTTCCTCTCGCACTCAACGATCCTTCTCCTATCACACTTGGGGCTATGTACCCAATCTCGGGTGGGGGTGATGATATCACCCCCCTGACCTGGCGTCCTGACTCCTCCTTGCCGTAGCATTTGTGTTGTACCTCGTCAATCTCTAGCTGTGAGAGCAGTCCCTTCTTTCGAATGTTGGAACACTGAGCTACTAGTTGTTTCGCCGTCATTGTGGATGTTGGGTATCGAAGAATCCATAGGTCCCTCATCCTATTCATGTAGCCCCTTCCGCCGGGGTTACTTGCGTAGTAGCATTCCAACAACACCCTGTTTTCGTCCCTTGCCCACCGATGCCTTCTTGTTCCAGTAGCCCACTTTTCGTCAGGGTGCCCTGGTTCCTCAACACCTGACGCGGACCTTGTTGATCCGGGCGACGTCCGAGCCGGCATGCCTTCATATTTATCTGTCTCGCTCATGTCTGCGGTAGGCTTGCTTAGCATAGGGGGTCTAGCCTTAGGACCCTTACTGGATACAGACGCCCCAGGCAGGAATCGAACTTGCGATCCTCTGTTCCAAAGGCGTGTAGTTTAACCACTACGCTATCCAGCTGACAAAAGTTTAATAATTTAAACTGATTTTTTAAGTTAAAAGTGAAAGTAATTTGCCTTAATGTGCGATTATAAAGTTATATTGTTTTTCTTCTCTAACTCAATCCTCTTGTGAGTCTTTTCTGCCTATGACAAAACAAAGAACTATATGGTGATGTTTTCCTCCCTAGAGCCTCCTGTTTGGATAGTAGGTCATTTTTGTCATAAACACTTAACTGAAACAAACATGGAACATTGACATAGGTGGCCAGCTGCTATTTTCATGACTAAAATGGAAGCAGGATGTGCACATTTTTTGTTGTAGTTCCAGAGAAGAATGTTTCA
The DNA here is from genome assembly GCF_041146795.1 of Maylandia zebra. Classification (NCBI taxonomy): domain Eukaryota; kingdom Metazoa; phylum Chordata; class Actinopteri; order Cichliformes; family Cichlidae; genus Maylandia; species Maylandia zebra. Next base: position 38,932,525 of record NC_135172.1, on the reverse strand, counting down.
GAAAAGGTTCAGTAACACCAGTGTCACTGACTCACTGTTTTATGCCTGAAATTTGCTTTTTTATGTTACTGAAGTTTTAAAATCCCACACTGGACTAATAATAACGACAAGTGGACTTCTTTCATCCATGAAGCCAAGGGGTTCATTTTGACCTTATATTTTTGCAGCAGTTACTGAGTAAATTTGAGGACTTTATTTTCAAAGAAACTAAATCAAACTTAATTTATTAAAAAACATTCTCACTATAAAGTTTAAATTCCTCTTTTGCGAAAGGCAAGGAGATTATTTTAGCAGCATTGTTTTGTGTTTCATTTTGACAAAGCTATTGTTTGGATGCATTTAAAAAAAAGGGAAATCTGTGCGAACAAAATAGATAAAAGCCTAATGTCACATTTTTACTCGAGGAGGTCCATATACTAGTGTCCTAGTATATTTTGGTATTTTAAAATGTGACACACAACCTCCTGTCCCTAGTTGCATTTAGTTGCGTTCCAGGCAGCTTCTTCATTATCCTTTACCACAGGTTGTTCTCATTCTTGCTGGAGTTATTTGAGTATGATGTCTAATCTTGACTTGATACATATATGTAGTACTGTGCAAAAGTCTTGGGTCACTTTCTGCTGGTTTTTGAAAGTGGTCTTGACCAAAAGTTCTCAAAGATCTCATGGGTGTTCTTAAAAAAAAATCAAGAAAATGGGCAAGTGCAGGACAAAAAGAAGTCACAGGCCCAAAAACAATCTACAGGAGATGAACAGTATCTAAATGTCATTTCCATAAGAAATAGAAAAACTTCAGAAAAGGCCTGACAAAAGACCTGAGAAATGCATCGGGCCGTTGAATTGATCCATTTACAGTTTGCTGAAGCCTTATCAGAAATGGTCTCAGTGGAAGGGTGGCTGTCAAAAAGCACTTCTTAAGGAAAAGATATTCGAGAAAAGGCTAAGGTATACCAAATTACACAAGAATTGGACTCAAAATCAATGGCAACAGCTCTTATGGAGTCATAAATCTAAATTAGAATTTTTTGGCTCAAATCATTACCAGGAGGTCACGAGACACATACAACAGTGAGAGTCTACAGCTACCTGTAAAACATGGCAGTGCCTCTGTCGTATTTTAGCGCTGCATTTCAGCCAATGGTATTGGGGACTTTGTCAAAACTGATGGAATTAAGACTACATATTTCTCCTGTATACCTCCTCAGAGCCTGAACCTCAACATTAATGAAGCAATGTTGGATCATCTTGACAGAGAATGGAAGAAAAGGCAGCCAACATCAGAAGAAGAGGGTTGAATGTCCTTCAAGAAGCTTGGAGCACTATTACTGAAAACTACTTAGAAAAATTTAAATAAAGCTTACCTAAGAAAGTTCAGGCTATGCTTAAGAATAAAGATATCATATCAAATGCAAACTCATGAAATGTCGATTTTTACCTTATATATTGTATTCACATATATTTGTACCTGTTTCAGTGAATCACTGTATCTATTTCCCATTTGTAAAATATAAAGAAATGAGGGGTAGCTCAAGAATTTTGCACAGTATTATATTCTTCTTTCACTTCAGTAATTGGGAATGAAAAGATGGAGTTGTCCAAAGCTGCTGACCACTACTGACACTGTGATGTGGTTACAGCATTCCACTAGAGCAGTGCTTCCCAAACTTTTTCCAGCCACGTACCCCTTGAGACATGTCACCCTCAGCCGCATACCCCCTGCTACGAACGACTCTTAATTAGTGTCTATAAATACATTGCAATATCGCATGCATAAAAATAAATACTGCACAGTCGATTATTTCTCACCACCAAATGAATTTATTAATATATTTTAGTAATGACAGAATTTTAATAACGAACTTTACTACTTAATACTAGCAGTGTATCAAAAGATTTATTAGAATTCACCGTTTTGTCGAGAGCATAAAGGCCATATATGAACTTTCATTAAACAGAACTTTATTTAATGTGATGGATGTGCTTGATCAGAGGCACACAGCTCTTCAATGTTTGGCTCAATTTGGGAAAGGCTGAGTCTTAAATCGTTTTCCACACAAAGTCTTGCTCTGTATTTTGTTTTCATGTTTGTTAAAGCAGAAAATCCCCTTTCGCATAAGTATGTGGTGGCGAAAGGCATCAGAGTCTTGACAGCGCGCTTAGCCAGAGCGGGCTGTTCAGTGCGCAGTCCTATCCAGAAATCCGCCAGGGTCTTTTGAGCGTGTTCAACTTTTAGAGATCCATCTGTGGCGATCTCAATTAGGCTCTCGTGGTCAGACGGTGACAACGAAGTAGGCACGGTGGTGAACGGGTGACCTATCCAATCATTTGAGCCGTCTGTCTCTGGGAAGTATCGGCGTAACTGCACCGCCAGCTCCTCAAGGTGCACATTACATTTGCGCTTTACACTTTTTGATAGTGTGAGATCATTAGAGCACAGAAAATCATGCAGCACGGGAAAGACTTGTGTTGTTTGTATCCATGCAGTTCTTCCGAAGGTTTAACTTCTTTATCATGGCCTCAACTTTATCTTGAACATTGAATATAGTTGCAGAAACGCCTTGTAATCTGAGATTGAGCTCGTTCAGACGAGAAAATATACCACACAGATAAGCCAGGCACGTAAGGTACTCTTCATCATGCAAATGTTCAAACAGCTCAAAGGGATGGTTACTGAAGAAAACTTTAAGTTCATCCCTCAGCTCAAAGAAACGTGTCAGCACTTTCCCTCTAGATAGCCAGCAAACCTCTGGGTGGAGTAATAATGTCTCATGCTCGCTGCCCATCTCATTGCACAACGCAGCAAATAAGTGGGAGTTCAGCGGCCTGGACTGTATCGTCTTTTTCTTTCCTTTTCCCTCAACATTGTCCCTACCATATCTAAAGCAGCAGGGATACTGAGGTCCTCCACAATAGTGTGGGGTTTGTTGTTTTTACCCACTCTGTAACTGACCATGTAAGATGCTTGTAGTCTGTTTTTATTGATAAGATCTGGCACCTGAATGCAGGTTTTACTTGTTGAAAGTGATTTTAGCTGTCGCTCAAAATATTCTCTTGGTTTATTTTTCAAAATGGGGATGATTTGTCTCTAAATGTCTGCGCAAAAGTGAAGGTTTCATTGAGTTCTGAGACAAAACTTTTGCACAAATAACACATTGTGGCTGGGGAAATCCACCAATATTTATACACGTGAACCCCGGAGAAATATAATTGTCATCACGGGGCGACCGTGGCTCAGGGGGTTGGGAATCGCATCTGTAACCGGAAGGTCGCCGGTTCGATCCCTGGGCTCTCTGTCCTGGTCGTTGTGTCCTTGGTCGATGGCGCGATATGGCATCCTCGCTTCTGTCAGTCTGCCCCAGGGCAGCTGTGGCTACAACTGTAGCTTGCCTCCACCAGTGTATGAATGTGAGAGTGAATGAATAGTGGTATCGTAAAGCGCTTTGGGTGCCTTGAAAAGCGCTATTTAAATCCAATCCATTATTATCATATTTGCGCTTCTTTGATGAGGTTGTGTTACAGTCCGAGCTGTCATGCTTTCTCCCACTTTGACGCTCTGCATCAGACACTTCATCACTTTCCACATGACTGGCTCCAGCTATGCTAGCCACTTGGCTAGTAACCACAGATACATCTGTGCTAGCATCCAAATCTGACGAACACATTGTTGTTGAACAATCACCTGTGCGGTCACTGGAAAATGCATCTTCAGATATGAGCTGATTGGTTGTTGTGGCCGGTGTCTCTGTGGTAGGGCCTTTTTTTCTTGTTAACCACTTGTCCATTTTCGCGCTGAACTGAATGCTTGGAGGCAACTTCAACTGTTAGGTGTCAGTCATTTGGGCAAGTCACGCCCATGTATTTTGTCAGAGCTATCTTTTTGCTGAACACCAGAGGGTGGTATATAGTCATGTATTTGATAGCCACATAAAACTGCATTAGCGCAAATTTCGGCTTTTAAAATTTTTGATCCCCACTCCAACCCCGACCCACGTGTACCCCCGACAGCCACTTGCATATATCCCCAAGGGTACGCGTACACTAGTTTGGGAACTACTGCACTAGAGAATGAAGAAAAACATAGTTACCTTTATATCCTTTAGTGACTTCATTCTTAGTCTTTAACAGTCACTATATGTGCACCTGATTTCAGTGCAGAGTTAGTATCAAAAGGTCCTTTCTTGGGTCATTTTGATTTAGAGACAGTTATTGATTGATTTCATTTAAAGTTCTACCTCTGCTGCCTCTGAGTTCATGTCGACAGGTTGAACACAAGCGATGGAAGATGATACTGATGTGTTAAGTGTGTGGAGGGTTATAACCAGGCCAGACTCTTATTTGAGTAGATGAATACAAACCCAGTTTCACATTCTGTCTTTGGATAAATTTGATCAATACACCTACTGGAAAATAAGTGATACTCTAAAAATGCTGCACATCCTGAAAAGATAGATTAAAGTGTGGTCACATGGATGTTTCTGTGTTATTTGTAAGATGAAAATCTCAACAATGAAGCATCGAAGATTTAGAAGGCAGTAACAGTTCTAAGTTGCTCTGGACAGATTCATAGAGATAAAGAGTGAGCATTTCACAGAGAGAGTCAAATTAGAGATGTGACAGTTCATTTGAAATAGAAATCAGATGAATGAAGAGCCTCCACAGTCTCAACTACATTTGACATGAGTGGGGTTTTTTTTGTTTGTTTGTTTGTTTGTTTGTTTTTTGGGGGGGGGGGGGATTAAGGACAGGACACAAAAAAACAAAATGAAAGAATGGTCAAAATGAGTTGACATCACTGTGGCAAGCTGAAAAAACAGTCAGCGTTCATGGCAACATCCAATCCGAGTGGATCATGGGCCTAAAAGCTTTTCTGCTTGAATTCATGAAATGACATCCGCATTTGAACTCTTCATATCCCAACTCACAGAGAAAATTATGCTGGACATACCCAATGTGCCAACCTGCCAACCTGCCAAAGAGGATTTGCAGGTTAAGCTGATGTCAGGTATGGGGGGTGCTGCAAAACAGTCATTGGGAAACCACTTGTCGATATCTAGAGAAGAGAATGAATGCTTTCCAACATCACACACTGGTGTTCTAAATTTTAACGGCTAAAACACCAATTCACAGGCAGAGCCGAGAAATGCAAAAAAGAAAAAAAAAACACCCTGTAGAGAACAGAATATGATCACCACATGTGAAGAAGCAAACCTTTGAAGCAAAGTCAAAACCTTTTTCCTTTTTAACTTGTTACCTAGCCGTGAATTTACCGCCTGATGAGAATAGCATAATGTTTACCAAGCGAAACCAAGATTTCCACATACTCCACCTTTGTGCTCTCTTATTCTTTACATCCAAAAAGGTTTGTTCCCCTAAGGTTTACCAGTGGCTCAGGATGTGACCCAAACAGTATGCATCAGTGCTAATATTATAGATGGCATTGTTTACATTGTTAATTAACTGCAGATGTAAGTAACTGGTGGTGCAAACAAGAAGCAAAAGCATAGGTTTAAGCCATATTATATAAAGATAAGTGCCTTTAATTATACCACAAATACATGGACAATAAAGAAGTAAGAGATCAGCCTGCAAAATCTTATCAGGAAAAAATATGATGATTAAGGACTTTTACACTGTTTTGAAGTCGGTTTTATTTTCATGTTTGAGGAATATTCAACCGAAATCAAATGACTGAAAAACGTGGTTATAGTTTCCCCTGTGATACTTTGGTACAGAAATATAATCCTATTATTCTTCATTGTTCTTTGATTTAGAGCAACAAACACTCCACTGTAAAGTAATGCCTTCCTCCTTGTCTTCATTTGACTTCTTCCCATCAATCTTTTTTTGCATTTGTAGCATGCCCCACTTGCAGCACACCTCTCTACCTTCATTCCAGCTGTCCTAGACTTGTATAACAATAAATGATTGTTGTGTCTTATTTTTTTCTGACCACTCCCTCTTTCTTAGACTTCAATTTGAACACACAGACAATAAATCTGCAATAAACTCATGCTTTCTTCCACCATTTCTTCATTTAATCAAGTTTCCAGTCTGACTCTTGACTTTACTTTTACTTGAACTGCACCTTTAAGACAATAAAGTCATGCCTCCAATTGTGTTTCCTCATATAGTACTGCTCCTGGCGGACTTCCTTCCTTTAATATCTGTCAGAGGGCTCCAGCAGCCCTCAGGTAGCCAGCAGCCAATATGAATGGAGACAGACACAAGGGCATGGTCTGAAATAGTCCACCGTGTATTACAGCCTGGAGAGGGGTATGCACCCACACATACACGACCACATGAATGCACACGCAGTGATTCTAGCTAACATGCACACACTCCAGCAAAGATCAACACAGGTATTAGAGCCCTAGGAGAAGCTTGTGCTTTCTCTAACCTCATTACATGCACAGGCCACAGGTGGATACAGTTTCTATGATATCCACAGGGACAGAATAGCCTAAGAATGTTCCTGTGAGAGAAAAATCTTGCATTTGAAAGCTTAAATTTAACATAAGTGAATTTGTTGTCCAAATGCATATATGTTAGTCTCGTTTCACAAACCTGAAGTTCAGGAAAGCACCTTCTTGACATGCTGTAACTGACAGGTACATGTTGGCCTCAGCAATTTGATTCTTGCTCTCTTCATTTCATCCTTTTTCCTCACACCATTTTCCCACCTGTTCTCCTCAGTTTTCTTAAGCTGACTCAGGGTCATTTGAAGTTAGGTTTCTGGCCCTGGGCATTTGAGAGAGCTACAGATCTGAAGTAATTCAAGCTGGTGCTTCTATTCTAAACAACTGTGTGTGTGTGTGTGTGTGTGTGTGTGTGTGTGTGTGTGTGTGTGTGTGTGTGTGTGTGTGTGTGTGTGTGTGCTTGCGTGAGAGCTTGTGTGCATGTGCATGTGTGCACATATAGGGTTGTTTGTGCATGTGGACAATATTTATTAGATTAGATTGGACTTGGTGGTCGATGGCCAAATAGAAGTCAAAAGTCAAATGCTCCCTGTTTGAGCTGACAGTGAGAATATATGAGTGTAGGAGAAAATGACAGGATGGATAGAAAAAGCTAGAGAGAGAGAGTGGTTATATATATATGTATGTGTGTGTGTGTGTGTGGTCCCAGCTCAGCCCACTTCAGTCTTTTGGCACATTAAGTGCCCATTTAGCATGTACTTTACAAAGTGGACACTTGTGCTGCTCTCATTTTGGGCTATTCACAAGAAGTAAGACGAGGCACGTTTAAATCTCCCATTTGGCAAGTTTTCAATTTTTCAGTGGTTGCCAAACAACAGTGTTTATATGATGAATCGGTGTTGCTAGGTTACTCTGTTAGGATGATTGTTGATGGTTTAGCCTCCTGTGTACTATTTAGTAACTTAACAACATGCAGTCGAGATACATATTGTATTACTCACCTGGCCACGATGTTTGAAGATGAGGGCTGTGGTTGCATTAAGACTTAACGAGAGAGAGAGTGTGAGCGAGAGAGAGCAGTGCAGAAAAGGCAGACTGATGACGATTTAAGGTGTTTTTTTAATTTATTTTTTTGCTTGTTTTCTTCTTCTTGCCTGCAATTCGTTTCAATGAAGAAAGGACTTTTTTTTGGCCAAACGAGACCATCAGTGTCGCCCTCTCTTACATCCCGTTTAACATTGATATGGTTCTCTGCTTTCCAATCAAACACTCACTTCATTAGCCCTCTTCTCTTCTGTCCTCATTGGCCCTTGGAAAAGAGGAGCAAAGACATACATAGACAATAAGAAAGGCACTAATACACTCACATCCTATTGCCCAGTCAACCCTCAAATACACATTCACACACTCTCACGTGCATGTGTGCATACCCACACACACACACACACACACACACACACACACACACACAGGCAAACGCACAGACTGGCTCTGACTTTAAATAATGAGAGAGCTGTCACATCAGATCAGTGTCTGCGCCGTGGCATGGCCTGGTGGTCAGCAGGACAGACGGGAGTAACTGCTGGCGGCTGACGCCCTCTGGACACACTGAGAAGCAAGACTGGGGTAAAGACGGAGGAAAAGGAGGAAGATGGGGGTTGAATGGGGATGTGTGTGTGTGTGTGTGGGGGGGGGGGGATTCATAAGACAAAAAATAGGAGAGAAAATTAGAAGAATGGCAATTAAAGAAAAGTACAAACAGCAAAGAATAGAAACAAGAAAAAGACAACAAGTAGAAAGGGGGAGGAAAAGAAAAATATGAGAAATTAAATGTAATCAAAGGAGAAATGAAAACAAGAATGGGGCAGATAAAGCAGCAAAATTAGAAAGTAAGAGTTCAGAGTAACTGAGGAAATGGGGAAAATGGAAAGTAATATAAAAAACAAAAATAGAAAAACAGGGAGAATAGAAGAGAGAAGAAACGGGAAAGGAAATTAAAGGAGAAACCATGAGAACAAGCAATAACAAAAAACAGGCAGATGAGAAAAATCTGAAAGACGGCAGGAAGAGACACAAGGGAAAGAAGAAAATTGGTAAAGTAGGTAAATTTAGTAACAAGAGAAAAGGAAAGAAAACAAAAAGTGCATAGTAAATGAAAACTGAGAGGAAAGAAAAGGGAAAGGAAAAAATAAACTAATAAAGGAGAGGAGGACCGTGAGAAAAATAAATGAAAGGCACGAAACGAGGAAAGAGTGCAACGATGAGAGGAAGGAAAAATGAAAAAAAGAGAGGAAAACAAGGTAGAAGGAAATGGAAAAAAATTGAAAAACAGATAACAGAAGAGACGAGAGGAAGCAAATAGAGGAAGATGGTGGTAAAAGCTAATTCCACCCAAATAATAGTGTGCCCTCAAGACAATGGGGGGAGAAGAGATGGAGGAGAGGAACACAGAGGATTGAAAATCTGGCTGTTTGTCCAGTAGATGGTCAGAAGTCATTAGTGTCAGTGCAGCCTGCTGAGGACACAACTTTCTAAATCCTTTTTTTGCTCTCAACCTCTCTTTCTGCAGTATTCCTCGTGCTTCTAATAAAGAATGACAAAGGAATAAGTAGGTGAATTAAAAACTGACTTCAATTAAATGGTGATAATAATAGCTCTCAGATGATCTACTTACAGACTGTGGAATCTCCTTCAGTGTAAACAAACCTAAATTAAGTATCATGAGGTCTACTTGCATTTCTAATATTATTAACTGACTTCAAGAATGTCTGTTTTTGTATACACCACTATTTTCTCCTTGTCCCTAGTGTAACCCTTTTCCCACACAGCCTCCAGTTCAGCCCCCTACCTCCTCCTCCACCTAGCTAAGCCCATCATCTTTATTCAATATGGCCCTTGGTAAGCATTTTAAGTCAGCTTAGCTTGTCAGAAAACTACCATTTTTTTTTTTTTTTGGAGTGCCGACACCCTCTCTCTCTTTCTGTCTCTCTCTTGGTCTTTCTACCTTAGTCTGTCCAATTCCTGCCCCCACGTCACCCAAAAACCAATAGATATGCACAAACACAACAAATGCTAACATAATGCTTAGCTCCATGAAGCACACCCAAATAACACTAACATTCACCCAGTTTGTTGGGCAAATCAATTGCCCTAAATTCAACACAGATAGCAATATCTTACCCCTGCCTAACTATAACATAGACACACATAACCTACCCGACACACATACAGGTACATCTATCCCTGATCCCCTAGGGGGCTGTGAGATGGTGCCAATAATGGAAATGGAGGACACCGTTTTCTCCAATAAAATCACAAATAAGCATATTCCCCTGACAGTCTGGATGGGTTCTGAGAGAGGTGCTCTGTAATATTACTATGACTGTGTGCATGTACTATGTGTGTGCGTGTGTGTGCCAGTGTGTGGTTGTGACCATAAATACATTTCAGCTTATGGATAGATGGGGGATCTCAACGGTGATTTGTTTGCGTGGATTAAATGTCAGGTTTGGAAATGTGTTGTTATACTTGAACTCCTGAGAGAGAAAGTGCAGGCAAGACGGACCGGCTCACCTGAAGTGTGTGTCTTCAGTGATAACAAGCAATTGGAATAGCTATAGTGATGAGTTGTGTGTATGTGTATATATACACTGCATGTTTGGTGGCTGAATCTATTGCCACAAAAACATTTATTAAGCAGTAATGAATTTGATATAATCATTATCTTTGTCATAATACAACAATTTGTTGTATACTGAAACTTGCATTGAGGATTATTAATACTGAGTACAATTATTTGTTGCAAGTCCTAATTATTTCTATTTGGTAAATTTTTCCCTACCTCAGGAAAACCAGTACTGAAAACATAAAGTTTACACAAATGAATGTTACTGTCATGGTCCTGAGTCTGAGGACTCAGTGTTTTGTGTTTCCTTATGCTTTTGTTCATTCCGAGTGTGTATTCTGTTGTGATTTTGCCATTTGTTAGGTTTCTGTTCTTTGCCTGCCTGCTCCCACTTCTCTATGTTCCCTCTGTCTGTCCATGGTGTTATTGTGTCTGCTCATGAGTCTGCCTGTCATGTTCAGTGTCCTGTCTGATTCTCTGTGTCTGTTAGTTTCCTGTTTTATTCTGAAAGTTCATGTCTCATGTCAGTGTGTTCAGTTTTACCTCTCCCCTGTCTCGTTAGCCTTATTGCTCCCAGCTGTGTCTCCCTCCTGTGGCCCATTCCCTGATTACTCCCCGTGTATTTAAGCCCTGTGTTTTCCTGTGCTCTCTGTCGCGTCGTCTGTTTAACTCCGTGTCCGTCTGCATCATTCTGTGTAACCTGGTGTTTAGTCTGCGTCTCTCCGCCATCTTTCATTGTGTATTTTGTTCCTCCCCCTGTGCGTGTTTGGTTTAAGTTGAGTTCTTTAGTTTTCCCCAGTTTAGGTTGGTTTACTCCCCGCTCTGCTCCTCCTGTTTTTGTCCCCTTATCACCTCTGCAAATAAATATTCACTCGCACCCCAGTCAGTGCCTGCATCTTGGATCCTTTACTCAATTCACCACACGACTGCTGTGCAGCCGTGACAGTTACTGTATGTCCTTCTTTGTACAACTGCAATGGAATGGTAAACAGAATGGTTCTTATATAGCACTTTTTTACTCCAACTAAAAGAGCTTTACACAACTTGCCTTATTCACCCATTCACACTCATTCACACAAGCGTTTTTTTTTCTATCCTCTTTCTATGGAAGTGCTTCTAACTATCATTCTCACATTTGCATACTATGGATGCATCAGACAGCACTTGGGGTTAGTATTTTGCCCGGGGATAGTTGGCATGCAGACTGGAGCAAATCAGGCAGTTGGAAGAGTACTCATTAACTGCAACATTATATGAATATGAAACTAATGGTAACAGGTAGTTATGGAGTAACTTTCCGATCTAAGAATACATGTAAAGTTCTGTAATACTTCATTAGTGCTTTCCCAGACCCTTGAGAATAAATGTATTACACAGTAGGTGGTATGACTACTGCAATATTAGGAGGTGAAACTTGACTATATGGAATGAACCTCAAATATATAGAATGAACCTTGAATATATTGAATGAAAAGTCTGAATATATTAAATTAACTATGACTATAGTGAATGAAAGTCTGAATATACCGAATGAAAAATGATGTTACAGAAGCTCTGGTGTCATATTCTGTTTTAGATGGGTAATAAAGACAGTACAACAAGTAGCAGTACAAAATAGTCAGCACTGAAGTAGCATTCCTCAGTAATGAAAAATGCATGCACTGTCCAAACTAATACTAGTAATAGGGTACAGTACTGTAGGTTCTTCTAGGTTCTAGGTTCTTCTAGGTTCTTTATTATTTGTCACATGCATAGTTATACAAGTATAACACACAGTGAAATGTAGCCTGACACGCTCCTCGACATGTGCAAAAATTGGGGGGGGGGGGTGTAGAGGAAGAACATTATATATATATATATATATATATATATATATATATATATATATATACACATATAGTATATACACTGGGTGAATGTGCAGTAGTAGCAGCAACTGTACTACTGTGATGAAATTTAGTGAGTAAATCAGTGTATTCAGTCAGAAGACCAAATGTATGGAACGTTTAGCTGACCTTTAGCAGTGGTATTAGCTGCAATACACAGACCCCAGAACAAATAAGCTGTTCCTATTTGGACCTTTTATGTTTTGCACTCAGTGGGTTCATTTAATTTGTATTAGCTTTATACTTTGTCTTTACTTACTGCTTACCTGTTAGCAATAAAACTACATTATACAGGGTGGCCCATTTATATGGATACACCGTAATAAAATGGGAATGGTTGGTGATATTAAAGTCCTGTTTGTGGCACATTAGTATATGTGAGGGGGCAAACTCCTCAAGATGGGTGGTGACCATGGTGGCCATTTAGAAGTTGACCATCTTGGATACAACTTTTGTTTTTTCAATAGGAAGAGGGCCATGTGACACATCAAACTTATTGGTAATGTCACAAGAAAAACAATGGTGTGCTTGGTTTCAACGTAACTTTATTCTTTCATGAGTTATTTACAAGTTTCTGACCGCTTATAAAATGTGTTCAATGTGCTGACCATTGTGTTGGATTGTCAATGCAACCCTCTTCTCCCACTCTTCACACACTGATAGCAACACCGCAGGAGAAATGCCAGCACAGGCATCCAGTTTTCTTTCAGTATACTCAGACTTTCATTCCATATATTCAGGGTTCATTCAATATATTCAGACTTTTATTGTGATATATACAAACAATCTAATATGTGATCAACCACAAGGACAAAAACAAAAGAAAAACAAATGTTTTAATATTAACACATATATTAACATTTATTCAAAACACTTAATAAGTAAATAAGTATAAGTAAATAATAAATAAGTAAAATCTGAGAGTGAGTGGAAGATATGCTGTAAATACCTGTGCTTAATTTAATATCAATCATATTTGTGTCATTTTGGCATAAATCAATAATATTTTGAACTGGAAAATGCTTATTTAGCATTTTTATTATTATTACTTATTTTTCCAATTCCATTGTTTCTGGGGAGGGTATATTTAAAGGGTTGGGATAGGTGCAGCAACCTGATGGGTAAGCTGATTGTAGTGTATGGGGTGCAGTTTTAGCAGCTGTTGCCCACCTACACTAGAGACTACTGTAATCGAAGTACCCTGGTCTTATTTTATATTCCCTCACAAACAAAGTCTGAACTTTTTCCTGACTATGGAGAAGTGAAAATTTAGTTTTCATGCAGTAAAAGTTCAAACTCAAAGTTTTCAGGCTCTCAAAGGGAGTTAAATTCAAAGAGCAACTCACTGTACTTACCAAAACGATTTCTGGCTATTAACTGGCAACTGTCTATGTTGGCTTTGTTGCGGATTTCCACTTTACACAAGAGCTTAAGAATGTCAGCAAGTTATACATACATTCCAAGCAATGCTAGATATAAGTCTGCACCTCATCAAGACATGCCAGTTAGAAGAAAAACTGTTAAAGTACGCTACCGATTTCCACCAGTCAAATGTGTTTCTTTACCCAAGAAGTTCCCTTCTATTATTGGTTTCCCACTGAAGCGCTTTCTTCCTGGCCATTTGACCATGAAGATTCACAGTATTCTTTTAACACTTAATTCTAAAATGTGTTGACTACTTGAACTCTGAGAAGCATTGATGCACGCTCTAATCTAAAGAGCAGTTAATTCTCTTTTCTCTATATAATCTTAATAAACATCGTCTTCAGCAGCAGGATTTCTTACTTCACTGTGGTTTCTTTAGTTGATTCACTCGTCATTTCACGGTTTTTGCATGTGGCCATAAATAAACTCAAAGTCAGATATGTACTTGGACAGCCAGACGTAATACTCCAGTGCTGAATAAGCCTGTTTACTGTGTCATCCTTGCACAACACAACTGATGGCCTCAAAGACACTAAGAAGGCCAGCCCATTTCATCAGGGTCACCATTTCCAAGTGATATATATATATATGTATATATGTGTTGATGAGGTCCGCCCCGAGTTCCTGAAGGCTCTGGACGTTGTAGGGCTGTCCTGGTTGACACGCCTCTGCAATGTTGCGTGGAGATCAGGGGCAGTACCTGTGGACTGGCAGACCGGGGTGGTGGTCCCCATCTTTAAGAAAGGGGACCGGAGGGTGTGTTCCAACTACAGGGGGATCACACTCCTCAGCCTCCCTGGGAAAGTCTATGCCAGGGTGCTGGAAAGGAGAGTTCGTCCGTTAGTCGAACCTCGGATACAGGAGGAACAATGCGGTTTTCGTCCTGGTCGCGGAACACTGGACCAGCTCTTTATCCTCTCCAGGATACTTGAGGGTGCATGGGAGTTTGCCCAACCAGTCTACATGTGTTTTGTGGACTTGGAGAAGGCATTCGACCGTGTCCCTCGGGGTGTACTGTGGGAGGTGTTGCGGGAGTATGGGGTGTCTGGCCCATTACTACGAGCCATTCGATCCCTATACAACCGTTGCAAGAGCTTGGTTCGCATTGCTGGCAATAAGTCGGACTCATTCCCGGTGGGTGATGGGCTTCGCCAGGGCTGCCCTTTGTCTCCGGTTCTGTTCATCATTTTTATGGACAGGATTTCTGTGGCGGAGGGCTTTCGCTTTGGTGGCCTCAGAATCTCATCTCTGATTTTTGCAGATGATGTGGTTCTGTTGGCTTCATCGAGTGAAGGCCTCCAGCTCGCACTGGAACGGTTCCCAGCCGAGTGTGAAGCAGCGGGAATGAGGATCAGCACCTCCAAATCTGAGGCCATGGTTCTCAGCCAGAAAAGGGTGGAGTGCCCACTCCGGGTCGGGGATGAGTTCCTGCCCCAAGTGGAGGAGTTCAAGTATCTCGGGGTCTTGTTCGCGAGTGATGGGAGAAGGGAGCCGGAGATCGACAGACGGATTGGGGCTGCAGCTGCAGTAATGCGGACGCTGCACCGGTCCGTCGTGGTGAAGAGGGAGCTGAGTGTAAAAGCGAAGCTCTCAATTTACCGGTCGATCTACGTCCCTACCCTCACCTATGGCCACGAGCTGTGGGTAGTGACCGAAAGAACGAGATCGCGGATACAAGCGGCAGAAATGAGCTTCCTCCGAAGGGTGGCTGGCCTCTCCCTTAGAGATAGGGTGAGAAGTTCGGCCATCCGGGAGGGGCTCAGAGTAGAGCAGCTGCTGCTCCACATCGAAAGGAGCCAGCTGAGGTGGTTCGGGCATCTGATAAGGATGCCCCCTGGGCGCCTCCTGGGTGAGGTGTTCCAGGCATGTCCCACCGGGAGGAGGCCCCGGGGCAGACCCAGGACACGCTGGAGAGATTATATCTCTCGGCTGGCCTGGGAACGCCTTGGTATTCCCCCGGACAAGCTGGAGGAGGTGGCTGGGGAAAGGGAGGTCTGGGCCTCTTTGCTTAGGCTGCTGCCCCCGCGACCCGACCCCGGACAAAGCGGATGACGATGGATGGATGGATATATATATATATATATATATATATATATATATATATATATATATATATATATATATATATATATATATATATATATATATATATATATACAGGCCAGCTTATTTATCCCAGCACGGTACCTGACACAGGTGCCCGGTCGCAAAAACGTACAGCGCCATTTTCTTTGTATATTTATCAGCAATAACTTCAGTTATCCCCAATGTTTCAATTGGGAATTAAACGGAAATGTTTGAATTTCTCTCTTACTATCTTAAATACATCTCCACTTACATTTTCCAATCAATCCATTCCATTTTAAAGCTTCAGGCTATAGTGTTTTCAACACATTTTGTTGCTGACGTGTCATCGGTTGAGTGACTGACTATATAAGGATACATTACAAATAAAACTGTAAAATAAAACAGAGCATTCTGCCCATTTTGATTATTTAGTCCTATTTTCTTTTCTCTCAGATACAATGAAAAACCCTTGATAGCACAAGCCTAACTGCCCTGGAGCTTTCCAAAAGCAATTTTAACCTATTCAGTCCTACTGTCCTTCAAGAATCACCTTCATTTTTCATCTGTTTGGAGGTAAAGGTATAGACGCGCTTGTGTTTTCTCGTAACTCTATAACCCAGTAAATGGCATATATAGTTACAGGACATGATTGCTTCTGAATCTGAGTCAGGGCTCACTTCTTTTAAGCTTGTCTTACACACATATAGACACACACACACAAAAAAACAAAAACGCTTTCTGCAATATTTTTTCCTGCCTATATGTGGTGTCAAACACTGTTATGTTAGCATTCTAAATAAAACAAACCAAGAAATAATGAAATTCAAAAGTCAGTATAATCAGCTATATTAGGCTTTGTGGGGGCCTTAAAGTAATGTGAGCACTGTTTAATGGTACAGGAAGGAACAAAATGTCTGGTGAAGCTTGGAACTATAGCCATGGAGCACTGGCTTCAGGTACTCTGACCTTCAGCTGATGAGTAACACACCAAGAGTCTATTAGGAAGGCAGACAAACAATGACCAGACCAGAAAAGCCAGAGCCAAAGTAACATCACAAGGACGCTGCTGACATCTAGTCAGTGTCTGCTGGAAAGAGCTCTTGAAAAGATAAATCAAGTGTCACCTGCATAGCATCTACAATGTTGTTATACTTATTTATTTAAGGAACTGTTAAAATTTTAGCAGTTTGACAAGAAGTTGTAACAAAAAAAGAAAAACCAAAACAGCATGAGTTCTATAATGGCTTTCTCCTTTTTGGCTTGCTTCGACTCATCATTTCTTTTGTTCCCCATGCCCTGTGCCCTGAACTTCTTTTGCCCACATTTCCTATCGTCACAATAGCAGAGAAATCACAATCTATCCTCTGTTAGACCTACTGTTAAAAAAAAAGAAAAGAAACTTCAAATATTTATTTTTTGCCCGAAAATCACCAGCTTTTCCTGGCCTGCTCAAATTCTCTATTTCTTTCTTTATTACTTCATGCTCCATTTCCACCAGTAGATCAAAAGCTTACCATACCTGGCTCTACAAATTCATTTGAGTGTCCTGGGGAGAGAGAGAGAGAGAGAGAGAGAGAGAGGGGAAAAAAATCAGCAACAACTATTGTTCTGTGGTAAATAGCAGTTTTACTCAGGGAATTGTTGCAACATCACTTCTTGTACCTGCTTCTGGTTTGGTTGCATAAAATGTATTCAGACATTAACGCAAGTCTTAAAACCAAACTACGTGGCATGTTGAACATTTGAGATACAAAATGCTGCTTTCTGCTTCTCCCTTGTCACCCCACATTATTTGGTTTGGTAGACTTTTACAACTGGATGTCTTTCCCAGCAGAACACCATTTGTGTCTCCGTCCAGGATTTTGAACTAGAATTTATGCTCATTAGGCAAATGTGTAAACCATCACACTAAGGAATCAGGGCTTGAGGTAGTTAACATAGAGTTCTATCATGGACATGCTCCCTTCAGTTATTATAAAGATATGTTTCTGCTGACATGTGTCAGTCACATATAATCAAATGATACACTCAGCAAATAATGTGCTTCACAGCTCTTCCAAGTTCCAGGGAGCAGAGTGACAGGGATAAAAACAGCCACTCTTAACAACGCTTAAAACCTTAAAATCTAAGATTTATTTGCATTTACTAGAGGGAGAACAAGGTTTTCTATCACTGTTTTATTTATACCGCTGCCAATTTTGGTTAAGCGAGACAGAAAAAAATGCTGTACACATTCAGTATTATATACATCAAATTTTTCACCCTTTTCTTGGGAGGGTAAATTCAATGCATTTCATTAATCTTCTAGCTTATGCTTCGTAACACTACTGTTTATATTTTTACTTTTCCTTCGTTTTCCTTTATCAGTATGCAGTCCTCCTTCATAATTGGGCCAGGGCAAACTGGATTTTGGCATTTAAAAAAAACAAACTTTCAGTATTTATTAAGATAGGCAGTGAAAAGCATAAATGTAGGTGAGATTTTTGCTACTGACCCTCTTGTATATGAATTTTCTTGCTAGGTGAGGTCTAAGTCCAGACACTTTTCTTTCCAAGCTCCTTAGACTATGATGACCTGGATGACTGAGAACCTTCCTAGACACATTGCTAGGTGAGACAATTGTCCACTCATGTAAATTAATTTGGAATGCTAGATCATGATGCAATAAAAACTCACCGATTACCAAACCACCTAACTGTGAACAGAGACCTGGAACCTCCAACTAAAAGGAGTCACACAATACCAGAAGCAAGAACATTTCTTCCAGCTCTTTACTTTCTTGCTTTCGGATCTTTTCTTTGTGGCTTCTGTGGCAGGCTTCTTTCACAGCATGTGCAGTGTCAGTCATTTCAAAGCAAAATGACTGACAAACGGAGGGAACAGTAGGGGTGACAGTGTTGACACTGGACCCTTTTCTTGACATCATCAGGCCTTAGATTGACGTTAGGCATGGGAAGTCTTAAAGTGGCCTATTTTTCATTTTGATGTTTTTGGGTTGCTATTTTGAAGGTGCTGTTTTTTTTCCTGTTCTCATCAATTCAGTTACATTAATAAACTTTAGAAAGACATTTTTCCTTCAGAAAATATTATTACACTGAAATTTAACTTTTATATGGACAATGGAGTTTTCCCCACAATCTCATGAGCTGTACTTTTAACATGTGACAGTCTTTTGCGGTGGACTTACACAAAGGCAGTTGAATCCACTTTGAGTTTTTCTTCTAATAAACAAATCCAGTAAGAGTGTGGTGGCACTGTTAACACCACCAGTCACAGAATATAGAAATAGACTACATCAGAGCCTGTAAATTACTGAAGCCTTTTTCCATTACAATAACTCTGTCATCGAGACTGCAAGCAAGTGCACCTGTCCTGTTACTCGCAATTGAATATCATCTCTTGGTTTGCTGTTATAATGTAATGCACTGACAGCATCTGTGACTAGAAACTAGCACAACTTTTGCAAATCACCCACAAAACTAAGTACATCTATCAGTTCTCTTTGGGGATTGTGCTGGAATGTGATTTTGGCCATTTTATTTTTAATCTGGCACTGTGTGGGTTAAAATGGCTATTTTGGTGTGGTGGTAATTTCTTGCAAAGTTTTCCACAGCAGATTTATTTAAAGTTAACAGGTAGGCTGGAGAAGAAGAAGAAGAAGAAAAAAAACATGCAGTCAACATGCAATCACTATAGCTGGTAGATAACCTCTCTTTTGGCCAGGTGCAACACAACTGTGATATCAATTAGCTGCTGGTAGAATTTTACTTTGTCTGTTTCTAATTCACAATATAAAGATACTGTTGTGGACAGCTGCAGCTAAGGACAGGGTATCAGACTACTTTCTGTTCGACTAACATTAGCTGAGTAAAGCTGTCTCAGCAAAAACCTCTGATAGCAAACACTGAGCAGGGTTGTGCAGAAATTGCTTATCAGAGTGACTAACTAGTGTATCTGAAAATATACCAAAATTCTGCTCTTTTAAGAGAATAATTTAAAGGAAAGTGCTTTAAAAACCTGCGAGTAAATGATAAGCCATTTTCCTCTGTTTTGCTTTTGCTCTTATTATTAATATTGCTCATTTGGTTGCTGGCACTCCAATACAATTTCTGAATTTTGCAGAGTCAGCTTCAAACATTAATGCAGTCTGCATCACAGGTAGTGCTCGGATGTAGCTTTGTTTTGTTTGCATTTTACTAAATATCTGAACTACTACTGTTTCTGCAAAGCCAAAGAAAAAGCTACTATACAAATGTGGTCTTCTTTATTAGAAATCAATAAAGACTGAACATGATGATAGAAGTGTGAAATCGCAAACACAGCTTTGAAATCATTTCATTACTCTGTTTCAATACTGTGAAATCTGAGATGTCTGCTGATATAATTTATGAATCATCCACAGATGCTGCTGCCTTACGTGCCCATTACAGTATAAGTCTGCATGGAAACTGAAGGATATTTGTGCATTATATCCATAAAAGTCCCGTAATTAGATAATGTGTAGTTTACAGTATGTGCTTTTGTGTCTGCACAGGTATTCTAATGGATAACCAAACTCAACAGTCATGGCTGTTCTCTTCCCCCCTCTCTCTCCCTTGCCAATGTGCCAAATGCCTTGTCTGCCCATCCATCATGCAGGGAGGCAGATGATTGGCCGTCTCGGACCGCTCCTCATAACAACAGTCTCTGCATGGTAACTGTTACTGAGGAGAGAAAATTACCAAACCCACCGAGATACAACCTGCTAAAAATAGCTGCCATCAAAAATCCCCGCTGCTTGTTACACCCCGTCTGTGTGTGCGTGTCTTTGAGCTCTGTGTGTGTGTGGGTGGGGGTGTGTAAGCATGTGTATGGGGTTAGTGAAAGAAAAAGAAATATGGAGTAAGAGGGACCAGGAGAGAGAAAGAAAGGGGAATATGACAGAGAGAATGATTGACTGGCAGACCAACTGACATTCTAAATGGTTGAGTGGATGTATGATTGATTTACTTACTACCTTCTGTCTTTGCTACGTAAGTAGCATAAATCAGGACTGGAGTGAGGAGAAACTCTTTAAAGATTCTCTGAGACCTTTGGGTTTTTCTGGCTGTTTCAAGTGGGATAAAGTTACTCACACATTACCTTATCCCAAAATATGATGGCAACTCAACTTTAAAAATACATGGATTAAACTCAAGATGGGAGTGTGTCCAGGTGAATGTGTGTGTAGGGAACCCAGTGGCCATGAGCTCCTTTGAAGTGTTCGTATTTACAGATATCACCCATGGGCCAATATTGCATTTAGGTACCTGCAACTATGTTGAGCTGGAAGGAATGCTCAAATATAATATTTCAGTGTGTGTGTGTGTGTGTGTGCATGTGTGTACCCATGTGTGTGTTTGTCTGTGTCCAAACTTAACAGCATGGCTTTAAGCTTTAGTTGCTTTAGTTGCTTTCAGTGGCAGATACTGTAGGTATTAAGCCCCAAAAGCCGGTTTACTGTTGTAGAAAATAACTTAACTATCCAGCTTTGAAAGCCAGCGTTGTGAAATTGGAATAAATACTTCAGCTAAATTGTTATTTTTTTCACAGGTCTTTCTGTACTCCCAATCAGCATTTCGAATCACAATTGCATTTTGCCGTATTGCAGAGTGGTCTAATGAACAAAAAACCAAAAGTTTTTTAAAAACTGACCCTACGTCAAGGGAATGTGGGAGTGCAAATAAGAATTGCAAATTATTGCATCAGGTTGAAGATATGATTTTTGAGAGTTCAAGTTCACTATTTTCTTTTTTTCCCCCCGTGAAGACACACAGGGACAAATAGTCATAGCAACAAACAAGCACAGGAAAACACACACACACACACACACACACACACACACACACACACACACACACACAAAACAGATCGAAGTAAAGTGAGGGGTTTTAGTTTGTTTTCTCTTTTTGCCCGCAGTTAGATCCTTAGTGCCCGCTTGTGCTGTTGGAATGATCTCTTTCACAGACCAAGGAAGCCTTGAAAACTTCATCAAAGCATCCTGCCAATAAAATAGGCCTCTTCAAATGAAGTATGTCATACTGACAATTCCCACTCTGCTTTTCCTGAGTGCACACACAGACAAACATGCACAAACACATTTTGTCAGCACAATATCAATACATATTGGCATGCCGCTGTTGTGTCCTGCTGTCCCTGCTATATTCCCTCCTCTCAGAAAAACTGCAGCATTTTATGCCAGCTGGAAGCCTTAGTGATTATTTAACTGCTCTGGGCTTAGCTTGGCAGCCTGTGAAGGGAGGTTGAGGGAGGAGAGGAGACGAAAGAGGGAGGAGAAGAGAGGAATTAGCAAGAGATGAGTTTGTGCGTGAGTATGGTGTGCATATGTTTGTAAGAGTGTCTGTGTGTACCCGCATGTGTGTGCATATGTTTGTGGATGCTCTTAAAGCATTAATGTGCGAAAATTCACTAAGAGCATCCCTGAGCCGATTTTAGAGTGTCAGATCCACTTCCCGGCCGAGTGCATGCAAGTCCTTCTTCAAATGGGAATGTGAACAGTGAACAGCTTTACGGATCAGTCTCTAACATGCAGGATCCTTTTTTTTAATTCTAAAAACTTCCAACCATAATTTCCACCACCTCTCTGGTTCAACTTTCCCAGAGGATAATACAGCAAATAATTAGCAAGTGTTGAACTTGGCAAAAGACACATGGAAACATGCCATAATTTGATGATCATATAACAAGTGAGATGCTCTAAAGTTAAAGTAACATATTAGATTTCCATAATTGATATTCAATTTCTGTATGCTGCATCACACTCTTGCCTTTTATTGCTTCACCTTAAAGAATTCTACACAAATATTTTAGTGATTGGTATCATATCCAAAAACATGTTACCAGAACACATACGTAAACAGAGTAATGTTAATAATTAATGCAGTGAGGCCCATAAAAAAATAATAAGCTACTCACTGATAATATAAGCAGGTAAAGTGAGAAATCTCCCCATACCAGAAAGAAAATAAAGAGAGATTTGTGTATCAAAGTGCTAAACAAAAGTGTGTCTTGTTTATTAACAAGCAGTAATTCTCCTGTTAAATGGACAAATTCACCAAGGAAAATTTGATTAACGTAAGGCTGCAATCCTAAAGGCATTTTCTTTTTTGCTGAAGCTACTATTTTCCATTTGAATTACTGCATTTAAATAGCCAGTGTATACACATATGTATTTTTGAAAGTGCACTAGGTTTTTATTTCAATTAACGGTGGACGTTGTTGTGTTTGATTGCCTCGGGGTTTTTTTTTAACTGACTGAACTAAGAAAAATTTAAATCTTGGCTATGAAGTCCCATATTTAGTCCTAAAACCTAGCAGTCCTGAACAAGTTATTATTTTTCTATCTGTCAATATACCCTGCCAAACACACCTCCTGCCCAAGAAACATGATTAACTACTTGATTTAAGGTATGTCAGGAAAATGTGTTGAGAAATATGTAGACTTCAATTCAAGTGTGTACTAAAGAACACATGTCAGGTGCTTGTAACTTTATTATACTGTATGTATAAAGGTATTTCCATTTCTATTATTATGCAGAAAGCATGTAAATATTAAGTCACCAGCTTGTTACAAATATGAATATTATGGACAAAAGTACACACTTTCATGTCTCTAACAATGACAAACAGCAAATCTTGAGCACAGAATAAAATCTGTAAGTAAATTGCTCTTTTTTATCTTTAAGGTTGTTAGGCATCATATTTGCTTATTTTTCTTAATGAAGCATCATTTGGAATATAGCATATGCACAAAAGTCATGCTTAAAGAAAGTGAGTAACTACTATTCTGCAAATATAATGTTGCTAAATTATAGTCTTGCACCACTAGGATTTAGAGGTTGTGTGTGCATGTCCACACACACACACACACACACACGTGTGAGTAGGATTTAACTATACTTTTGAGGACAGTCTCTTGACATCCCTTTGTTCTTGTTAGTGTATTTTAGGCTGGGAGGACTTTGTCTTGGCTGGGCCTCAGAGTGACCTATCGTAGCTGATTTTAGGGTTAGTGGTGAGCCTCAAAGGAATGAATGTTCTGTGTCCTCAAAAGTAACAAAACCACTGTGTGTGTTTATTTTTCTATGCATGGGTGTGTATGCCTGTGTCTGAAGGCTGAAAAGCAGTAAATAGAACATTTTAACCTCAGTGGGAATGTCTGCAAGTACCTTCTTGCTGATTCAGGACCACTGAGTAAAGATGTTGTTGTTGTGTGTGTTTGTGTGTTGGCACTGGGGCATGTGTCTATGTGTGTGTCAAAACAGCTTCAGTTGGGCTCAGGCTTTGAACCCCAAAGCTCGGGCTGCATTTGTGACACGCTTGCATGAATTTTTGTATGCGTTTGTTCACATGGGGAAGGACTAAAGACAGCGAGTATTCCTCTGACACACATAAACATACATGCGCATGCTTCAATGAAGCATTTAACAAAGTACAATGCAACTTTGCTGAATCAACAATGTACAAAAAAGTCCCATCTCTCTCTGTTTCATTGCCTTTCTCTCCCCTTTCTGCCTCAAAAACCTCATTCATATTCAAAATTGCTCGCATGTGAATTTCTTTTGTCATATACTTAAATAACATGCAGCTGTGATAAGTGAAGTCTTTTGCAATATAATAACTTCCTCTCTAAGGTCAGTGGTCCACATTATGATGTTATACTGTATCACGTAACCATGAATATCTTGTATATACAAATTGCATCCTCATAATCATTTTACAGAATATACCCATAATAGCATTTTGCAAACCATTACTGGACTTTATGACCCCAACATGATTAAAAACAAAAAAGGCCAAGCAGTTGATTCAACCATGAAGTCAGTGTCTCCAGATAGACAGGCAAGCGGGCTGATGAAATGTTACACACACGCACGGGAAGATAGATAAAGACAAATATACCAACACTTCATTTAAATCTCGGTTCTGATTTTATTCCTTTCCATGTGGTCCTTTTTTTTACTCACTTCCAGCTTTTTAATGAGTGTCTTCATTGTACATGTTACTGTCTGACGCTGTCTTCCAAGCGACAGATTTCTTTACACTCCACTACACATTTCAGAGCCAACGCCCTCTGTCCTCATTCTCTCTGCTTCCTCACTCACTCAGACTGTTGCTGAGTCTATGTCCATCCAATTTGCAAAGCACTTTAAGTGATATGTTGCCGCTTTGCACTACTGTTCAATATTTCCCTCTCAGTGAGGCCGTCTGCTTTTCTCTTCTGACGCCCACTCCACCTTCTCTCATGTCTCTTACTCTTTTTCATATCTTTTAGTCCTTAGTGGCTGCATTCTCATGAAACATTCACTGAAGGGAAATGCCTATGTTTGCATGAACCTCTTGTGTTTTAACTTTCCTGTATTTCTCACTGTGAACCCCAGTCACCACTCACCAATTTTGAAGCAATTTTGATTACAAATGTTCAACTTTACTGGCACTTTTTAGCTCCAGTTGGATAGCTCTCCAGTTGTCTCCCATGCTCTGGCCCTGCCATCATTGAAATTAGGGAGATCTTGATTACCGGATTGTCCTTGATTACCGGATTGTCCTTGATTACCGGATTGTCCTTGATTACCGTGCATGCACTGCTCGAGGGGCAGTGCTTACATGACACTGCCCCTCGAGTCTGCTATATCACCCCACTCCTACAGCGGATTCAGAGACCACACCTCTGCCACACTCACATTTCTTTTACATAAGCTTTGAACTTCTGAATGCTGCAAGTAACACGCCAAAGAGATTGTTAAATGGGAAAAAAGTGAGTGATTCCTCTCAGTCTAGCAGGATTTTATTTCATGTGCGGTGACCATGTTTTTCCCCTTTACAGGTATTTAACATTTGCTTTGAAATATCCAACTAATCTACTTATAACCACTACTGATTTTTCCTTTTTACGGATTCAATAATATTAGGTTATTAAATCTATATGCTGTATTTATTTTCTAATGTCATCCAACCCTCTCCATAAATATTTGTGAAGGAAATTTGTGTTAATATGTAGTGAAGTGAAAAAACAAATACAAAGAGATTAAATATGAAATTAATTTTGGACACCAAAGCGTAATTCAAGTCTTTTCATTATATTAAGTTAGTATGCTACATCCTTATTATTTTGGTTTAAAATAAATAGGCCTGGACTGCTTTTGTCTTCATTTCTATTTGCAGTGACCTTGATTTCTTAAGATCTTTTCCCAGTCACATACTGCTGTACATGTTTTTTGGTATATTATTTTAGTTGCTCTAACCCTACCTGTTTCCTTCTTTCTTTTACATATGTACACTAAAAGAAATAGCATTTTGTCCCAAGAATAAAAAGATAAAGTTAATCTTGAATATTACCCCTTTGACTTAAGTGCCATAGATCACAAGCAGCTCGAGGAGTGTTTGAAGTAAAGAACTAGCTTCATTGTCCTTTTTTATATGCATTAGAGAGCTCTGATTCCTCTGAAACCTGTATATAAAAAGATTCATAATGACCTCCATCTTTTATTTTTCTTTTCACATGCTGTAGGTAAAAAGAAGGATTGCTGGGGAGTTTAACATCAATGGATAGCACGCTGGAACATGTATTTTTATATAAACTAACAGGGTTCTGGAATAAAATAATTTGACAAAGTAACTGTGAGCACATGTATCTGTGATTTTAAGTTCTACAAGTATCTCACACCTGATGTCTTGGCTCTCCCTTGCTGTAGGATTTGTGTTGTACCTCATTGATCTCCAGTTGTGATATCCATTGCTTCTTCCTAATGTTGAAACACTGAGCTACTAGTTGTTTTGCTGTCAGTCTACATGTTGGGTATTGAAGATTCCATCGCTTCCATAGCCTCTTCATGGAACTCCTGCTGCATGGAACTCCTGCTGGCGACTTTTGTCGCCTCAAGGCGCTTCATAGATGCAGAGAAAAACCCAACAATCATATGACCCTCTATGAACAAGCACTTTGGTGACAGTGGGAAGGAAAAACTCCCTTTTAACAGGAAGAATGCCACGGGAATGTGAAATTCACAGAGAAATCCCCAGATCCCCCCACTGATATGACCGCTGCTGCACTGAGCAAACCTCCACCCTGCTAAACAGGTGAAAATAGATTTAAGAGCAACAGGACTTAGTGCCGCTGAATCTTTTATTTTATTTATTTGTTGCTGTGTTTTACTTGCATCTATTTGAAAGAGTGAGTGTAAACACAAAACATTATTTGATTTTATCTGCTGGAATATGCAGAAAAGTTAAAGACAGTTGCATATAATTAAATTTTTGCTTAATGCAATGTGCATAAAGTTAAAAGATTAAAACTATAAAACAATTTTTAAAAAGAGGCTTTCTTTTCAAGAATTCAGAATTGGGCTGAAAGGTCTATTACTTTATTACGTATTCAGGTTGTGCGTCATGTTTTCAAAAAGTAACTAAGTAACTAATTACTTTTGAAATTACGTAAGCAGTAAAGTAAAAGGATTACTTTTTTGGGAGAAGTAATCAGCAATTAGTTGCTAATTACTTTTTTCAAGTAACGTGACCAACACTGATGCTGACTTACCAAAACTGGCAGGATGCCATCAGCGGTGGGTCTGATGGAACAAAATCAGGAAGAAAATGTCATACTGAGAATTAAATAGATTAGAAAAGACAGTAAATTCACCGTAACTCAAGAACATATACAAAGCTAAAGGAAGACACAATCCAAGAGGGAGTATAGGGAGTATACATGCCTTTGCAAAGTGTAATTAGCATCTTGTGGAGAATAACAAGGGTTATAGGATACATGCTATCTGAAATTGAGGGACAGACATACACAATACCTTTTGATTTGATGATTGATATCAGAACAACCGTTCAGTAAGAGTTTAATAGCAGGATTGGAAAACAAGCTCAAAAACCCTGGATCGTAACATCTAGTACTAAACTGTATGCCAGTAATTAAGGTTTGAATGTAGGGAAGCTTTAATTACTTTTTAAAAATGTTATTATTTTATTATAATCTCCATCACCACCTCTCATCACTCAGGCTCCATTCAAGCCTCCATCTTGGGCGCCGGATTAGCTCCATGGTAGAGCGGGCTGTATGGCCATAGAGCAGAAGGCCCAGTTTCAAGTCTGACCTGTCGGCCTTTGCTGCATGTCTTCCCTTGTCTCTCTCTCCCCACTTTCCTGTCAATCTACAATGTGTTTAAAAGCCACCAAAAATATCTATCCATCCACTTCTCCTTTTCAGGGTCGCGCGCGGGGGGGGGGGGGGGGGGGGACGACAGTTCACCAGTCTGTCACAGGGCTAACACATAGACAAAGACAACCATTCGTGCTCACATTGACACCTATCGGAAATTTGGATTAATCAATTAACCTATCCCCACAAACTGCATGTCTTTGGATGGTGGGAGGAAGCCATAAGGCTCTAAGGCAACAGTGCTAACCACCATGCTACATTGAACTTTTTACCAGCTAGAGTAAACTTTATACTCTAGATTTTAGAAGAATAGTTTTTTTTCTTTATTCTTTATTCTTGCCCTAAATTCATTGCTATGTTGTATTGCTCAATTTTGTCTTCCTCCTGACATTATTCTTCCTCTCCCTGGTTTTTAGTCAAGGTCTGTGGCCTCAGGGTCAATTTGATCTGCTTTTCTTCCATTCCTGATTTCTCGCTCTCTTGCTTGCTTTTAGCTGTCGTTCCCTTAAAAAAAAGAGTCTCCAGATGGTCATTTCCTTCTTTACTTCTGTGTGATCAGGTTCTCATCTTTTCTTCACTTAGACACATTCTCTCCTTTTTGTGTCGTTCACTCTTCCTGTGTTGCTGAACTCTTTCACCTACCCCCTTTACTAGCACCCACAGTCCTAATTTGCTTCTTCACTCACTTCATGCCCCCATCGCCCCCATCTATTCTGAGTATACACACACATACATGTGTACACACTTTTCTCTTTTATGTCGATTAGTCAGAGTTGAGGCCTGGAGTCTCTAGCTGATGGACACATTTGTCTGTTCAGCAATCTGCTGCTATGCCATAGGCATGCATGTGCACACAAGCACAAACAAACTCACACTAACATACACACACACACTTGTAATCTGTCAATATGCACATGAACACACGATAACTAATGCCTGAGGTAACCTACTTTTGTTTGCTGTCTCTGGGTTCTCATTTATCTGATTGTGGACACACATATAAACCAGATAGACACCCCACACATAGATGAATGTACAGTAGGTCTGGTGGTGAGACTGGGCTCTATTCCTTTGCTAGGCTGCAAACCAGTAACCAGTAACCAGTCACAATTATGTTAATATTGTTAATATTGCTCAAAAATGTCATTAAGTGAGCAATTATATTTGTTTGAACACTGAAAATGACAAGACTTATCTATGCTACCTGAGGTATGTAGGCCAATTGTTTTGTAATAACGTCCCAATAAGACCTTAAAAAGTAAAGAATGTTGTATTATAATAATACAAAATGTAAAATACCATAAAATTTTGACTTTTACGTTAATAGTTTACTTAGCTATTCATGATTTTATGGCTTCACAATATCTGCTTTTAGTCTAATATTGGAAAATGGTAAGAGTCTCTTTTTTAAAAATAAAAATACAGGCCCATTCGTAGCTGACTGAGGGAAGCGATGGTTGAATAACTCATTTGAGACACGTTATAGTTTCCCTTACCTACTCTGTGTTACCCCAGGGGAACTATCTATTGCAGGAGCAATGGCAGTTCTATGACTTATAGTGGTGAAATGGAAGTCTTTCTGATAGCTACCACCATGTTTTCACATAGCCATTAAATCAGGGATTCTGCATTCACGTTGTAGTTGGCTAGCTAAAATAACATACAAGAAACAACTATTCTCAAGCTGTTTCGTATTGACAAGCTTCTTCGCCCTTTCTGCTGGAACTCAGTTGGGAAAGAGATGATTCAGAATAGTGAAATAAAGTCAAAAAAGGAAGAGGAAAATCAAACACCCTGGCTGTGGGTGATGAACGTTTGCTGTGGTTGTATGTCTCATCCAGTCCATCCCAAGAGAAGAGGAGGGAAGAGAGGAGCAGAGGAGGAAGAGGAGGTTTGTCTGAATCAACATGTTTTTTAAGAGAGATGCGAGAAACTGGGACAGTGGTGGCATCGCTGATGTCCCTGGGCTCAGTGTGCTACAAACACAGGACACACACAAAGACACACAAATGCAAGTGTGAACAAACACACATTTACACACGAAGAGATTCTTGTGCCCTTGGGGAGCCCTGCTTTCAAAGTGCTTTCAAATGGTGCTGTGTGAAATTTCCATACATTATGGTTAGAATTTATATATAAAGGCTGTATTTGCATAAATGTAGTCACATAGGGACCAAACACAGCAGAAAAAAATATTCCAAGACTGTCTGACACACACACAGACACACACAGCGATAATTACACATACCAATACGCATGTATTGGTATGTGTAATTATCAACAAGAACTCTGTGCACATAAAATCATATATTCCTTCGCATTCATTTCTATAGGTATAATCCGAGAAAAGTGCATGATTCACACGATTCACACAAAACATGTCATGGTGACAAAATTACTTGATTGACATCTTGAGTGTTTGAAGAGCAACCCTACATCAAAATCAGGTCTATTAGTGCCTGATTGCATTAAATACGCAAATAAGGCCCAGCTGGAGCCAGTCCCATCACACCTGTGGGTCCTAGAGGTCCTGCAGAGATGATCCAGAGAAGTGTGAGTTTATAATATGCTCAAAAATGAAGGAGCTCTTTATTAAAGGTAATCACAAATAAATTTAAAGGAAAATTGTGTTATTTTTAGTTCAAAAGACTAAAAGATGCTTTTAAGCATAATAAGTGAAGGATTATTTCATAACATACAGATTCATATGAATGAGTCTGTAAAATGTGCCTAATACTAGTGCTTCACATTATGGTTCAAACAGAATGGCAAGTAAATATTAACCTATTCTCGATCTAATTCCAGCAATATTCTGTGATACATTTCTATATTACTTTCCTCTTGTCTCTTAATGTTACTCTTGTGGTTTTCTGTGTAAACCTACAGTATGTAACATCATTGAATGTTGATGCAACAGCATGAATAATTAATTTAATGAATGTTTGGATTGCAATTCAGAATTGTCCAGTGCAGATGAAGATTTATGTTCATCCATTTTGAGAAAGAGTGACACTGGTCCTTCACTGTTTCATGATGTAAACCGTGTAGGCCTACATCCCCGCATACAATCATATCATCTGCATGACACCAGCTAAGCTTGAAATGAAGCCTGTTTTCTTTGCTTTCCTCTATTCTTTTAGATGAGTTGCATTGCTCTGATTATAGCAAGTGTGAAATGAGCTGAGCTATAGTGGTTTTGCTAGGGCAGTTATGCCTAAGTCAGAGAAAGGAAAATGAATCTCTTGGTGTTTTACTTGACTGGCTGGAGATAGGAAATTGTGTTTGGACATGGGAAGGGGAATCAGTATTCAGACAAATGTGCATGTGTTTCAAGTGAATATACTGAATGACTAAAGTGAATAATATGTGGTGTGACATAGATCACTACCTTCAGTCAGCTACACTGTCCCTAAGGGTATTGCTTTCTCCTTATCTGCACTTCCCATGCAACAATTCAGCAGCATACAGCTTCAGGCACTCAGGCACCTGTTTATATGTCTGATGCCATAGGAGACACTGTCAAAAAGAAAAGAAATTAAAAGCAAAAACAACCCCCCGACACATACAAAATACGCTTTATTATGTACACCTGTTCAACTGGCTGTAAACACTAATATCTACCCATATGGAGAAGATATATATACATCTTATAAAGTTTGTATCTGTCTTTTGTGAAACTTATATGAAAAGCATACAAGAGTGAAAACTATAAGATCCCTTGAAAAATCATATAAATGAAACTTGTATGTTTTAGATACTTATTAAAAGAATATATGAAAGCAATGAGAAAGTAGCCACTTTCATGAGTAAATCATATAAGCCTTATATGATTCACTATATGAATCAGGCCACATCTTATGTAAGTCTTTTATAAGTTTTTACTATTTCTTTTTTACCTCACATGACTTAATGCATTTAGCCATACAGACATCAAGACCACCCCCAGAAGCAGCATCAGAATGTCACTGATTTAAGTGACTTTGCTGATCTTCTGGGATTTTCCCGCAGAACCATCTGTAAGGTTGACAGAGAATTATCTGTACAAGAGACAATATCCAGTAGGTTATATCCAGAAATGGATCTAAACAACACAAGAGCATTAACCCATCCTGTTTAGGCTGGTGATAGTATTGTAATGGTGTGGGTGATACTTTCTTGACCCATGTTGGGCCCTTTACCACCAGCTGAGCACTGTATAAATGCCGCAGCCAGCCTTAGTATTGCTGCTGACCATGTACATGCTTCTATGACCACAGTCGTATCATCTTGTCTACGCATGGGACAGTGTGAAACGTAATTTCAATTCCTTTGTATGGCAAGTACATTTGAAGAAACTGACAAATAAAAGTTTTCTATTTTCTATTTTCTATCTTGTGATGGCTGCTTCCAGCAAGGATAATGCACCACATCACAAGGCTCAGATCAACTCAAACTAGTTTCTTATGCATGACAAAGAGATTACTGTACACAAATGGGCTCTACAGTCAATAAATCTCAATCTAATAGAGTACCTTTTGGATAGTGCAATTTGAGATTCACATCGTGGATGTACCAATCTTGTGCAACTGTGTGATGTCAATATGGATCAGAAACTCTGAGTGAAGTTTCTTGCACTTTTTGACGCTATGCCATGATGTATTAGACAGTTCTGAAGACAAAAGTTGGTTCATCCCAGTATTAGGAAGGTGCCCTGTAAGTGTATGGATGTAAAATAAATAAATTGGGTTCTACTAACATCAGTGTGAGGTTGCACAGTGGCACGTTGGGCTAAATTCTACCAAACTGATGCTTACTTTGCATCATTAGTTACTATCATCACTCACTCAATATTCTCTAATTTACACAAATCTAAACGGCTGAGGTATATTAGCCTGAATTAAACAGATCAGCAGTCTGGCAATGCCATGTTTAAACCTCCTCTTTAGCTGCTAGTGTGGGTAAAATAGTTCATCAAATGCTCCCTCGGAGGCACAAATGCTTCCTTTATAAAGAAACACTAATGAAAATTGAACAGAATTTTCATCACAGACACTACTGAACGAACACACAATCATATGAGCATAATTATAGAAGTTATTGCATCAAAGTATCTCTCTCTCTCTCTCATGCTCAGAGCTGTGCCATATACTTTCAAAAGTCAGATTGATCCGAGGGGAGGATTTTAGCTGGGAAGCTCCAGATGTAAACAAACACTGTCAGCTATTCAGTATGAAAAGCTACTTTAATTTATCTGATGAGTGTTTTATGCATGACAATACACTGAAATGACCCTGAATATGTTTAAATTGATAAATGAGGGGGTTTATTTGTCAAAAAAAAAAAAAAAACTGCATGAATCACTTGGCTTATGTATGTGGGAGCTGGCAAAAAAAAAAAAAAAATGCTGTAGATGTCTTAGCAAGTATAGCTGTAATAATAAGATATAAAATTAAATGGACTACAGCAACCCAGCAGTCTGTGCATCACTAAGTTGTACTCCCTCTGCCTCCCTCTAAACCTGATTAAAAAGTCATAACCACATTCCAGTTGAAATGAGGAGGAAATTACCCAAATACGCAATAAATTTTATTTAACCCTAAAAAGAAACAAGGGAACTGTTGTTGCAGTCACTAATCCACATACCAACTTTAACTAAATTAATGTATTGAAGTCATTCACATGGCTGCACTGTAGATCCTTGGGTTCAGTGAAAACTATTTAAAATGGAAAAGGAGATTTAACTGAGTTATCATAAATACATGCAATGGCAACTGAGACTAAACATCAAATTTTGACAAAGTAAAACAAAATCTTTCCAACCCCCCCCCCCAAAAGCCAAAAACAATAACATGTATTCCTCAGGCATTTACAAAAAAGATAAATTTGTCACAAACAAGGATGCAGTGGACTCAAGAGCAGACTCAATTGCTCGAACTATGTACAATTTATTGAAAGGAAAAGGAACTTAAACAAGACTGGGTCTAACAGAAATCATTCGCAGGAACTGAGGGAGGCCCGAGGGCGGAGAAACGGATGTTGAACACAAGGAGAACACGGGCGGGAACTTTTGAAAACACCGGCTATTAGGCGGGGAAGGGGTTGCCGTGGGAGCGTCCCAGGGATGGTTGAGAGTGTGGGGAAGCTGGTCCAGGATCCAAGGTGTCCAGGGAAGTTGAAGTACGGGCTGGAGGGCAGGCTGAGGAGAAGATGAGTGTGTGGTCCTAGGGTTCTAGGCAGACTGGAGAACGGGATGGAAACAGAACCAGTGCTGCCGATGAGTACGACGGGTGATGAATCACGGGTGGTAGCAGGACGAACTGGCGAGGCGTGGCAGGCAGTGCTGGCTTAAAAACCCTCTAGATGGAGCCCCGGAAATTGGAAGCAGGTGATGAGCTGGCCAACTCCACCCCAGGGGACGGACAACAGGAACCTGGACCACATCGACCAGACACTCCCACAGCATATGACAAAATGACATTAGATTTAAACATAACATTTCATTATTTTGAGTTGTATATTTTATTATTTTATATATGGTGACAGTTTTGTATTATGATTCATTGTTAATACTTACAAAAGGATTTTAAAAAAAATGTGTATTAGCGAAACATCTGAATAAACATAGCACACTTGGTCAACCAAGGGATTTTTCATAGATCCCAATCTGAAAATGCTGTTCAACTTATCTGTTTTTCTTGGACATGTGAGGACATCCAGACTTCATCATCAAGGATTTGCGTGCTAACATGCTAAATAAGCTATTATCAGCTTCTTCATACTACACTCTAACTCCTCAACATCAAACATGCTAAGATGGTTAACAGGAGGACAATGATCTGTTAAGCTGATAAATCATAGTGTGCACCTTTACATGCTAACGCTCCCTCTATTTCCACACAATGCACAGATTGTAACTGATCTCATAGCAGCCAAAGCCATGGCAGTTTGCATTGCATGTTAGTTCTCATCAGGTCCCCCCCCAGAGACCACAGGTTTATACACAATATGCATGTGCATAAAACCGGATAAAGCTGTTAACCTCACAGCTAAAAAAGCTGAAGTCTTTGTTATTGGGACATTATTCATGAAAAGGACAGAAGTTGCAGATTCCAATGGGTCAGAGTGAAGCAGAGTCAAGCCTTCTTCCACTGACTCTTGTAGACATGCGCAGAGGAATCTCTTAACGAACCAAAGTTTGGTTAGCAAACCAACATGTGTTTTGTCTGCAGTAATAAAAAGCATGCGTTACTCATTGCTTTAAGTACTATACAATTCTTTAACACATGTAAACAAGACTTTCATTTTCATTATCACTTTGAATAATAGGTCTGTATTTTTAAAAGGCTCAGTATTTTTTTACTTAAAAGCAAAAATGATTTTGATGGCATATACAGTTTGACAGTCGCATACATGTGCATATGTGAAATAAAACTCTGAGCAGTAAAAACAGCTGTTCACCATTAATCCAAGGATTAGTTACTAAGAAAGTTGTCTGTGTAGCTTCTTAGATTATTATGAAGTTAAGCTAAAATAGCTGACTCTATTCATTTTATATAGACTCATTCTCCTTTCATTTGACTTAATATAAGTGATTCTAATTTATCTACTCTGATTTCCCTCGACCTGATACATGCACAGTAGAGACAGGATATTTAATCTATAATATGTGCTACTGATTAGTAGATATGTATGTGTGCCTGTGTGTGTGCTTCAGTGTGTGTGCTGTGGTTGGTCAGTAAGGGTGATTGAGGATTCTGTCCTGGGGGTCTAAAGGGGATGCAGGTGGCACATGCCACCATCTGCCATGCCACCGTAATAGGATAGTATCTCAACACCTGCTCGGTTTACTTCAAAATGCACACTCATACACATCCAACTAACACATACGCACACATGGCCACAGATGGCCACACAAGGATGTACACAAGCACACATAAGCCTGGAGGGCAGAGATGAAATATCCTCTTCATCAGCCTTACACTGAGACTGAGAGATCCAGACCTGAAGACCGTGACCATACATTTGACCACATGACCCTATGGTACACATGCACTGCAACCCACAGAAAGGATTTTACACATGGCTGCACATATAGTTCTTTATGTGCCTGTTTTATTTCTCACTCCCTATATTGAAGTGTTCTAAATATGCCCGTGTGGATATTACTTATATGAAGAAGAATTTATTCTATCTCTAACCACCTCATTCTTGGCTTCCGCACTAAGCAACGTCAAATACTGACATGTGGGTGCATTTTGTGGGTGTATGGTTGTGAGCCACCACAATGTCACCGTATTAACCAGATCAGAAGTACAATGAGTAAATAGGTCAACTAGAAACCCCTTAGTGCCAATTTAGAGACTGATGAAAGGGCGTAGGAAGGCATATATCATTATAAACCTTATTAAACGGGCCAGCGTCTGTCCCAGAGGCTACAGTAACAATGCTGTAAAAGTGTTATTGGTGTGGCTGTAATATGCGCTATGGTGCTCATTATACATGCAATGATAAGTAGTCAAGATCCTGACACATTTAGAACTTAGGTGCATTTTATGCGTAGGTCTATTATCATTCAGCATATTTTGTATTTAATAGTCCCCTGTGGCTCTCTGCATTTAGACTATCATTGTTACTAAACAAACATGTTTATGGAGAAAATGCTCTGGTTTTTTTTATTGTGCATTGAGAATCCAGAAAGTTGATTATATTCATCTTGATGTTATGTTTGAAGTGTAAGAAACCTTTTTTCACTAATCCAAGCGACTTCTTCAGTCTCAGTTGACGTCATCTTTTCCTAAATGTATAAACAGCATATTTGCATAGTGATGGAAACTATACTATCAATTGGCAATGAGGTCTGTTTCATGATCATTAAAATGTAAATTGTCACAACCATTGATCAATGGCCCTAAGTATCAGTCATAGAGTTGAGGAACGGCTGTAATCACAGTACCGTAAAATGCTGAAAGATGTACCCTTAGACCCCTTTGTGATTTAGAGATGGTCTTTCCCTTTTCATGTATATGGCCTCCTTGACTCCCCACTCAAAAGAGCGTACCTCCCCTGTTCAGGATGTGTATATATTTATCATTGAAAAAGTGGACACTGAGTGGAGCACTTATAGGTGCATAGACTGTGAGGTCAGGTGTAAATCGATTGTGTTGGACATTGTTATTAGGACATTAAAGGCCTTAATAATGATGATATAAACCTAGATTTAAAATCTAGTTTTACATCATCATTTTGTATTGGAAGCTGTAGGGGCTGCGAGTAGGGTTTGGGACTTTTCAGGTACTGCTGCCATAGAAAGAGCTTGTTTTTCCTCTCATACATGTGTGAACTTTTTTTTTAAATCTAGTTTTAATTTGTTTGAAATAATTATTCCATACAATATGTACTGGCAGATAATATTTAATAACCAAATACAGTGGGTGACATGTCTTTGTAGCTTGTTTGGCATATTTTAGCAGATTTTTGTTTATTTATAGGTAAAATATTACTATATTACTACATTAGATAAAGACAAAACATGCATTCTAGTCAGACACATCAATACATCATAATTATTTATTTATTTGTTTTTTGCTGTATATCGATTTTACTGAAGTGTTACTGGAGAAAAATACATCCAATCACAATTTTAAATAATATTCTTTCAGAAATTCCCGACATGGGTAGCCACAGTGGATCATCTGCCTCCATTGCACCCTATCCCAAGCATCCTACTCTGTCATACTAACCCTCTGTTGTCCTTTGCTCCATTTATGAATTTTCTCTAAGGTCTTCCACTTGTCCTCCTGCCTGTCATCTCCATATTCAACAACTTTTGTCAAATATATCCACTATCCCTCCTCTGCACTTATCCTTCTCTAACTTTGTCTCCACAGCCCATAACTTGAGCTATCCCTCTTATGTTTTTAATCTTAGCCATTCTGGTGACTTGCTTGAAAAAATAAAAAAATAAATAAACAAACAAAAAAACTAGCGCATTACTGCAGAGAATGTCTATGGTCCACCAACATCTTATTTTAGGACTAATCGTATCTGTTTTATTTAAGGAAACTGATTTGAATCTCAACAACAAATAGGAGGCTTGCCATATAGTCAACCAAATCTATTGGTTTTAGCAAATAAATAATTTGATTAATTCTATCAGCAGATTAACTTACTCTGTTTTTCACTTTTGGAAAAGAGCATGAAAGCATGTTCTGGGGTTTTTGGTTGATTATTAGAAAATATAGTGCCAATCTTATGAGAGCATCCTGTTTTCAAAAATTAGATTTAAACTGATTATGAAAGACTTGAATAGTTGGCCCACAGTGTTTAATCCCACTGAGATGTCGCAGCAGAGTGGTTTTTCCTCTAACAAAGCTATCAGTGAGTTTGTGCTATGCATGATTGCAAATGATGGTGAAGGACATTTTAATAAGGTCTGGGTGGGAAAATAGCAACAGACTACTCATCACATTGGTTCTTTGCTGGTAACAAAACAATGTAAGGAGATACAGAGATTTATAGGAGGTATGAACACTATATAAATAAATGAATACACTGTATATTAATTTATTTGTGTGTGTGTGTGTGTGTGGGGGGGGGGGGGGGTAATATTATGTGTGTGTAAATATACACACAGTTCTATATACTATTTTATCATTTTAAAAACTGCATGAAGAAAATTTCTTAACACTTGGCAAAACTGTCTTTTCTGACAATAACATTATTGAGGTTTATGGGACACAGTGATATTTTGAGTGACAGATTTAAAACTAGTGGGTAAAGCTAATTTGGGAAATGTAAAGCAATAGCCAATGGCCATGGAAAAAAGGAGAAGGAATGAAGGAAACTAGGGTGATTATTTCAGCTCCTGCAGGCTCACTATTTCATTTAACTGCAAGGTTGAGCTCAGATACTCTATTTATTTTCAACAGTTGTGTTTTAGCCAGCACAGTGTGGGCTGTGTCGGCTTAAGGGTTACAATGAGACTTGGCATAACACACTGTGACATTGCACATTGACAGAAAGTCAAAAACCTAATATGTGTCGACTTTCTATGGTTATGTGGGGGTTGTTCAATTACAGTGATAACAAATGTATACAGTAGCATGCAGCTGCAAGTCCTTTGGTTTCTGACCTGCTGCTTACACTTGACTAATCTACAGAGTAACAAATCAATGAAGTATTGCGCTTACACAGCAAAAGTTACAAAATATAACAAGAAATCTATCACACAGTTTTTGTAATACTTTGAAGATGACAACTTGGCATCATAAACTTCTCCTTATATTACTGAAATTGATTTAAATGTTACCATTAGATCCATTTTCAGCAGCTACATGTAAATCATGAATACATGCTAGAATGTATATTGTAGAGTGTTTATTTTTGGTAATGGATATTTACTTAGACAGATAAGCATACTAGAAGGAAGTGTAAAGATACAACTGACATATCAGACTATAAAATCATTTTCAACAGAACAACAACAACAAAACAACAACAACAATAATAATAATAATAATAATGTATACCTTATTGATCCCCATGGGGAAATTCCTCTCTGCATTTATCCCATTCACTCAGTGAAGCGGTGGGCAGCCATTGGGTGCTCGGGGAGCGCAATATTATCACACATTTGTAGTTAACCTGAAGAATCAAGTCATTTTCTTGTGGTTTTGTTCCACATTACCGTCTGACAAAATACAATGTTTTTCTTTATGGAAAACAGAAATGCAGCATCTACAGGTTGCTAAATTTGTCTTCTTGGATTGTATAAGAGCCTTTTGGTGAAAAAGAAATGGAAATGTCTCTGCAGTCACTTTTGCTGGAGCTCTACACTCAGCTTGGAGTCACTGCTTTGAGTGCTTCCATTACCACTGCTCGTTCATCTCCTTGTTCACCACTACTATGCTATCCCCATTTTGTCAGTCTGTATCTGGAAGTCCCGCAGCATCTTAGCTCGGTCATTCTCCACCAGAGATGGGCAGTAACGCGTTACTTGTAACGCGTTACTGTAATCTGATTACTTTTTTCAAGTAACGAGTAAAGTAAGGGATTACTATTGCAAAATCGGTAATTAGATTACCGTTACTTTCCCGTAGGAACGCTGCGTTACTGCGTTACTAAAACCGTGATTTTTTTTGCGAGAATGTCTCATGACAGTGACGTAAGCAAGTGCGACGTTGGTGACAGCAGCTGTGTGCAGATCAACAATGGATCATATATCGAGTGTGGGAGAGAGTATGAGCGTGCAGCGTTTAAAGTGTGGAAGTACTGACCTTACTTTGAGTTTGATTCCATAAAAAGTGACAAAAACATTAGCGTCCATCGTGCGTGGGAAGAAAACTTCTTTTTACAGCGAAAAAAACCCCTAAACTTCCGAGCAAGCACCGAGTAGCTACGACGTGATGGGAAACTCACAGAGACACTCGCGCGGATTCTTCAACTGACCGCAGCACACCTACACTAGGGTAACCCTCCGCCTACCCTGCTCCTGCTTTACAGGTGAAAATAGAGCAAAAGGACCGCTGAGTCTTTGACTTTATTTATTTTCTGCTGTGTTTTACTTGCATCTGTTTGAAAGAGTGAGTGAAAACACAAAAAATATTTTATTTTATGTGCTGGAATGTGCAGAAAATAGGTTTAAATGTTAAACTAATTTATTCAAGTCAGAGAATGTTGCATATAATTAAATGTTTTGCTTGATGCATAAAGTTAAAAGATTAAAACTGATAAAACAAGTTAAAAAAAGAGACTTTTCCATTTGATTACATTTTGTATGATGGATTATGTAGAAAAAGTAGAATTGGGCTGAAAGATCTATCGCTTTATCACCTCTTCAGGTTGTAAATTGTGTTTTTAAAAAGTAACTAAGTAACTAAGTAATTAATTACTTTTGAAAATAAGTACTCAGTAAAGTAACGGGATTACTTTTTGGGGGGAGTAATCAGTAATTAGTTACTGATTACTTTTTTCAAGTAACTTGACCAACACTGTTCTTCACCACCCTAGAGTGCGTCGCTCATTTTGACCACGGGACTTGCAGGCTATACTCAGCTCTGATGTTCCTGTATGTTCTATGTTGCTACTTTGATATGTATGCTAGTATCTTGCACAGTGCTATTATGTGCTGAATTATACTGTATATGTTTTCAAGACTTGTGTGTGTGTGTGTGTGTGTGTGTGTGTTTGTTTCTGTATGCGTTAATGGGAAAATGAGCAAACCAAAATTAGTGCCGTCCTAACTACCGTATTTCCCGGACTACAGAGCGCACCTGAATATTAGCCACACAAGCTAAAAGCAGGGGAAAATCCTGTTTTGTACATACATTAGCCGCACCTGACTAAAAGCCGCAGGTGTTTCAATGTTGACTTATCATATGTAAGAGAATATGCACAAATCGAATTGTCAGGAAAGAGATGGCTGTTTGGAGACACACCCCTTTTATTAATATTTTGAAAAACAAGTTATGGGTACATATTTGCATAACCTTTTAGGGTATGTGTACAAGTAGTGGTAATTACAAGTACAAAACATGTACTGTGCTTCATAAATGAGTAACAAATGTAGTACATAACAATAACCTACAGCACACCAGAAAAATAGATGCAGACTACCTTTTAGGCTCAGGTGCAGTGACACGGCTTTAACAAGAAGAAAAGTCAGTCATTCACCACCATCTTTCTCTTCTTCCTGCGCACTAAAACCACCAAAGTCCTCTCCTCCAGTGTCGGAAACGAACAGGCTCAGGGTGGCTTCATCATCCACTCTCAGCTCCTTTCTTTCGTTGTCACTTTCAAAACCAAAGAAATCCTCATTGTCAGTGTCAGAGTCGAACACCTTCTGAAGAGCCTCCTCTCCATCAGGCAGCAGTCCAGCCCTTCGAAATCCGTTGGTGATCGTGGATGTTTTCACACTTTCCCACGCTGTCAGAATCCAGTGGTGGAGTTGGGCATAACTTGCTTTTTGCAAGTTTATCGCCGCTCATCATCCACGCCTCCAGCTGAACGCGTAGTGCTACTTTGAAGTTTGTTTTTCGCGCTACTTCCTACGGCACTACGTTGCCTGGCGGATGGACATGTGACTAACATACCACTCTTGAACTCCGATCCTTCCGCCAGGCAACGTAGTGCCGTACAACAGCGGAACAAACAAAACAAATCCGCTCATGGACAATCCATAGAAAAGCCGCACCTGACTAAAAGCCGCAGGGTTCAAAGCTTGTGCAAAAAGTAGCGGCTTATAGCCCGACAATTACGGTACTTTGTCAGAATTGATGTCAAAGTGTGATCTCCTAACCAACCCTGTCTTAATTGAAGGATGCCGGTGAACAAGTGGACCAGAAAATTAGTTCCTCTTACCAGCCAGGCACACGGTCACAAGTACAGCTGAAGACACCCATAAACACACATCCATTTACCACACACATAAGGAACTGCCTGCTCCTGATGCAGTGACCGCATCCTGAACTTTGCTCTACTGGAACGTAGTGCTTGACATTCTTTAACATTACATCTGAAACACCCTATACCACTCTTAAACTTTAATAAATACTACTTCTTGCCTTTTTGTGAAGCATAATGTTTATGCTTCTTTTTAAAACCTTTTTATTTTCAATAAAACAAGAATTGTTATTATGGTTATCAAGTGTATTCAAGCCTTAACGAAATAAATCTACTTTTTAAATATTCACATGTGGAGAGGAAAATTAGTTGTCTGGAATATTTGAAACTGCTGCTGAATATCAGTATGTCAGATTAATTTTAAATGTGAGTTACTTTTGTGTGTATTGTGTGAGTGTATAAAACTTTTCGTTGGAACATAGATCCGATAGTGCTGCCGCCATGAGGTGAAAAGAGAAATTAAGCTTTATTAATTCTGTTTGTGGTAGCAGGCCATAAATAATACATTTTAAGATAGAAACGAGGAGTCATATAAAATCTGACCTAGGTCTGTGTAGCGGTTGGGAATTAACGTGAAGGGGACCAGATGACAGAAAAAAACAACCACAACAGACTTCAGTCATTTTCCAGAGCTCTGAATATTTATCTGTTACAAAAACAAAGGGTCAACTCTCTCACCAGCAACACATCAAAACATGAACAACCCAGCCCTCCCCAAATCCCTCCGTAAATAGCCAGCGATAATACCACCAATAAAATGTAAGAAATTTCCCCACACACAAACATACACAGTGAAATACTGCACTCATTTTGACACACCCCACATACATCTGACTACAAAAAAAAAATCCAGTTAAATAATATACAAACTAACTAAATCAAATTAAACTGGAGATTCGGCCCGCTCCCACGCTAAGCTCTCATCTAATGGTTTACACCACTAACAGTGAATAATTAGGGAATTTCTTTCAG
This sequence comes from Maylandia zebra, assembly GCF_041146795.1. Taxonomy (NCBI): domain Eukaryota; kingdom Metazoa; phylum Chordata; class Actinopteri; order Cichliformes; family Cichlidae; genus Maylandia; species Maylandia zebra. Next base: position 38,889,554 of record NC_135172.1, on the reverse strand, counting down.
GTGAATGTCATTAGCCCGTAATCATTTGTACACTCAATTAATCAGGCCTTCAGGAAGTTGACCTCAAAAGAGAGAGTGGTTAGTGGACTTCAAAATAAAAGCATGATGAAACAAAAACTTACTATCAGACATATGCCAGTGGGTGCTTCACCTTAGTGAGGGAGATGCTTCCAGGTATGCTTCCAGTATGTGATTTGCCTCCGGGATGGACTTAGGGCATACCTGTTTTAAGTTCTTTAAAGTTGAAATTACAATAAATGTGATATTTTCTTTTTACAGTTTTACAGTTTCTGTAGAGATTTTCAAAGTAAGGTTGCTTTGAAACTTCTAACCATATTTTCAAAAGGGAATAAAAGGATTTTAGACATACTAGTTAAAACTTCAAAAGCTTCAAGCCTATAAATGTGTTAGCCATCGTTTACTGACACTTGAGAAATTGCTAAGAGATGCTCAGTCAAAAGACTTGGCTCTGTACTGCCGACACAGTGTGGCATCTGTCTCTATATTGTAGAGATGGATGCCACTTTTTATTAGAAAAAAATGTTCTTATTAGAAAGAGTGAGAAGGGATAAAAGTCACTGTGAGAGGAACTTGAAATCAAAACTTCTTATCAAATCCTCCACTTATCCCGCTGAGCCTCCTTCTGTGTCTTTGATGATATCATAGACAAGGAGGGGATGACTGCAGGAGTCCAATGTGGTAACTTCACCATGCCACAAATTAAATAGAATGCAGACTGTTTACATGCACATAAATGTACATAGCTTAAAAAAGGCTCCAGTAATAGTCTGTGTATATAGAGAACACACGGGAATGCCCATGCTCACATTGCCCACATTTGCTAGTTTGTTTGTTGGTTACATTTTCATCATCATCTATGTTCTTTTAGCATTTTGAGTCTTAGTTATTAGATCCAGTATTTTCTTCTTGATGCATGCTCAATCATCCAGGTAAGTAAATCCCCAAAGTTTGATTCTGTTCATCTGGACGTCGCGTTTTCAGAGGGAGAAACATTTCACTCATCATCCAAGTAACTTCTTCAGTCTCAGCTGACTGTAGGTTTCCCCAATCTTATAAACAGTACATTTGCATAATGACTGAAACTCGCACCATTGAAGGAACAATGGGCTGCGAGGTTAGTTCCTTGATCATTAATATGCAAATTCTCATGACCAACAACTGATCAAAGCTCATTGATCAAAGACCACTGATCAATGGCCATGAGTACCACTCACTGTTTATAAGATTGGGGAAACCTGCAGTCAACTGAGACTGAAGAAGTCACTTCGATGAGTGACGAAACATTTCTTCCACTGAAAACGCTACGTCCAGATCAACAGAATCAAACTTTGGGGAGTCCCACTATTTGTCTATTAAGAGTGAAGTTATTTTCTTAGACTTTCCTGTTTTCTCCCTTCCTCTTATTTCTTCAATGTTAAATACATTTCTGTGTCTGGATTTTGTTCAGTTACTTCCTGTTTTTATTTTTTAGCTCTCTGTATGTTTTGTGTCTTCTTTATAATTTTCTTGATTAGTTTCAACTGTTCCCCAGTCCCTACCCTTTTCCTTTCTCTCATTAGTCCAAAGATTATTTGTCTGTACAGGGAGTGCAGAATTATTAGGCAAATTTTATTTTTGAGGAATAATTTTATTATTGAACAACAACCATGTTCTCAATGAACCCAAAAAACTCATTAATATCAAAGCTGAATGTTTTTGGAAGTAGTTTTTAGTTTGTTTTAGCTATTTTAGGGGGATATCTGTGTGTGCAGGTGACTATTACTGTGCATAATTATTAGGCAACTTAACAAGAAACAAATATATACCCATCCATCCATTCGCTTCCGCTTATCCTTTTCAGGGTCGCGGGGGGCACTGGAGCCTATCCCAGCTGTCATAGGGTGAGAGGCAGGGTACACCCTGGACAGGTCGCCAGTCTGTCGCAGGGCCAACACACAAGGACAGACAACCATTCACACCTAGTGGCAATTTGTATTATCCAATTAACCTATCCCCACAAGCTGCATGTCTTTGGACGGTGGGAGGAAGCCGGAGTACCTGGAGAGAACCCACGCAAACACGGGGAGAACATGCAAACTCCACACAGAAAGACCCCGGCCTGATGGTGGAATTGAACTCAGGACCTTCTTGCTGTGAGGCAACAGTGCTAACCACCGTGCCACCGTGCTGCCCAAAAATATATACCATTTCAATTATTTATTTTTACCAGTGAGACCAATATAACATCTCCACATTCACAAATATACATTTCTGACATTCAAAAACAAAACAAAAACAAATCAGCGACCAATATAGCCACCTTTCTTTGCAAGGACACTCAAAAGCCTGCCATCCATGGATTCTGTCAGTGTTTTGATCTGTTCACCATCAACATTGCGTGCAGCAGCAACCACAGCCTCCCAGACACTGTTCAGAGAGGTGTACTGTTTTCCCTCCTTGTAAATCTCACATTTGATGATGGACCACAGGTTCTCAATGGGGTTCAGATCAAGTGAACAAGGAGGCCATGTCATTAGTTTTTCTTCTTTTATACCCTTTCTTGCCAGCCACGCTGTGGAGTACTTGGACGCGTGTGATGGAGCATTGTCCTGCATGAAAATCATGTTTTTCTTGAAGGATGCAGACTTCTTCCTGTACCACTGCTTGAAGAAGGTGTCTTCCAGAAACTGGCAGTAGGACTGGGAGTTGAGCTTGACTCCATCCTCAACCCGAAAAGGCCCCACAAGCTCATCTTTGATGATACCAGCCCAAACCAGTACTCCACCTCCACCTTGCTGGCGTCTGAGTCGGACTGGAGCTCTCTGCCCTTTACCAATCCAGCCACGGGCCCATCCATCTGGCCCATCAGGACTCACTCTCATTTCATCAGTCCATAAAACCTTAGAAAAACCAGTCTTGAGATATTTCTTGGCCCAGTCTTGACGTTTCAGCTTGTGTGTCTTGTTCAGTGGTGGTCGTCTTTCAGCCTTTCTTACCTTGGCCATGTCTCTGAGTATTGCACACCTTGTGCTTTTGGGCACTCCAGTGATGTTGCAGCTCTGAAATATGGCCAAACTGGTGGCAAGTGGCATCTTGGCAGCTGCACGCTTGACTTTTCTCAGTTCATGGGCAGTTATTTTGCGCCTTGGTTTTTCCACACGCTTCTTGCGACCCTGTTGACTATTTTGAATGAAACACTTGATTGTTCGATGATCACGCTTCAGAAGCATTGCAATTTTGAGACTACTGCATCCCTCTGCAAGATATCTCACTATTTTTGACTTTTCTGAGCCTGTCAAGTCCTTCTTTTGACCCATTTTGCCAAAGGAAAGGAAGTTGCCTAATAATTATGCACACCTGATATAGGGTGTTGATGTCATTAGACCACACCCCTTCTCATTACAGCGATGCACATCACCTAATATGCTTAATTGGTAGTAGGCTTTCGAGCCTATACAGCTTGGAGTAAGACAACATGCATGAAGAGGATGATGTGGACAAAATACTCATTTGCCTAATAATTCTGCACTCCCTGTATGTAAAGCCATGCCCTTGTCTTTATTTTTTTCTGTCTGTTTCCTAGTTTGTTGATCTTTTTGGATTTTGTTCTTTTTTCATGGGTTTTTGTTTTGTTTTGTGGTTTTTGTGTTCTACCAAATGGGCAAAAAACTTTGTAGACCTAGCTTGTTAGTATTAGCATGACTTGGCAGACTTTGTTTTCCTAATATATGCAATGTTGAACCATTCAAAGTTCTTTTATGTGTGCCACGTGTTATAAAAAGGGACTGGAGGCATCTATAGCTGTAATTCTTTTATATATGCAGTTTTCCTGTTAAATTCCCTTTCAAAATTGAATACTCAGTGCTTTAAAACATTTGTTTTGCTGGCTATGTAGATGCGAGAAGCTCAAGAAGAAGAAAAAATACACTGGCAACCTTAATTAAATAAAAGACAATAGGATTAAAAAGCTGGTCAGTTGTCCACTTGTGAGCGTACTCCATCTTCTTTCCCCATTACATTGAGGTGATTAAGTTCACTTCTCTCTTCTCAGTGGAGTCTTCAGACTTATTCAGGGAATGTAGAAAATCATTAACTCAGGTAAAGGGAAATGAGACTGTATAAAAGGCTTATATCCTCTCCCTCAGCCCTCCCTAATAGCCCCTTTTCATGCAGTTCACAATGAACTTTTCAACTTCCAACTAATTAGTCATCATTCTTCAGCTATCAACCTTCATTTGCAGCAACCACCCTATCTGAATACTCTGATGTGTTAAAATGTGGGAAACCTCTTGCTTGATCTAAAAAAAATCAATAATGCTAATTTGTTAGCCTAATATGCTGGTAATTTCAGAAAGTAGCTGTTTTCATTTACAATTTAGGGCCACACTAGACCCACAATGTTTTGTTTCTTTTTAATTTTCTTAGAAAATGCTTATTTGCAATGCTGGAATGTTTCAGTTATATACTGTAGCTATTTATCCATCCACTATGGTTGTTTGTACAGAGTCATGTTGTACCACCCTGTGTTTCAAAAATTTTTTTTTTGTGTTCTGGGGGCCTCTGGATGTCTGGAGTTTTGATCTCCTCCATACCCTGGAGGACGGGGCTGTGGCCCCCCCACACCCTCTAGCAGATCATTACATGAAGGAACCTTTTAAAAAACAAAAAACAAGCGCGTCCATGTTCACAGGTGTACACACGGGTGATCACACCCACAAACTACACCCTTTTTGGCTCCTACCTCAAAGCACACTGTGTTCTGTTGATCTTATGTGCTGCACAATAATGTTTAATATTTAGTATTTACTGTTATATTCCCATATATCATTGTGATGTTGTTTATTCTATTACTCTTGTTCTCTTCTGCTTGTTTTCTTTTTTCTTTCTCAGCAGGTGACCCAGGTGATTGATATATGCATTTTTTTTCTTTTTTTCTTCTTTTTTTTCTTTTTCTGCTCATTCTGTTGGTTTTTGCCCTTCTCCCCCGTCCCTCTTCTCAGCTGTTTCTCTTTCCCTCTTTCTTTCTCCCCTTCTTTCCCCCAGTCAAGTCTGTCCCATGTTCAGTAAGTGAAAATAAAATGAACAATAAAAGGTGAATCAAATGGACCATTATGGCAAGGCTGGGATGGTCAATTTGGTAAAGTAAATCCGTTGGGCATCTTTCTTTGCCTTTAGACAACAATTCTGATGGCAAAAGAGCCAAACGGGACAGGCAAAAAAAAAAAAAAAAAAATTTTTTTTTTATTTGATCAGCCAATGAAATCTTCATGAGGAGTAACAGCTCAGTTATAATAATTTCTGAGCTGTTCCTCATATGGAGAATTCAATGATAATGAGAGTGAAGAACGGGAGACAAAAGTTTCAAGCTGTGATGCATCTATGATGGCAGTTCTTGTACATAGAGTGAAGTTTTTAAATTAACTGCTTGCAGATAAATTTGACCATCTACTATTATTTGACTTCCACTCCATAAACCAAGCAAAACTACAGATTGCAATTGATTGCTTGAGAAAAGCTACAGATTTGTAAACCTTTATTATAAAGTGCCGTTGAATTGGACTTGTTTCTGTTGTCTCACACAAGGTTTGGGCTGATTTAGATCACAGCAATCATATATTTAGAAAAGGTCGTTTCAGTCCAGGCAGAAATAAAAAGTGTCAGGGTAATTACCCCCCAAAAAGTAGTGCATTACAGATTACTTGTCACTTTTCTTAAAAGTCCCCCAAAATTGATTCTGTTCATCTGGATGTAAATGTTCATCGAACCGGCAACCTTCTAATTACAAGGCGAACTCCCAACTCTTTGAGCCACGATTTCATTTCTCCCACTGAAAACGCTACGTTTTCAGTGGGAGAAATGTTTCATCACTCACCCAAGTGACTTCTTCAGTCTCAGCTGACTACAGGTTGCCCAACCTTATAAACAGTACCTTTGCACAATGACTGAAACTAGCCCACTGAATGAACATTGGGCTGTGATTGTGAATTTTCTTAAAAGTAACACAGTACCACTTAATAATATAAACCTGAGGCTACAGTTCCACACATGAACACAAATCTGTTCTATTGAGGACACGCGTTACATCTTTCTTTAAGTTTTTCTGCAGAAACACAAAGCCTGAGAACAGAAAGCAAAGATGAAAACCAACCCAAAGAGACTTCAACATGATCTCCACAGTGATTCTACTGTACAAACAGGTACAAGTAGAAATGGAGGCTACAGTGCTACATGCCTGATTCATCACTACTTTTGGTACCTGTTCAGGATCTGGCTTCTGGGCTCGGGTCAGTATACACACAGCACTCTCCATTCTTGGCTAACTGTCTGTGCAGATCCTTCAAAGCGCTGAAGTAGTATTAGCATTATAATGTAGTTCTTTCTGTCAGTGACACCGTTTGCATTTTACCTTTCGTGCAATAAACACAAAAGTAATGTCCATATCCTCCACTCAAATGCTGTAGACTACTCCATCTTCTCATTTCACAGAAACTGAAATCCGCTGATTGTAGCACAAGTACAGGAAGAGGACACAAATCACACATAATTACTGAATTTAGTATAGTAATGTGTTACATTACTCTGTTAATGAACAGTGTTGGTCAAGTTACTTGAAAAAAGTAATTAGTAACTAATTACTGATTAGTTCTCTAAAACATAAATCCTGTTACTTTACTGCTTACGTAATTTCAAAAGTAATTAGTTACTTAGTTACTTTTTAAAAACATGATAGACAGCCTGAATATGTAATAAAGCAATAGACCATTCAGCCCAATTCTATTTTTTATGCATAATCCAGCGTATAAAATTGAATCAAATGGAACGCCTCTTTTTGAAAATTGTTTTATAAGTTTTAATCTTTTAATTTTATGCACATTGCATCAAGCAAAAATTAAATTATGTGGAACTGTCTTTGACTTGGAGAAATTGTTTAACATTTAAACCTATTTTCTGCATTTTCCAGCATATAAAATAAAATAATGTTTCGTGCTTACACTTTCAAATAGATGCAAGTGAAACACAGCAACAAATAAATACAATCAAAAATTCAGCGGCACAAAGTCCTGTAGCTCTTAAATCTATTTTCATGTCAGTGAAGGGATCTGGGGTTTCTCTGTGAATTTCATATTCCCGTGGCAGCGTACTAGGTGCTTGCTCAAATTTTAAGTTTTAATTTTCTCTATAGAAAGAAGTTTTCTTCCCACGCAGAGTGTACAGCAGATGCAAATGTTTTTGTCACTTTTTACGGACAAAAACTTAAAACAATTTAAGTATGTCGATGCTTTAAAGGCTGCATGGTCCTACGCTCTCCCACACTCCATTATTATCCATTGTTGAGCTACACACGTCTGTTGCTGCCAGGGGCATCACACGTCATTGCCATGTGACACTCTCACAAACAAAATCACGACGGTTTAGTATCGCAGTAACAGTAATCTAATCTCCCTTTTTGCAATAGTTATCCCTTTACTCGTTACTTGAAAAAATGAATCGGATTACATGTTACTGCCCATCTCTGTTAATGAAAAATTTATGTATTTACAGTAACACAGTACTTTGGCATGCCTTACATCAAATTCTGGAAATCAATTCTTATGTAACACATCTTTGGCAGGAATATGTAATGTGCAAAGTCTGACATGGCCTACATCCATTCTAGAAACATATTGTATCAGATTGATGCTGTTCATGCATTATGAGTTCTAGGCTCAACTACAGTTGTTCTTTATTAAAAAGTTGTCCTAAAAGATCCCTGAAAAGTCTTCATTTGAACCAAAACGTAACACCAAGAGTACTGCACAGGGGTTAGGAAGGCAGCATATTTCTCCCATATTGGCATCTCTTCACATCTATGTGTTTTAAACACTTTCATGTGGCTTTCCATGATGCAGTTGAGATTGCTTTTTGTTTTCTGGTTCAAAATAAACTATATCATTGGGAAGTTCAACAAAGCATTGATGATTTAGGCAAGAAAATGAACCATAAGTTTAAAAATGCTTATAAGATTAAGTCTATTTCAAGCTCAAAATATCCCCAGGGGAGGAAAAAAAGAGAAGAAACAGAAGAAAATATAAACCCTATGATTTCTACTAAAGGTGCAATTATACTACTATGAATTTGCATAGTGGAATCTTCTGCCTTTAAAGATGCAATATATTTTGTCCCCTCAGGGCAGGAGAGACGAGCTGTGAACAACACTTACATAAAATCACCTTCAGTTGCTTGTGATCATATTGTACAGTCATACACATTCATCTGGAGTTGTTATTCTGCTCCCCTTCGAGGATGTCTAGATCTCACAAATTTTTAATCGGATCTTTTCTGAACTTTGATAACCACCTTGTTAATAGTGTTGTCTAACTAGACTGCCATGTGAGGCTTGAACAAAGTCTAGACACTGGAACCTGATATGAACGATTAGCTTTTCCATTAGTACCTACTCGGATCGACTAGGTACGGGTCACCATGGTTTTCAGAGTTTTCTATTGGGTCATAGTACCTGCTCGGCCGTGGTTCCAAGCGATCCGAGCAGGTACTAAACCTCGCCAGACTGCATGCTCACAAAAAATTAAAACCGCCATTCCCTGAGTCTGATAAAAAGCCACAGACCAAGCAGCAGGCATATTCTTGCCTCGATGTCCAACTTTTTTGTAGCATTTGTGTATCGCATATTAATTACGTTGTGGGACACTCGGACACATTGCTATGATGACAACCACGCAGGTTAGGTAGTACTGGATTGTAATGGAAAACTGTTACAGGCCTTCGATGGGGTTTGTTTTTAAACTGTTTTTTTAACAGAAAAGCAAAGACATGACTTGCGTTTGGTCTGCAGGCTCTTCCTCGTCTGATTTATTAACAGAATTAAACAGTTACTTTTCTTTTCATTCAGACACACAAATTTCTCTTTTTACAACACAAACACATTCAGTCAGGTCAATAGGTCAAACCCTTTTGGTTACCTTGCTTTCTCGCAAGAATAAACTTAAATAATCATTGTATATGAGTGTCCTTATTTACAATAAATCTGTAACCAAATTCTACTGCTGTTCAGCATCAAAAACATTTCTGTGCAGCACTATTAACACTGCAATTAACCTGCTTATGTCGCCATTATAGTTTCTTTATACTTTAACAGATTCAAACAATATATTACATTTGTAAACAATAAACAAAAATATTCTACCATTGCTCACAAACAGTTTACAATCATCCACAAACAGTATACATCAGACTATTTACATTTGACACATAAGAACTGGGTAGGTCCTAATCAACTGTAACTTCCAATAATGTCAGGATAAAAGAAGTGTCTAAGAGCTGCATTTGTCACAAAATAAAACAAGACCAGCTACCTATTTAGGCTACAAGTGAAATGGCGGCTTCCATTACAAACTCTCTCACAACATTCGTGGTCTTTAACCTAAGACAGAAAAAGGTTTCTTGCCTTTATATGTACATTGCAGTGAGCAAACTTGACCAACTAACCTGTTTTTTTAACAGAAAAGCAGAGACAGGAGACATGAGTTGTGTTTGGTCTGCAGGCTCTTCCTCATCTGAGGCACAAAAGCGTTGCAATGGCCTATCACACTCAGTGCTATCTCCCCCTTGTGGCAATGCCATGCAATTACATTCTCCATAACTCTAAATAAAAATGCAATACCACCATAAAATCTGGTCTTTTACATCAAAAACAATTCACAAAAAAATTATAATTGTGACCATACACTTGTGGGCGTCACAAAACCAATCGATCTGAGTCAAGTCGTGGCATTCAATGGCGAGTTGATGAGTAGGTACTAAAGGAGAAGGGTTATTGTAAAGCAGAGAGAGCTGCAGACTTGCGTAAAAATTTCTTACATCACCTCAAGTGTCACTTTTTCAGCATGTTACTTTCACGTCTTTCTCAGTTGCATCTTGTTTTTTCATTTCTTAATAAACATAGTATAACGTCACATCTTTAGATAAAGACACAATTTACAATTATATTAGTTTGTATTTGCAGTTTGCTGAGCTAATTTCAGGATTGTACTGATATCTTTCAAGCTCAGATTAACGTTCGATATTACCATTACCTAATTATTGCATATTACTAAACACGATGGCTGTTACTGTAACTGTGAAATAAAACCTTTTAAACTTTTTACATGACCTTTACATAACCATCTCAAGCCACCTCAAGCTTAACAATATCACAAGTTAATGTACTGTCATTCTGACTGTCATACTGACATCTCTTTCACCTTATCTGCTTGTTACGTGATGACCCTGATTCCAGGTCCAAACTTCTACTCCGTTAATTAAAACTGTTGTCTTTTTAACGTGTGGTAATGCTTTCTACCTTGTTCTATTTAATATAAACAAGCCCCTAAAATTAATCTGTGATCATTGTAGGGATCTCTGACTTTTTATTAGCGCTATTCATGCCCATCACATCTTTAACCTGTTTTTTTTTTTATCTTAAAATGTAACTTCAGGTTCACCGTTTGCCAGACACCAAATATATGAATGCTTCAGAAAAGAATCACACAGAGGCTAGATAGGATTTGAATGGGTATAAGCAGATGAGGATTAGGAATTTTTCATAAAGAATAACGCAGACCAGACAGTAGCATATTAATGACTAATCTTGTGTTGTGGATGGGTCATATCAGGTATTCTCTTGACTAAAGTTTTTGCAGTCTTTAGTGTCCTTTCCCTGTAACATAATTGCATTTGCCTTCCCATCAGGGGCCCTCATATTGACTTTTATTGAGGGAAAAAAACAGTTATTGTTCAACCTCCATCTTCACTCTGCTAATGTGTTTTTATTATTCTAACCATAGGTCTGTAGCTAGCCACCAGTAGTGATGGGTCGTTCGCGAACGAAATGGCTCTTAGAGCCGGCTCTTTGACGTGAACGACGCGAGCCGGCTCCTTATCGCGAGCCGTCACGTGGGTTTTTTTTTTTTTTTTCTCTCAGCCTCTCTCTCGCACTTTTTTCCCGCTTCACTCTGCACGCGAGCCTTGTGCTTTACGCTGGGCAGAGGGGGGAGGGGCGGTAGTTACACTCAGTAGCACAGGAACAGAGCCAGAGAGAGAGAAAGAGAGGCAGGGACAACAACATTAGAAAGGTATAGTAATCATCCACAACTATTTTCGGTTGCAGATGATAAAGGATTGAGAAAGTTTATTCATGCAGGTCCATATGACAGAGAATATGCATGTTCTTTTAGTTTTCATATTATAATTTATATTTAATTGTGTTGTGGTTTGCAGTGTTTTGTGTTCTTTTCACTTTAAATTTGTGAAAGGAAAAAGCTGAAAATTTAAATAGTTAAAACTTGAAATGTGAATAGTTGATTTTTGTATTATATGATTTATTTATTACATTTTATGTGGAGTGAATAAATAAAAGTATATTTACGGTGGCCCCTAGAGACAAAGCACATACAAACTTCAAATCACGTACGAACTCTGAAGCATGTACAAACTCCAAAACACGTAAAAACACGTACAAACTCCAAAACACGTAAAAACTCCAAAACACGTAAAAACACGTACAAACTCCGAAGCACGTAAAAACTCAGAAGCACGTAAAAACTCAGAAGCACATAAAAACTCAAAACACGTACAAAAGACAACAGAAGTGCTCCAGGATGCTGGGCGCAGTGTTGAGCCTTTGTTATCTTGTGGCTACACAAGCCAGCAAGTACCAACGACCGGATTTGATGTGTGGTAATAACAGGTAAATGAACTTTTTTTTAAATTATTTGAATATATATATGAGTGCCTGTGTATAAATACACAAACAATACACACATGCTTTCAATTGTGTAATTTAAGTGATCTAGTAGCTCTGCTTTGGAAGTTCAGTTCATGCTAGAAATGTGTTTTGGAGTTTGTACGTGTTTTGTCTCTAGGGGCCACCGCATATATTTATATATAAACATATATAAATAAAACCACTTGTTTTTACGTTAGTAATTCCTTTTGTGCATAATTTTATATTATTGTTAATAATAAATTAATTAAAGCAACAAAACAACCCGAAGAGCCGGTTCGGAGCCGAAAGAGCCGGCTCTTTTTAGTGAGCCGAACCGAAAGAGCCGGATCTCTAAAAAGAGCCGGAAATCCCATCACTAGCCACCAGGTAGCACACTACTGTATTTCAGCTATACTAACTTTAGTAACCCTACAAACCTTTTCTGTCTTCATTTATGTCTAAAGAGATAGCAGAGCTCCTTCACTTCATACAAATGATAGCCTGACTATTGTACATTATTTATTTTTCAGTTTATTTATATAAGCACATCCTTAAATTCAGACTCAGCACGTATATTAAAATCAGTAGCAAGTCCACTTTTATTTTGTAGCCAAAAAAAAAGAAAAGAAATTTAATTGCAAAGTAAAGCAGAAGATATCTCTGTCCTAGTGACTCAGTCTTTCTCTGTCTCATCCTGTCAGACACACACACACACACACACACACACACAGAGTACTCTAGCAGAAGGAGGTGAAAAGCTCTCAACGGAATTGATTGGCACTAAATGGCTCATACTTGAATCTGCTTCAAGCAACTAAGTTACCTCATGCTCTCATGCTAACACATGCACACTTCAACATATTTAAATACACATCAATAATCTCTTCACCAATTTATCGCAGAACTACATGTACATACACACACACATACATATGCATGTGCGCACACCTACACACAAACTGTGAAGCTGAAGACTGAACAATAAGCTAAAAGTTCGTGTTATAAAGTTAACTTTATATCTAAGCATGTTGATGACAGAATTTGTGGAGGTTGAATTTTTTAATAATTTTTTAAAATCAGACTTTCGTGATGTTTCAGTTAACTTAGAGTTTTGTTTTTTTTTAAATGCCCAGATAACTACCTGGAGGCATTTCAAGATGGCTGCCATTGCGATACTTGCTTCTAGAAAGACTTTGTGCTGACCTGGCTCTCTATATGTTTGTGTTGACACCTTCCTTGAATTTGTGATCCAGATGGGAGATAACAGTGCCGGGAGGGGGCTGCTGAAACGTGCATAGAATTACAGTTGTGGTGAGAAACAGCCTGCTGAGTTGTGTCTAACTCTGCTCTGAACACATCCTTTCATGTGTGCCTTTTCAGGGTATAGCCTGAAGTGCTGTTGCCCACAACACACCCATTCTCACAATGGTGATGGTCCTGGACAGATTCAGATCTAGCGAACAGTTCTAAAGTGTGAAAATGTGCTTGTGGGTCAAAGATCAGACACACCCATTTTAGTTTCATATGAAATTAAATTTGATGCGGACAAAAGGAAAAAAAAGAAATATCCTGTCTCAGAGTGACACTGAAAAACTAGTTCATGCATTTATTACTTGTGGGCTGGACTTGTCAGGGGCTGTGTTTGTGACCCAGACTTATTTTGTATTTTTGATTCCTTGTGTTTCATTGGAAATATGTGAAGTTCTTGTGTTGTTATTATTAGTTAGGGTTTACTTGAGTTTGTTTCATCGGTGTCTCCATGTTTGAGCCTTTTCCTGTCTTCTGTCTTTATCTTCTCCTCCTTGGTTAACATTTAGTTATGCCCATGCTTGCGTCTCCCTTATATGTTCTCATGTGTTTCTCCCTGTGTTTCGTGTCTCCCCCGTCTGTCATGTGTTTCTTGTTTGCTTGTTTTATGTTGTCAAGCTTGTGTTATCATGTCAATGTCTCTCCATGTTTCCTGTTTTATTTTGAAAGTCTTATGTTTCCATACTGAGTATGTTTAGTTTTACTTTTCCCTGTGGCTTCATGATCGTTTGTGTCAGCTGTGTCTCCCCAGGTGTTTCTACATGCCTCTTTACCCTCCTGTGTATTTAAGTCCTCTGTCACCTTCTGTTCCGTGTTGGGTCGTCGGTTTGTCTTGTGTCACGCCTCTCCAACATTTCAGGTTGTTTCCATGCTTTCTGCTCAGGTGCATGTTCATGTTTTTTTTCCCCACATCATAGTTCAACATACACCTTTTCAGATTCATGTTCATGCTCTAATGTCACGGTTGTCATAATTAATCTTAGTTTATTCCCAGTTTAGGTGTTTAGTTTTATCTCACTATGCTTTTTTGCCTTTGTTAAATCAAAATCCTGCCTTCAGTGTCTGCATTGGGATCCTCTTAAATAAATACAAGGTCTGCTGCCACAGCTCTGTGACTGGACTACTGTAATTCGTTATTATCAAAAAGTCCTAAAAAGTCCCTGAAAAGCCTTCAGGTAATCCAAAACTAAACAGAGAGAGCATATTTCCCCAATATTGGCTTTCCTTCACTGGCTCCCTGTTAAATCCAGAATTCAATATCCTGCTCCTCACCTACATGGTCTTGAATAATCGGTCATAATCTTATCCTAATGACCTTCAAGTACCACATCACCCCATTAGAGCACTTTACTCTCGCACTGCAGGCTTACTTGTTGTTCCTAGAGTATTTAAAAGTAGAATGGGAGGCAGAGCCTTCAGTTTTCAGGCCCCTCTTCTATGGAACCAGCTTCCAGTTTGGATTTGGGAGACAGACACTATCTCTACTTTTAAGATTAGGCTTAAAACCTTCCTTTTTGCTAAAGCATATAGTTAGGGCTGGACCAGGTGACTCTGAATCCTCCCTTAGTTATGCTGCAATAGGTGTAGGCTGCTGGGAGATTCCCATGATGCATTGAGTATTTCTTTTTCAGTCACCTTTCTCACTGACTATGTGTTAATAGGCCTCTCTGCATTGAATCATACTTATTATTAATCTCTGCCTCTCTTCCACAGCATGTCTTTATCCTGTCTTCCTTCTCTCACCCCAGCCAGTTGCAGCAGATGGCCGCCCCTCCCTGAGCCTGGTTCTGCCGCAGGTTTCTTCCTGTTAAAAGGGAGTTTTTCCTTCCCACTGTCACCAAAGTGCTTGCTCATAGGGGGTCATATGATTGTTTGGTTTCCTCTGTATGTATTATTGTAAGGTCTACCTTACAATGTGCTGTATGAATACAACTGAATTGAATTGAAAAGTCAAACTGTATATTCAGTATATTGAAAATAACTAAATAAAATTTAAAGCTACATGCGAAATAAATATGGTGCACATTTTCAAACAAGGAAATGAAATACCAATGGCAAAATGATTCCCATCGATGGAGGATTGGGTCTTTGTTTTTTCTTTTCTGAAGTGTTGAATCACATTCACATTTTTGTCCCAAATAGATTCTTTTGGGTTCATTCGGACAATATCAAAAAGTCAGTAATCAAAGCAAAATAGAGGACTGAGATGTGCTGTAATATCAAATGGATTCCTGTAAACTATATAGTTCTAGAGCAAGTTGAGTTTAAATTTTTTCTTTTCAAGGATAGGTTACATTTACAAAGGTACTTGTTATTCAGACAAAATGACATGCTTTGGTTAAGCAGATAAATATTATGAATAACTGTGATTAACTTTATTGGTCAAACTCAAAGTTTGATATATAATGCTAGTTCATAGTCTATTATGTATGTTGATGTAATCATTCAGTTTACATTTTTTGTCAGCTGATGTAATGCAACACCATTACGTCATCATCATCCATTACACTATAGTGGTGTTGCCAGCATCAGTGTATAGATAACAGATTCATGGTATTTCTTAGGATTAATGAATGACACTTTTTTGTGACAAAGGCACAAGCAACAGCTCCAAATTAACTCCTCATCCAAACAAAAAAACACTTAACAGTAGCACTCTGAAACCTAAATATTCCTATTTATGTGACAAGTGTAGATGTCAAAACTAATCCTTAGCACAGTCTCAAGGATTGTATCTTGTGTTTTTCCTTGCAGGACCTCTTTCAGCCTGGATCTTTTGCTTTTTGTCTGCCTTCTGAGTTGCTTGTCATTCGCACTGACCTCTAACAAACAACCTCTTGCCTAGTGATAAAGTTTTAGTTAGTTGTTCATTTAATGTAAAAAGGAACCAGTATGTACTCTAATAGATGCACGAAAAAAAAGCCTTTACATTTTGCTACACATTTATTTTCAAAATTTGATAACTTATTAAGTTTGTTTCAGGCAAACTCTGCTATTGTTTTCAGTGTGAAAATGTTGAGTAAAAGCCCTTGCTCTTGTAGCTTTCCTTGTTTGTTTTATACAAGGGTCACAGATGTTTGGATGCCTACTGTGGCGCCCAACACATTTAATGGGACTTTTACAGTAACACACGCACCTTCTGGAGGCGATAACAAACTCTACAACAATGTCAAAACTGAAAAAGAAAGAATACTCAGACACATGCACTTCATCCTTCACATACGCACATATACACACACCAACATAAAGATGCCCCCATGCATGTACACACATAGTCTTCATCAGACTATTACATCCCCACATTGGTTGACTCCCTGCTGAGACACCTTCTGTTCAGCAGACAGATTCTACACATTTACAGCTAATGGATCTCAACTGCCATATATTCACATCCCTTGAAAGAAATAAACTCAGTCTCTCTGTGTGTGGACTTTGTGTACATTTTCATCTGTTCATTTCTCCCAGATGATCTATATTGAACTTGTGTGCAAGCTTCAGCACAGCCACTCAGCTCTGATAGCCACCCATGGAGGGAAGCTATTAGCTGCATGCTAAATGGTCCCAGTGAAGATGCTAACATTAGCTTGATCTCTCACTGCAGTCATCTTAATAAGCAGCATCATTACTTACATATGGAGTGATATATTGAGATGATGCAATATCAAATAACTACATTTTTTTGAACATCTTTGTTAGGTTACAGGTGCACAAGCTTTTAAAACTTTCACTCAGGTCCATTGGACAATAACATAATGCTTGAAACTGTACTTCGGTAACATATTCATACACATGAACGTATGGCATCATTGCAGAAATAATAGTACGGTCCTCGGGCATTTGGACAATGACACAATTTTTTGTAATTTTGTCTGCAACACAGATTTTAAAATTAAAACAAAACCTTGTGGCATACTATAAAAATCAATGTGCAGGAACATGCAGAGAAGTTATTTCACCTGTAGGTTATATCAGCCATTTGTTATTTATTTTAACCTCTAATGCTGTCCAATAAATACAGCTCATACTTCCATTTTGATGTACAATGAGAACAAAGCAGCCTTTTCCAACCACTATTTGCTTCATAACTTGCAAGATGATATTTTTATGATAATTCTAACAAACAGTAGAGATGCAAATTAAAAGTAAAAGAAAGAAATTGAACAAGGACATGAGTTCATGATGATGAAGCGAAGGTCAGGCTTAAAACACAACTAGGTTTAACAGATTTTTCTTATTTGTGACTCTTATTTTGCATACAAAAATGTTTTGCAGAACTCCAAAGGACCAGTCTGACAACCTGCCAGGTTTTTACATGTAAAACTGGCTACATCTATGGGGAAATAGTGGAAAGATTTAGTTTTTAAAACTGATTCTTAAAAAATCAGTATTGCTTCATTTTTAAAACAGTTTGTGCACATACACATATTCCTTCGAAACAAACTAATACTGTCACAGAAAATGTAAAACTTCATTTATTAGTCTTGCATATGCCAAACCTTTATATACCTTTCTCTGTTAAGATACCTGTGATTTGTGGGAATATTAATATAATACGAGAGCTACATCATCTATGCTCCAGATTATACCATAGCACTTAAAAATGAGCTGCCTCTATGGTCCTCAGTTACTAAAAGTACTAATGTACTGCTCATGTTTGGAAAAAAAAAAGTTCAAAGCCTTTTGTATTTATCAATCTTGTTTCCTCATTTCTGCTTGACTTGAGGCTCAAGGCAACATTAGTGTCTACTACCATGACACCACTGTCCAACAGAACTGGAAGTAACTGGGATACAGAATGGGTAATATCCAGACCTGTATTTTCTAGATCCTGCTTGTCAACAACTGATTAGAGGAACTTGCTGGGTGCAACACATTCCTTCTTTGACAGGCGTATGATATTGTGTGTTTATAAAGAAACAATATTCCCCGATGGTTGTGGCCTCTTTCAGCAGAATAATGCACCTTATTCCTAACAAAAAGGAATAGTTTGAGGTGTTGACTTGGTCTCCATATTTGTCAGATTCTAAGTCAAATTGAGCATCTGTAGAATGTGCTGGACAAAAAGGGAGGCCCCACCTTGCAACTTCCCAGACTTAAAGGATCTGTTGCTAACATTTTCATGCCAGACACCACAGCACACAGGGTATAGTAGAGTCTATGCCTTGTCGGGTCAGGGCTGTTTAAGCAGCAAAAGGTGGACCAACAGATTATTATGCAGATGGCCATAATATGCCAGCTCAGTGTATATCCCAAATACATATGCCCCTTATGTGAAGACCATCTGTACTTCGTTTGAAAAGGTGTAAAGTTTAAATAAACATCCATCTAGAAAAGTGCAGAATTAAAAAGCTACTCTATATGTTTATAATTATTTTCACTTTTATAAATAGCTATGCCGTATATTTATGGCACTTCTCACCAAGTGGAAAGAGCTAAATGGGACAAAGAAGACATTCAGGCCAGTAAAAAAATGTTTTTCTCTCGCTGACATTTGAGTCATTTTCTGGCATTAAATATGTGATTCTATGCAACACCCACTTCTCCCTTGTGGCTCCGGTATTTAGGGCTACACTTTGAAAAGGAAATAAATGTTTAATTAGTCACTGTAATAAATTGTTAACAGTTGTTTGTGCCACTTATTCTGGTCTTGTCTTGTTTGTATTGCTCTCGTTCTGGTGTACCAGTGTGCTTTTACACCTTGTGGCTTCTCTTCGGTCTAAATAACTTATGAGAAATGCTGAAACGTGGTTCCAAAGAATGAGATGAAATATTATCTTGATTGTAGACACACGGTCTCTCCTTTCCTGTTGCCAGACCTGCATGCTTCAGAAGGACACACTGAATGAGTACATTAATCAGAATCCATTTATTAGTACCACTTTGGATGAGATGAGCATGTGTGTTTTGGAGTGCATGTGTTCATGGACGTCAACTTTCAATTCACTTGGAACACTCAGTCCCACACCCACTGACAGCCATGCAGCACCCTTACTGAATAAACCATCACAATAATTCATCTTAGTATTAACTCATCACTAATTCATAACTCTCCAATAGACACTGCTTAGATACATGAAATGAGGAAGGAGGAAAGAAGGGAAACATGATGTGTGCTCAGAGGAAGAACAAGACAGAAAGAAAAACAGAAAAGGTGAGAGGAGCAGGTCTTGCTCAGTGCAGCACGATCCTGGGAAACCCAGTGAGACTGGTCTGCTTAGACATTTCAACTAAATTGGCTTTCACTCTGAGGCCTGCAGACATTTTATTCATCTCATAAGAGGGCAGGATGCCAATATGGCCATTAAGGAGGTATTTCCTTTACAACAATTAGCTCTCATACCATGTTACCTCATTTGTCATTTGTCGAGCAGCTCGCCTTTCAATTTATTTATATGCTGAAAGAAGTAATGAATAAAAAGACAGGATTTCATAACCACCTTGCAGTAGAGGTTCCCTGGAACAACATTCATTGAAGTAATTTCATCATTTCATTTCATGTAGCATTCTTTATCCTTTTTGTTAGTGCTTTATTCATTTTAATACGTTGGTTCATAAAAAGATGCACATTGTTGCCATGTCTAATCCGCTGAACTTGTGAGGTTTGTAGCGATTTCACTAATGACGGTACATTATGCAAATGGATTGGCAAATGCCACCATACTCCTGGCTTGACATTAAATTGATTTTCTACAAACAGTGAAATAACTGTATTCTAAAAGCATGCATCATTATAATCCTGCATTCTCAGACCAGCAGAAATCAGCTTACACAGACATAAAACCGAACCTTGATAACACATGCACAGTGTTCTTATTTCAACCTTGCCGCAGTCTCAGCTGTCAGTCACTCTCATTTGACAAGCATGACTCACACCTACGACTCCTCTCATTGGTCAGCGGCATTTCATGACTAACCTGTCGTCTGAAGAAAGTGGACAGCAGTTACTGATGGGCATGAACCAGTGATAAAGGATTAGATTGTGTATGTCAGAGGGTGTATTGGGGGTCGATGACTCAAGCCAAGGAGTGTCTAAACTGCTCTG
Organism: Maylandia zebra; assembly: GCF_041146795.1. NCBI lineage: Eukaryota > Metazoa > Chordata > Actinopteri > Cichliformes > Cichlidae > Maylandia > Maylandia zebra. Next base: position 38,869,461 of record NC_135172.1, on the reverse strand, counting down.
CTCTCCACTTAAGTGAAACACCATCTTGTAAGAATAGTAACACTATAGCTCTTTTATTTTTGTGTACTCATTATTGTTAATGGTATTTTATATGTAAGTGTATTGGTACCAAATATTTTTGACTCTGCTATTAAGGTGCTTGAACAGAGCATATCTGATGAGGGTTCATGTTTCTGTTCTTATGCTAATGAACAATAATATACTGTAACCTAAACTCTATTTCACACAGGCTCTTCTGTTTAATAGGGCTCTGATGACCTGACAAAAGATCTTTGGGGAACTGATATTTGCATATACGATGTACGTGCTCAGTCAGTCGGGAACATGATGAACCACTACACATATTATTTAGTTGGACTAAAAAAGAAAAAAAGTAACTCAGGATATCATACCAGCAATAAACAGAAGATACAATTTAGCAAATTCCTCAGACAGCCAACAGAAACATTTATTATCATGTAAACATTCTCATACCTATCCAATGTCTATATAGTCAATTTCAGAAGGCTTAGCTAAATGTTTGACCAGTGATGGCTCTATCAACTACCTTGTCAGTGGCAGCAATGTTGCCAACAGGGTTGATAATACAATAGCCCTTTTAATTTATCTGGCCAGCAAAAGAGGTGTTACATTGATGAGCATGGTGATATAAAAAAAAAAACTGAAGTTTTCTTTCAAATGAAAGTACAATAAGCTGTGAAAACAAGCAAAAAAAACAAAAATACAGTACACTGAGAGCATTTTGCAGCAAGGACGCAGCTGTCAGCACTGAACTTCATTTGTATATAGAATACATGCTGCCAGAGCAAAAACAGCTGCCTGAGGAGACAGATCCTAATGCTCTTGCCACTGGATGCCAAATAACAAATAATGAATAGTTGCCACAGATCCACTTTCATTTGATACTGCTGCTGTTACTATGAACCGACTATGCAATGATACCATTATTTTATAATCATGCTCTTTCCTGTATGTTTTGTATAGTTATTAAATAGTAAGAAAAAAATGTTTAAATATTTTCCTTTGGACCTTTGCTCTTTGCCCAGCAAGAACACAGCAGCATCTCTGATCTGATCCAATCAAACTTCAGTCTAAAATGTTTAAGACAAATGGAAGTAACCTTTATAGAAGGCAAAGAAGCATGTATACAGCAGCAGCATGATATTAGGTTTGGTAAGAAAAAAGTTAAGATTATAAAAAGTTCTGTCTGCTATTTTTTTATTTTTTTATTTTAAATTGCATAAACTCACATAATCTGTGCAACTTGTTAATAAATTTATTTATATTGGCCACCTTATTAAATTTAGTTTCTGCCGCAAAAATGATAATAACTACGAGAGAATAAATTAGAAATTTTAACAAAAAAAAAAATCTGTAATGAATGCTGTGCGCAAATAATTATTTTAACCCTTGTATGGTGTTCGGGTCTGTGAGACCCGTTTTCAGTTTTTCTCAAAAGAAAAATTAAACAATTAATTATTTTTTCAACCAGAAATTCATTGGCTTTGGCTTATTTTCTGTGAAGAACATGAATCCGAACTAATTTTCAATGACCTCATACTGTACTTCCCCCCACGCATTTACATTACATACAAGGTGTTCGGGTCCACTGGACCCAGGCCTAATAAAAGTGTTGAAAGTGCAGGTCCTGTGTTCCCACACTCTGTCTTCCTCCTTTCTGGTGCTGCTGATGGTGTTTTCTTCCCCTCCTGCTCCGCACAAAGTTGCAACATTGTTGAAAATTCAACTATCAACACCGCGTGCTCTTACATTCCCACACATTTTACCCTCTTTCTTGAGGGATCCAAATTTTCTCATACCCTGTCCCACCTGCAAATTAGGGGCATAATACTATAAATAAGACTTTGCCAGTGTGGTTCTTTATCACAACTGATCAAGATGGCAAAAGATTATCTGCTGCGAGGGCCATCCAATTGATTTTGGAAGAGAGAGTGGCTTCGGATGATGATGTTGACAAAGAGGTTTCAGAATATTTCACATTTCTGAAAATTTAGAGTCTGGCTGTGACTTTGAAGAAGAGGATGAGGTTGAGCACCATTTAGTAACAAAACGAAGACGAGCACCCCATCTGCAGCCAGCTCCAGGACCAGAACAAGCCCACCAGACAGCAAGTGAAGAAATATGGATGTCAATAACTGGTGAAATTGAATGGTCTTCTTGCCCAAGAAATGAGCCACCCTGCAGAGCTGTTACTGTGATAAGCCAGGGCCAACACGGCTGACAGTTACTCATGTGCAGGACATCAAGTCTTCATTTGAGCTTTTCATCCCAGATTACATCCAGAAAATTATTCTGGATTGCAGTAATCTAGAAGGAAGGTGTGTTTTTGGAGAGAGGTGGAAGGAGATGGACCAAATTGATCAGCAGGCCTACTTTGGGGTTCTTATCCTTGCAGGAGTTTTCAGGTCCAAAGGGGAATCCACAGAATCCTGTGGGATGCAGAAACCGGCAAGAACCTTTCCGTGCATCAATGTCTCTGGAAAACTTCCACAAAATTTCCAGGATTATCCGTTTTGATAGCCGAGACGACAGACCAGCTCGACGGCAGAGAGACAAGCTAGCTGCCATCAGGACAGTGTGGGATAAGTGTGTGCACCACCTACCCCTGTTTTACAACCCTGGGCCTAATGTCACCATTGATGAGCAGCTGATCCCATTTAGTTGTGAAACATATTGCTTCACGTGTAAATGTGTTGTCTTTCCACTCACTCCACTTGATTATAACTGATTTATGTTTTTATAACATTTTATAAAAAACAAAAAAAAAAAAAACGAGAAGCACATTAATTCATAAATGTGATCTAACAAAGGTAAAGGGAAAAAAATTAACCATGTTTACTGTTCATATGGCTTGTAATTGGGATGAAGTAAACATCTGTTGAGTAATTTAACATAAAATTGTTTGATAGTATTAATTTGGAAAGCCAAAACTCTAGCGGGTCCACCAGACCCATGAACACTGGCTGAGTAACAAAAATATGAACACCACACAAGGGTTAAACTGCTATGGTTTTTGTGTTCATGCAGACACCAGACATCCTTTATCTTCAGTGAACTTTGCTGATCATGAAAATCCACCGGGAAACATTTTGTTCGGTTGGTTGTTTTAATTTTTTTTTTTTTGATATATTATTATGTCCAGCTTTTTCTCCAGAGAGATTCTCAGAGTTATTCTGTCAAATTTACAGTTTTTTTTTATTGTTTTCTTCAAAATGGAGTGCTACTGTGGAGTCCTCTATCAGAGGGATGACAAAGGACTTTCTGGAGGTTGAGGTTGCCGTCTTATTGGAGGGTAATATACACTATTCTCTGTATATATAATATTAGTCATTTAGTCATGAGGAATGTTTGGAGGTGATGTTTGGTCTTCTGTACACCCCCATTCCTTTGGAATATCCAAAGGAATGCCATGACGCAAATCAGTCTTTGTGGTCTTTTTGCTGTACTTGTCACAATCATTCCATATATATTATATTGCCAGAACTATTCACTTGTTTACTTTCACATGAATACAAGCTTGAGTGACATTCCTTCAGTAATCCATAGGGTTTATTATGTTGGTCCACCCAGTGCAGCTAACAGCTTCAACACCTCTGGTAAGGCTTTGCAAGAAGGTTTAGGAGTGTGTTTAAGGGAATTTTTGACCATCCTTCCAGAGTACATTTCTGAGGTCACAAACTGATGTTAGAAAAGGCCTGGCTTGCAGTCTCCACTCTAATTCATTCCAAATGTGTTCTATTGGGTTACAATCAGGACTGTGCAAGCAAGTCACGCTCTTCAGCGCCAAACTTGCTCATCTGTGTTTTCAGGGACCTTGCTTTTTGCACTGGTGAACAGTCGTGTTGAAACATGAAGAGGTCATGCCCAAACAGTTCCCACAAAGTTGGGTGCATAAAATTGTCCAAAGCATGCTGCAAGTTCCTGAGTTCCTTTCACTGGAACTACGAAGCTAAGCACAACTCTTGACAAACAACCCCACGCCATAATCCCCCCTTCACCAAACTTTTGACTTGGCACAATGCAGTCAGAGAAGTACTGTTCTCTTGACAACCGCCAAACCCAGATTCATCCATCGGCTTGCAAGACTAAGAAGTGTGATTCGTCAGCATGCTTTACAGCACTGTATCAAATGCTTTGCATTGTGCTTGGTGATGTAAGGAAGCAGTTGTTTCCATCAAGCTCACTATTCTTCAGCTAATCTAGAGACCACATAAAGCAGCATCAGCTCACCCCACTGTGTGATTTTATGTGGCCTACCATTTCTTGGCAGAGTAATTAGACTTAGAGACTTAGACTTAGAGCTTTTTATTGTCATTGTGCAGTTTCTTGCACAGCGAAATTGGTTAACTTAGAACTATGAATCATAAAATGTTTGGTCAATTTAATGTAATGAACTCTGTGTATGTTATGTTAACTAAATGACTAAATGTAAAATTCTATGTTTGCCCAGTATTTTTTAAGAAGTTGAGTAAACTTCAAAAAGCTGTAAAAGTTGTTATTAAACTTTTTTGAGGGACTCCTGTTGCTAATAGATACTGGGCCCCCTTTTGTTTTCTATATGCAAAGATTTCTGATATCGATTGAAATGTGTCATTTGCAAAGGCCGTTAAAACTGCCACCTGTGATAAGTGGTGCCTATAGTCATGGGGAAAAATAATTTAGCAGATGGTGGCATTGTTCAGAAATGTTTCATAGATTAGTGGGTTCCACAGTCAGATTTGCATTCTTTGAAAAAGTACACATTTTCTGTGTTGTTAAACTACAGCCTGAATCGTTGATAGACATTAATTGTTCCCCATTAGGCTAATCTCAGTCATGACTTTAGGAAGGAACACAGCATGTCTGAATGAGTATAATTATCCTAAAGAGAAGACACCATAGGTGACTTGTCAGTGAGTCCTTTTATTCCTTTTTGTTTCAGAACCTGTGAGAAACAAGAACCTTATGTTGGAATGTATCACCTTATGGTGATACATTCCAACAGAGTTTACTTAGTTTTTACGTTTACTTTTTGATGTACGGATATTACCCACTGGGGATCAGCTGTAGGGAAATATGCTGTCTTCAGTTTTCAGAATTCTATAATTGTCTTTACTTTCACAGTTTCAGGTTAATTTTCTCAGTGAAGTCTCTATGAAAAACAATTTAAAATGTCAGAACTGTAGCATTCAATGAAGGTTACAGTCTATTTTTTTGTCTGACTGTTTCCACTTTTTAAGTGGAGGCTCAGTCACATGCTTCATGTGCTTTACGATTTATTCAGAGTCTCTGCTGTGTTTTGTCACATTTTGTTTATATTAGTACACTCCTTTCCTGTCCTCTTCTATTTTGGAATATTTTTCAGACTGAGATTGCTGGTTCTTATTTTAAATGGACCAGCTGTCTTAAGTCTCACTATAAAACTAAAGAAATTATTAATATGCTTGCCATTTATTGACTTAAAATATTTGATTTAAACCTGGTCTAGTGTAATAAGCTCATCTTTATAGAGTCTTTATGTAGAGCGCGAGGGTGAAACACAAATGTCAGTCCAGTGTAGCTGTATCACATCTATTTGAAAAGGAAACAAGTGATATTAGTTTCTTGTCCTGCAATATTAAAAATCCCAGTCTGACTCATACATTTTTAATCAGCTACATCTAAGAAGTCAGTTAGACAAGCTCTGGGCCAATAATGTCTCTCAATTTACACTGAGCAGGCTTATATCAGCAGCAGGTCACATTTTAAATGTTACCTTATAATTAATGTATGATCATGAATAGGGCGTCTTCATTATGAAGTAATATTTAAATTTTCTTTCCCTCTGCATCATACCATTCAGGTGCTGCCAAAGCTTTAAAATACATTTTTCATTTATTCATGCTTGATTACCAAGTAACAAGTAAGTGCTGTTAAATAAGTATAAAATGAGGATTAGCATGTAGCGTGGCAATTTATGGATCTGCCTTTAAAAAAGTTAACGTAACACAATTTTGTATATTAATTAATTTAGTGTAGTAGGAATAACCATGAAAGAATGTGCCAGCGCCTTGTTACAATGTTTTCTTTTTTAAAGGATACAGAAAAAGAGAGTGAGAAGTAGATTTGTGTATTTGTTTGTTTGTTTTGAGATATATCTACGAGCCAACATCTGATCCAATCTGTGAGACGAAGGTGTTATAACTGAATAACACAACAATCATAAATGTGTTTTTTATACCAAAGATTCAAATAAATATCAAGTGATACGTATTACTTATGGGGATCATACCCTTGATCATGGGACCACTGAGCAAGAATAACTTTGTAGAGGTGTTTTACATCATTACCTCTGCTGTCAGTTTGGTGATTTTGTTTTTGTTTGATTTCCATTCAAAACTGCTTCAGGTGTGTTCGGGTTTTTTCCTTCATGTAGTGTTAACTTCGAATCCCTGAACATTGTAATTGGCTTCAAATTCTGTAACTCTCTATTCCTTTCTTTAAGCCAGACTTGGTCAATTTACTAGTGTATTTACGTCCATGTCCCATTGAAAGATCCACTTCTGGTTAAAAATTAACACCTTTACAGAAGCCCAACATTATCATCAATCTATCTTTGATATAACACACAATTCATCAGTGACCACACACTGCCATGTCCCTGATGCAGCAAAGCATCCCCAAATCATAACATTTACATCACCATGCTCCACACTTCTATCCCTCTTCAAAAGTTCTTTTCCAAATGGCCTGGTAGTTGTTTAAGATTTACACCTTTTGGAAATGAATCCCCTCCCAGCTGAATTATTTATTATAAAGATTTATTTTTTTTGAGTTGTTTAAGGGACGTTTAATATGGCTCTTTGGAATGTGTTTTTATGTGCCATAAGTACAGTCATATGTCTCTTAAAGTTAAATAAGTCTTTGGTTATTCAAAAATTAAACATTCCATGTCATGTAGTTCTTTTCTTTTGTTTGTTTGTTAGTATGTTTGACATGATTTTACTCTGTCTTTATGGGCTTACTGGTGAGGATAATGCTGAATAAACCTGCGCACAGGCAACACAGGCTTATAATTGTCACCTAAAATTGTTTCTGTGTGTTAGTGTGATTGTAGCCAACAGTTTTAGGTAGTCATCTTCATGCCACTTTTAATAATGGCAAAAAATCGCTTGGAGAGCCATTATGGGAAGCTGTGGAGTCAGCAAAGCTTGTGTGTGTGTGTGTGTGTGGGGGTGGGGGGTGAGGGGGGGGGGGGTTGAGAATGGTGATGTAGGAAGTCGGGATGTCACTCTTGGTTGTGCTGCCAACTCAGCTGGTACTTTCTTCTACACACTACAGTGGATAAAAGACACCCTCACACCTAACGCCACTACCACACACACCTACACACACACACACACACACACACACACACTTTCCAACACCCTCTCTTTCAGTCATACACTTTAAAAACCTGTCTCTCTGGGTGTGAAATAACTTCTTTCCTGGCCGACTTCACATAGCGCAGTAATTGCACACCTTCGGCACTCACCCCCAGTCACTTGTCATTCTCCGTCAGGCTTCTCCTATGTCTTCCTTAAATGGTTACTCATCATGAAAATGCTCTAAAATGCAGAAGATACACTTACACTTCATTTCCCCATAGAACCCTAATATTTACTACACAAAAATATGTAAAGAATATTCTTAAATGAAAAAGAAAAAAGAGTGGGGTTGTTTAGCTCTGGTGGGAATTCATTAAAACAACATAGACAATTTCCCTGGTTGTGTAAGGAGTGTTTAAATTGTTCTGAAACATGCACAGAGCTCCAGTTATTTATAGACATGATGCTGTTTTGAGCTAAATGCTAACTTACTGTGTTTCCTCTGATTTTTCATTAAAACAACGATTACTAACTTATTTTAGTGATCATCAGATGTTAGCGATAATTAGGCTGATCATCAGACTGAAATACAATAATGCAATGCACAATGCATACTGGCAGAAATGTAACTTATTTTTCTTCAGATTTGGAAAAAAAAAACAACCACACACAAAAAAAGAAAACTGGAAGCAAACATTTGTTGAGATATTTCACAAAATTTGGACGATATGGACCAAGCATATATAGATGTCACCATAAAGGACATTGCTTAAAATAAAGCTCCACTGAAACAACAGCATGTGTCTGTGTGTGATGTGTACTGAGCAACACCATATAGAACTGATGGTGCAACATGCTTTCTTCAACAACAGCAACTGCAAGTTGTGCTAAAATGTCAGGTGTGTCAGAAAATTCTTTTTCAGTTGTTTCATTTTTATTTATTTTTCATTTTATTGCTTTTTATAAGAATCTCAGTGTAAAGTGATGACATACCTTATGTACATTTAATATATCTTGAATTTTTGTTTTGGTACTAAAATAAAATGAAAATAAAAAAAATGTTACTGATTAGCTTTCTTAACATGTTCTTTTCCCTTTCTTAAACCATTTTATTCATCTGTTTTTACTCAGCCTTTCCTCTTTTCTTTTCATCTTCTTGTCTCCATGTTTGTTCCATTGTTTTCACCATGACCCATCACCCCCACCCCCTCTCATTTCTTAATTTCTTTGCTTTTTCATTTATTTCCCTTTCTTCCCTTTGGAGCTCCCATGCAGCATTCTGCTTCAGCTACTGCTGCTCTTTTGTGATAAAGGTATAATATGCAGGATTTTTCTAAACAACAATGTATAGACTCATACAAAAGTAATCCTTCTCAATCATCACTTTTGAACCACTACAGGTGTGGAATTGTATTAATCTGCAGGGATCCCGCCTAAACCTGAGGAAAAAGTTCCTTATTATTTTCTTATTTTGTTCCTTTTTTGCCATGTTTGGAAAGTTTCTGAGTTGCACATTATAGGCAGTGGGTCTGTAGACACCAGCCAATAAAAGGGCACATGGTGTAAGAAGGGAGGCGTGCTAATATTCTTATTTTCTTAAAACGGTGTGTACCATTTTGTTAAGGCTGAAAAACATATAATGATGATATATAAAAGTTCAATCAACAGTGGCCGTGCTATTAACATGCCTATATTAATTAAAAAGTGGTCATGTTTGCAATGTTTGTTTCACAAAAGTAGATGCTCAGCTCATCAGAATCCCAGTTTAACTACCCCCACCAATTAAAATCTGGTTTTAACATTTGTATCATGCTCATATTGTGTTTTTATTTATAGATGTGCTGAAAAAAAGATAAAATCATAAAAATCATGCAGCTGGAGTTTATTACATGAAAGACGGAACTAATCCCACCAACATTCACAGGCTGGCACTTTGAGATGTGAATCAGAAACAAGTTTTATCCGACATAAGAAACACTAACCTATAAGAAAGTTTGTTTGTCTCAGTCAAACTGAGCTGAAATATAACAAATGCACTAAATCTGAAATAAGCTTACAGGATTCATTAGCTGAAGCAGCTGGTTGTTCTAAGAAATGCTGTGTATCTTTTCCCATTTCCATCAAATTCACTTGTTTTTTCTACCCCTCTTTCTGAGCAGTCAAAGAGCACACTCTCTCCTTCAGCTTCTGCACTGTCTTCCTGCAACTTTCATCTCATCAGGCCATCTCCTCTTTGAGGTCTGTTTCTAGAACACACATGCACTTCTATTGTTCCTTACTCCTTAAGTCTCCAGGGTCTCCACATAGACTTTAGTATGAGCTCCCCATTTTCTCTTTGACCCCTTTAAAAAGAGTCTTTTTTTCTTGAACTTCTACTGTCTCTATCTATCTTCTAGGAGATGAACCTGCTTCCTTAGAGGTTAGTTAGCCTACTTGAAAGAATGTACCTACTGTACTTAATTAAAGTCCTTACAGTCTGGTTCAGTCTCTATGTGCTGCATACTGCAATTATGACAAAAGCCTGTTAGCCTCTTTTAAATTAAAAACTGGGTATATAGGTAAATGAGTTAAGCTCTGAATATCACAATTACACCATCGTGGTTTGTTTATTTTTTTTTTCTGCCAATGTTTTTCAGGCTTGCTGATGTGAAGATTGCTGGCAGCTATGTGTGAGATGGGGCTATACAGTGAGGATCTGTGCTGGTGTTTACATTTGGCACAGCAGCTGACAAATGAGATGAGTCTATTTTCTTTTTTCTTGGTGTGAATGTTCAAACCCAGAAGCACAGTTGCTATTTGTAATAAACAAGCACAAAAGACCTTGTTATTCACAGTTTAGTGTATACTATTGGAATTAAAGTAAATACATAAATAAAAAGTATACTTGCCAATGTTCATTTGTCAATATGCAACTGTGTTTGTAGTTTGGAAAAGAAAATGTTAAATTACAATAAATAACAACTGCCCCAAAATTTGGTCTACTATACCACCATTAGTATTGGGGTAAGGCATCATATTACAGACATTACTTTGAAATAGAAAATTTAGATTAATTGCTTTACTTACTTAGTTTGTTGTAAAACAAACAAACTAAAAAAAACACGTTTGCTTTACAAATCAGTGAATTCTTTTTTAGAAATATTATCATTATTTTTTTCTAGGATTTTTTCAAGGGTAAAATATGTTACAATGTTTCAATTTTGTATTAGTTTCTTCATAAAAAAGAAACAATAGAAACAGAAAAGGATGAAGAAAAAAAACATTTATTAATGTTTCTCTCTTCCTTTTTTTAGAAGACATATCAGTCCATTCAGGACAGCTGGCAAGATGGCAAAGTCAGGACAGCCTTTGCTTCACAGACGTTGTCCTTTTTCCTTATATTTGTAAATGAAAAGTAAATTTAAAAGAATTAAAAAGAAGTAGAAATAGCACATGGGTTAATTTAATAAGTGACTGTCAGTTGCAAAAAACTGTATTCAAACTGAATCAAGGACACCTAAAAACTAAGTACAGCAGTTCCACAATATCATCCAAAGCTGTCATTCCAAAGAAAATTATTGACATTGTTGCTGGTTAACTTGTGGATGAGAGGCCAGAAAAATCAAGTTGATACTTTTAATAATTCAAAAATAATCCTTCTTTGACAGTGTCAGGGACCAAGCAGTAAAATATAGAGGACACAGGTGTTTAATTCAAGAGTGGGGTTTTATTTACCCAAAAATATGAAAAAGAATTAACAAATCCAAAACTTAGACAGGCAGACCAGTGAAAGAGGTCAACTCAAGAAACAGAACTCAAAATAACAACTAACAAAACCTCAAACAAACATAAAACAAGCTAACCTGCTTAACTAACACATCAGGGAACTTAAATACTGGTTTAGCTGAACCATATGACACAAAATGGGAAGATGAAATGAGTGCCACTTGGCTATAACCAAGTAACACAAAACAATTAAGCAAACTCCAAGCACCCCCCAGGCAATAAAGCTTGTTGTTCAGTCCAATGAGACTGTCAGCAGTACTTCAGATCCCTCAGCCCTTTGCCATACCTCTTGCCAACCAGGATGGAGAAGCCAAACCCCCAGGTAACTTAAACAAAGTTACCTGGGGGTTTTAATACAACATAAAACAGAAAGTTGACCTTGCAGTGTTGACATGTGTGCACTCCATATAAACACTGTAAGTTGTGAAGAAACAATATATTGGACAATGAGTAAACTATATTTAAAGTAGTGACTGCAAAGTAGACTCATTGAAGCAAACTAGTGGTGAGGTGTGGATCTTACCATATGTGGGTTGCCATCAAAGACAGTAACACTGTAATTTGAATGGTAACAATCTTTTAGTGCCACCAATTATTTTTAAGCAAAACTGTAAACCAATCAGCACAACAATAATCGTGAGTAAAGAGTGTCAGGATAAGGTGTCTGCTTCTGAGTGCACATCAAACACGTATTAGTATTTTTTTCACCAAAAGTATGCTAAGTTGTTAAAAAGCCATATTTAAAATGTATTCATTTGCTCAGACTGCCCACACTCACTTTTTCCTTTAATGAGCCAAGTGTCATTGGGATCAGTGATGATGATAGCAGAAGCTAGAGAGCAAAATGAGGAGGAGTCTATCAAAAGCACTGTAGCTGTGCTCTAACTTTAGTCACTTTATCCTTGGCTGAATGGAGTCAAATGTTATTGCCCATGACAGGAGTGGGTTTGAGATAGAAATCGCTTAAAAGGCAAGACTCTGTTGAGGCGGGTGCTGGGTGAAAAAGATCTAATATGTCTCGCTGCTCTTTGCCTGTCACTCTGAATTCAACCCCTTTTTGTTTTTCCACACTCATTCTCTTCACCTATTCTTTTTCAGCTCATCTTCGAAGCTCACCTCCCACTCACATTTCTTCAAAAAGTAGGAACCGCTCACGCACCATCACCCTCGCCAACATCTTCTTCATCAGCACCGTCACTGTCCTCATTGTCATCCTCTTTTTGGTTACACTCACAGCAGTTTTGACTTTAATTGGCAACTTGAAGTAGTATCAGAAGTTGCCTGCTTTTCCCCAGTGAGGCGACCTCCTCGTCTTCATTCTCTCCTCCTTGTAGTGTTCCACGTTGTGTCACTGTGGCTTATTGTGAGTAATTTGCCATTGAAGATTCCTCAGCAAATGAGCAGTGCAGAACAAGTCGTTCCCCTAGAAAGCAGTGTTCTTCCTCAGAGTTTCGAAGAGGAAGGTGTCAGAGTGTGTGATGATTTGGATTAGAAGCCTAGGTTGGGAACTATGAGGACATGATGAAACATCATATGCTTTCTGTTTCCATCTTGCTGATAAAGCACAAGAACTGGTTAAGAAAAGTGCCTGTGTAGCACTTCTTGTATAGATCACAATCTTTCCCGAGCCCTAGTTACAGAGTGCAACAAGCACAGCGCCATTGATATTTAAATGTTTGACTAACTTCAGCTCAGGCTGAATAAAAGCGCTTGGCGAAGTTGTATACTGCATGTGCACTTGGATGAAAAAACATAATTCAAACACTTCCTCCACTTAGACAAGAATAAAACCACTTAAAATAAAAAAGAAAGGCTTGATAAATAATAAATAAATAAATTTAATGGCATTTACTGGCACATTTAACCAGAGTAGCTATAATGATATAAAATCAAAGAATTGCAAATTCAATTGCAGAACGTTTGACAAGCTTTTAGTTTTGGTCTTTATAAATGTCAAACTACAGACTCCATCTTTTAGTAACTGGCGATTAAATTGCTCCAGCAGACTTGAATATTACTTATTTCGTTCCTAGTTTCAGAACACACACACAGAGCCCACATAGAGCTTTCTTTAATGAAGACCAAAATTTTGCCTTAGAAATTCCCTGGATCACTGTCAAAAGAATCATCCACTTTCAGATTCTTCCATCTCTCTAACAAACATTCGTAAGTGGTAACACTTTAAAACAACTACACACTATTAAGCATTAGTAATATACTAGTATATTTAATTCATCATTCAAAGCTTTACTCCTCGTGAAATTAAATGATGTGGCATTGTTTAATATATTTTGTCTTGCTCTTCTATATCATGTTTATTGATGGCATTTCATACTTTATACATGATGGATTAACCATTTCTAAATAAATTATTACATTAAACAAGCTATTTAGGAGCTGTCAGACATTTATAGTGGCATTCGGTAAATCTAAGTAATGATTTAAAATGATTAACAAATATTTATTTGGATTCACATTTATATATATATATATATATACAAATTATAAAATGAGCTAATTTGTAACTTTATTAGTTCATACGTACTTAAGTATTTTTTGTGACTTCATCTGAAGTGAAGACCATCTATAACATACTAAACAATTATAAAATACACTGAAAGGCCAGCAGTACGTCAACACTCCAACAAGTCTCAGCTATTGTCAGGATAGGAAAAGGAAACTAACAGAGCACAAAATTAAATATACAAATATTCATTACAAGATGCAAACATAACCCTTGTGATGGTTGCAAAATATAAAAATGTAAGTAGGACTAGAGTCTGACTTATATAATGTGCTATCTGCTTGCTTTCTTCCATCCAAATATATTATACAGCTACAAGCACACATCCCACTATGGCAAAGGGCCTGGCTTTAGGACTGAGCATATGGCCAGTGGCTATTGGGGGAGAAAGAGGAATGAGGGGTGAGAGAAAAAGTGATAGCACCAAAGCTGGCAGAGGAAATGCTTCACTGTCATTTTATGTGCCAGCTTGAGCAGCAGGAACACACATGTGATGTATATGCACAGAGACGGTGTACAAAATCCACTCCTTACCGCTATACTTGTTTGCAAAAATTCTACTGTGCCACACATTTTATGGGCTCTACCTACAGTTGCACTTTTACCCTTGAACACTCAATGAACTTTATTCATTCCATCATGCTACATGAGGCATGAGATGTGTGTGTACACATGTGCGTATCTGCATTCGACAGGCAACAGAGCTAGCTTGGTTTAGTGGCAGGCTCATGGGTCTTGTCAAAATGCGTGTGAGAAAATACAGAGTGACAGATGTAGCCTTTCTGCTCTTTCACTCTAACATGGTTATTCTCCCACCTCCCGCTTCACTGATCTTTCCCATACACATTCACATATGCACTCAAGCTCAGTCACTTTAGTCACTGCGTGACCACACACACGCGCACACAGAGCCTTACAATTCCAATGCTTCTTCACTAGCTGCAACTCTTACCACCCAGCTTGTTTTAATGTGACACTGGAATGTGGGAATTTTCAGAAGTTGAGATTGTTGACATTTTTTTTCTCCTAAACAAAACAAGCACTGTAATAGAAAGGGGCCACTTGAGTGACTTCCATATTAAAAACTGCCACTTTAAATGTTTCCAGCCGGATATTGCTCGAGACAACAAATCTCTCCAACCTAATCATTTCCAAGATAATAAATCAAAGTCGTTTTAACTTTAATGAATTTCAAACACGTTCCGATTGCGCTCAGAGATGAGACTCCTTTGAGTCCATTGAAGCGTGTCATCAAGGCCCCTATCGTATCATATATCAATGCCACTTCCCTTTGCCACATCTTCTTCCAACACATTATCACCAATACTGTCAGATACCAGTACAAATGAGAAAACAATGGGGAGATGAGAGCAAGTTGTTGAATATTCATAGGGAGGATAAGGATACAAGTGGGACATTTTGGGGCTTTATCGCCACTAACAGGATCTAAGCCGTGGTAATTCATGCTAAATCCTAACCAAATCAGCCCCAGCGCTCTTTCTGTGGCAGGAAAAAAAAAACAGAAAAAGAAAATAGACTTGAGTTGAATCTCCCGAGTGCCTTTGTGATCTGTTTCCATGTCATCTCTATCCCTGTTTCATTTATCCCAACAAGCTAGTTGAGATATCTCTTATTCTCTTCGTTTTCGCCAATGTGTCGCATGAGCTCGAGGCAAAGAAAGACAGTCCAAAGAATCAAGAAAACAAATTTGCAAAACGGAATATATTCTTGTTTCTGTTAAAGCGCCCATACACTGGAGAAAATAGGGGGGGGGGGGAAGTGAACAGCTTTGAGATTCATCCTTCATGAAAGGCACAGACGCTTCTCTCGCACATAGTTGGCATATTTGTTGTTCTGACCTCATGCTCTGTTACTTCCCATCTAGAGTAGTTGACCTTTGGAGACTCTGACTTAGCCATTTCTCAAAACTGAGCGCTCCTCTGAGACCAAACTAAAGGTATTAGTATTTGACTGCATGACCTTTCCTAAAGGCTTATGGGTAAAAGGAAGTGACCCAAGTGGCCTATGTGTCTTGAGCGGATAAGTTGTGCCTTTCTGTGGCCATGCATGTGTGCTTGTGTGTATACAGGATACATGTAGTATGTGGCATTAATTTTTTTCTAATCCCTATCAGAAAAACAGCAGAGACAGCTTTTTCTTTATTTCAGTGTGACAGGGTTTGTCAGGGGAGACATAAACTCATTACAGTGCTCGATAAATTCAGTAAAGTCTTTTTTTTGTTTGTTCAGCATAAACAATCGATTTGCAGTGAGGACATTTTTTCTACATTTCATACAGTGTGCGGGGTGGGGTAAGACTGACGTTCACCTTGTATTAAAATGGACATTACAAAATGTAAGCATTCATAAACATGTATACTTTAACACCACCACTGACTGATGACAAATAATATACACCATAAACAGATGTTCTTGTGTTTACATACGTCAGTAAGGTTTTGTGCACCACTGCTTGTCCACTATCTCTAAGTTCTCTTGAACTTAATTTTAGTTGCTGCAACAAAAGAATTCTTAAGATATAAATTCCAGAGATAAATGAAGTATATCTCATATCATATCATCTCATCTTATGAGTAAATATGAATTTTTTCACTCATCTGAACAAAAGTAAAGCCTGTGCATCTACCATAATCTTTTCTGTTTTTGCATCTTTTAGCTCAGAGTTTTGGCTTTGTTGCTCTCTACTTAAATGGTTTACAGTAAGTCATTCTCACTGCTCTTGTTTAATGCCAGACTAATCCACAGCACAGAATGAAAACCAACTATTATGTACTCAGCAACAAAAGAGTGTTAGAGAATGGCCAATTCATGTTGGGAGATTTGGCAGCTAAATTTAGAGGACATCTTCTTTAGGAACTATGCTAAAAATGGGAACATAGCTAATGGGAGACTCAGCGACCAGTCTGTAAGATTGATTGAATAAATGCTAATGTTGACTTAATTGGCTGTTATTTTTTAATGTTTGTCATAACAACTCTAAAGGTAGATCACACATCTCTCTTTTTTTAGAAGATCCAAAGCTGCCAAAAAAATAAAATCAGTTCACAGCTACAAAGAGGCCTTCATCTGAAACAAACTCGTTAATGCAAGAGAGACAGGCATTCGTTGCTACTTGTCCCTTGATTTTGTAGGTATCATCTACTGCCTGATCTGTGTTATTGCAAACTCAGCATTTTCTATGTTTGCCCAATGTCTTGATAGATAGTACTCTGTTCATACTACAATAATCATCTTCTCTTTTTAACAGAATTATTGTTGTCAATTGCAGATTATAGATTGCAGCCCAAAGGTCAGCAGTAAGGCCCCAAATGTATTCCAGTCAGAGCTTATTGGCATTTCCTCACTCCAGGCACAAAAGTAAAGGAGAATATGCTTTACAATTTGTGGTGCATGAACTTTGGAACTGACTCCCTTTGGACTGAAGATCTGTGGGAACATTTGAAAGGTAAATGTCTATACATCTTTTCCAACTCAGAATTCAGTTTGTTTCTTTTTTGTAATGTTTTAATTTTGCATTTTACTCAGAAAAAAAATTATTGTTTTATTAATAAATGCTGGGTTATCCGAAACAATATTTTTTTAGGTAAAAAATACTGGAAATAATTTGTGATTAAGAATTATTATTCTAATTTGAAGACAAATTTAGCATAGAATTAATCTAATGTGTGAGCCATGATATTTTGAGTAATTTCTGCTTCATCAGTGTCTGTTTCCAAGTCCAAGTCTGACAGGCCGTACTAGTTTTTGTGGACGCAGGTGTTATTTAAAACACAGGCATTATTTGAATATTGACTTTTACTTGGTAACTTTTAATGTGTCAGTTTGGATATCTTTGTGCCAGGTTGTTTGTAACTGCAAAATATGTACAGGAGATATACTGGGTGTTTTTTATTTGTTTAGTTGTTGTTGTTTTGTTTTTTCTTTCCCAATTTAGAAAACTTACATGTAATGTGAGAGCTGCAGAGGAAGGGCAGAAAATAGAGCAGAAAACAGAAGAGGGCACCCAAACCGGAAAAAAACAAAGAAAATAAAAGGGATAAAGGGGAAATATTTTTAGCAGTACCATTTAAGAAGGCAGTGACCAACACAGTTTAATCCAACCTCAGAACAAATAGGCTTGTGCATTGCTGTGAGTGTGGATCAGAAGATGGGGCACAGGGATAATTGGTAAATTGTGAATAATAATGTGAGGATGTCATTACTGTAGACTTTGAAAGAGAAAAACAATGAATCACAACACTCTCATCAGCTCTGTGGTAGTATGTAACAGCGATGCTGCACACTAAGCATTGGTGGTAACATGGATGTACTGAAGCATAATGAATTATTAGAGACAAGGATGTGTGTAAGTCACAGAAATAACAACTGATGTAAAACAAGAACAGAACTGAACACAGAATGGGGAACAAAAGAATGAATACTCAGTTTAAATGCTGTTGAGATTGGAAAAACATGGTTCCATGCTGAGACCGATGACAGTGCATCGCACGCAGAGCAGATGTTGTTGAATCTGGGTATGATGTAGGCGTCTGGTCTTGTTGTAACATGTAGCTGAACGATGCACAACTCATCCAAGAGTGCACAAAACACCCATGTGCATATGTATTTATGTGACTTGAACACATCGGCACCTGCTGCCAATTATCTCTAACTTTCCACCATCTGAGAGAAGATCATACTTGAAGCCACTCAGCTTCTAGGTAATAACAGTCTCCATTTGGGTGATTGAGTAGTTAAATAGGATACTTTGTGTCTTTTTTCCCTTCCTGCTAGGTACTTAGAATGGCATTTGATGAATGTGTGAGAGGCTCCAGATGTACCACAATGTGCTCCTTCAGGGGGAGCTTGTTGTCCGACATCACTTCCCAACCATTCAGTTTCTCTCATTTCAGTGCATAGCTTTGGAAATTTACAATGCTTGGCACCACACAGTATATGAGAACCTCACAGCTGGGCATTTCGCATTTTATAGTTATTGGTAAATATATGTAATTGAGAATGATATGTACTTTTTAAAAATTTATTTCAGTGATATTTTTTTTCTTTTCATCCATCATGTTTTAAGAAAAATGAAGATAGGACTCTGGTTTAAATTCTTGCTATTTGGCTCACAAACTTTTTTTTTTCCCTTGTCATTTTACATACTGTGTATACTTTAATTTGCATCTTAGCGTTTGTACAGATGTGCATATCCATGTGGGGATGCATTTGTTATTGTTTTGTACAATTTTCAGTTGCTCTGATAATTAAAGTAACTCTTTGGTAATTCTTACATCATAAACTGAGACAGTCCTCCTATATAAAGAAAATCCCACGGGCCATTTGTGCACGCTGCTTATTACACAGAGGAAATTAGGTTATGTAGCTATGGAACCACAAAGTTCGATTAGAGAGGAGATCTGGGTGGCTGAATTGGTTTACAAAACAGTGGACTTTAACATGACCTGGGGCTTCTTCGACTCTTACAAACTGAAAGTCAACATCTTTGTAAGATTGTTCCTTAATTATTGTAGCTATGCCATGATAGCCAGTGTTGTTGCCAACAATCCTGTGTAAGAAATCCATCTACATGTTCTTTTTAAAAACATTTTTTGTGAAATAACACACCTCTAAATAGCTGGCACTTTCTTGGAAACATTATACTGATAATGTATTTTTACTGTATGGATCTGTATTAAAATTGGAGTGTTGCAGGACAAGATTTAACCTTGACTATAACCTTGAAGAGATGCAATTGTTTAACCCTTTAAAGCCGGTCGAGCGACACGCTCCGTTTTGTAACAATTTTTAAATCCCGGTAGCACTGCAACCACGTAAGCTAGCACAATAATTTTTTTTGCATATGAAACCAGAGATGTACTTACATCTTATGCCATCAGCTTGTCCTAGGTCACAGTTTCCTTCCACATATAGCTTTGCAAAAACTGCATAAAAAGCACTTGCAGCAACAAAAACATAATAGTTATGTTTGACTTTATGACTTTCTGTGTCGTTTCTGGGATGCTTAGGACTCATATTGCACTGCTGGAAATAATTTATTTTGATGCATATGCTGTTTTTCTTTTGCAAATTTGCATTATGATATTTATTTTCGTTTTTCCTGCAGTATATAAAAATTGGTGTATTTGAAAAATAAAACTATGAAGACACTGAAAATAAATTTCCTGTGGTGGGAAACTATTTTGTGCAAATTTTATGTATTTATAGTTTTGAGGGATAAGCCTCTTAAATTTCTCTAACTAGAAATATATGTTAAAAAAACAAAAATGATTTTAAATTTTTTTGTTGTTTATTGCACTTTTTTCACAATTTATGTAATTACTATGCACTTAATGCAGACATATTATTAAATTTTGCTATAATGGTTGTATTGATGTATATCAACTTGAAATGCTCCCAAAAATGGCACTACAGCATGTAAAAATATAATATAAGCTCTGGGGGCCTTTTTTCTATGGTAGGTCTTAAAGGGTTAATATAAAACTCTATATACTCTCTATATAAAAACATAAGGAGCTCTCTCATGCTCTCTTTATACTAAGCCTACAGATCAGAAATCATATGCTGAAAGCTTTCATTCAGTCTCTCTCAAGAAAAGAAGTGAATTCATCAGACTAAAAAGAATTTGTAATAACCCTGGACATTATAAAAGTAAATAAGACGTCTTGCACAAATAATTTAAAAAAAATTATCAAGGAGAATGCCTTTTATATGTATAAAATACATTGATATTAAATGCAGAAATGTATACCTGCAAAGTACACAATGTACAGACATCTATTTACTACATTCACCCCAAAATTCAGAACATTAAGGTAATAATTTAAAAATTACTGAAAAAAAGTGATACAACTCTACAGGAAACATTCGAAGAACAAAGTCCATGCTCACTGCTTCCACAGGAATTAACAGGGTAAGTAGCAGCCAGGTACTCCTAATCAAATTTACTTGATTAGATGATCATCAGCAAGTGAGACAACCTCAGATTCTTCTGAGGTCATTTAACCCCAGAACTACATCTTAGACTAAGATGTAAATGAATGCCAAAATTCATTACTTGTGAGAGAATTATGAAGTCATTGTGATCGTCGAAAGTGATGGTTCTGCAAGCTACTGAACCACTTAGTCTTTCACAGGACTGCAGAGAATTGTTTGGGTTTTTTTCTTTTTGACTGTATTAAAATATATCTCAGTGAAGCATACTATTCAAGCAGCCTCAAACAGAAAAGCTCAGTTAAAAGAAATTTCAAGACACTTTCATGCAAAACATCCTATTTTTGTAAAGGCATATAAGTGGCTGAGTTCAGCTAAGGAGGAGGTTAAGAGGGTGAAGTCAGATCAGATTTGAGTTTTATAGTGGTTCCCAGTTTTCTTCTATATTTTATCTGTATGGTTTTAAAAATTTAATTCCATGGCGGTCTTTTTCTGTTTCATATGTTAGGCTATCCCCTCTCGAATTTTGGTAATTCCACGCATTGCCGGAAACCCAAACAAAACGTGCAATAAGAGGCTCTAATGTTAGCATCCTGTTAATGTTGGTGGTGTCAGTTACACAATGGACCCGGAGCCAGCACAACAAGGCCAGCAGTGCATGGGCAGGAATGCATTTCTTACTTGGAAATTCCGACACCACTTCACACTTAAAGAAGAAAGGGATGGGCGAAATCTGACCTTGCAATGCAAACTGTTTGCCAGCAACCAAGCTGCTCTCAGCATCAAAAGACTCCACCTCCAACCTAAAGAAACATCTGGAAGTAAGTTCTTTTTTTAAAAAACTAACTTTAGCCTGCTGCAACTACCTTGTTTTAGGTAGCTACCTGGGTTATGTGCCACTTCAGTATCTTTGATGTAATATTGCTGCGTGAGTTATTGCTATTAATGAAGGCTGCATTACAACCAGCTAGTTGCAAATAATCATGTGCAGTTCTGAAATCAGACAGAAAGAAAACATTTTACTGATACAGAAATAGTTTTCTATACGAGATCACTGCAAAAAGTGCAGCCTTACCTAATGTCCACCCTACTGTTACTCATTTTATATTAAGATTTAAAAATCTAGTTGGTATTGCTTTCAGAACTGCACATGATTATTTGCAGCTAGTAGGTTTTAATGCTATCCATCAAGTCTAACAGTCTGCGGTCTATGAACTGACCTCAGCTAACACGAGCTAATAGAGTGGCCTTCAGTAATAGTAATAACTCACACACCAACAGTACATTTATGTAGTTGTAAGAAGCATGACAATATATTAAGTAATCTAAAGTATTCAGAATACGTTGCTCACATTGAGTAACTTAACAAAATATTTTACAAACTACACAATTCTGTAATTTGTAGTGGAATACATTTTAAAATGAATCTCCCCAACACTGGTTTTACAATGACAACTTGCCTGAGCTAAACCTCAGCCATGATCTGTTACTCGACTTCATAACGAACACCATGTCCGAACATAGCGGTGTTCATAAGTGCATGTGGCACCAGGACAACCATTGTCAGATTTGCTGCCATATGTGCTGGGCACTCAGGTGAAGAAAAGGGCTGAGCTGTCAACAGATGAGCACCTGGTGGTGAGTTGGATAGGGGAGGTTGCTGGACACATCTAATACACCAAAATATATAGTGATGGTACATTCTGCTGAATGTTGACTGGCTGACAGTGCGCTGGATTAGAGAAGGGACAGCAGAGGTCACTGGAAACAGAATAAATCGCGAAAACAACAGAAACAGTGTGAAAAGCAGAGACAGTGGCTTCGGACGACATTGTTTTTTAATACTCTGCTTACGTGCAGCAACCTCTCCTGCAGCCCTTCACCCTCATCACCTCTGCTCCTCAGGTTTGAAACCAGTTTGGCTGTTGTGTGATATTTTTTTTTTATTACTAAATAACAAAATAATTAGAAAACATTTTGATATTTTTTATGTTATGTTGTGTTAGCCCTGTGACCAACTGGCAATCTGTCCAGGGTGTATTCGTCTTACCACCCTGTGGCAGCTGGGACTGGCTCCTGCTCTCCCGTGACCTGCAGAAGAAGATGGATGGATGAATGAATGGTGCAATATTTTAATTATGGAAAATTTCTGTATTCATCTCTGAAAAATTGTATTAAATTGAATCGACTGTAATTTTTATTGATGCAAGCCTGTAATTTCACAGGAAATTAACATTTATTGTTCAAGCTCATTAAATCTGTGAAGACATTAAGAACAAAACTATGAGTCATTCTATCATAAATCAGCAATGTTTTTAGAAGATTTTCTGCTGGACCATATTTGAAATGCCTTAAAATGTTATGGTACCGAGCTTGAACACATGTAATGATTGCTGTGAAATTTGAGTTTTATATATCAAATTCTTTTCCCTATATATTTTAAATTTTATTCACCTGCTTTCAGACCTTTTTTCCGTGCACACTGAAATATGTTTGAACATAAATATCTCAAAAATGATTAACGATGCATTAAAAACTCTGCGTGTTGGCCAGTTAAAATATGAAAAGAAATAAATAAGCGGTCTTACTAAGTCAGATATTGGAAAAGAAGCTAAAAAAAACCCTCTTTATTGCAAAACACAACTAATGACAATTTTTTAATTGGTATATAATTTATAGAGTATGTACTTTCTATGTATATATTATATTTACTTTACACTTGATAGTACTGTAGAAACAAGACATTTAGAATACTTTTTAAAGTACTCACAAAAATGAAGAAAATGCTATTCTCACTCAATTTTCATGCTGAATTGAGTAAATATAGCAAGAAAATGAGGACAGACCAGTCATTTATGAAGCTAAAATTTCATAACAATCATCATTGCCTCTTTTTTAGACAAGTCAATGGTAGTCAAGCAAAAAATATTCTCTTTTTTTTTCTCTTTTTTGTGTCCCGTTTGGATCTTTAGCCATCAGAATTGTTGTCTTAAGGCCGAGAAAGATGCCAAGCGGATTTATTTTACCAAGTGGATCATCATGGCCTTGCCATATTGGTCCATTTGATTGACCTTTATTATAATTATGAATTTATTTTATTTTCAGTTGCTACAAACGGGACAGACATGACTGGGGGATAGGACAGGGAGAGAGAATGAAAGAAAGAGAGGGAGAGAAAGAAAACCAAAGGGGAGAAGAGACGGTGAGAAGGGGGAGAAGAAAGAAAGAAAAACAAACAAAAAAAACAAAACACCTGGGCCACCTGTATGGAGAAAAAAAACAGAAGAGAAAGCAAACAACAAAGAGCAACATAATAAAAAAAACGGCACCATCACAATAAACTAGCTAGCAGTAGATATCAGTAGATACTAAATAATAAACGATATTGTGCAGCACGCAAGATAGACAGCGTACAATGTGCTTTGAGGCAGCAGCCAAGAAAGCTGTAGTCCGCGTCTGTGAATACCCGTGTGTACACCTGTGTGCATACCTGTGTGGATCAGCATGCTTGCATTCCAAAGGATTCTCCATGTAACGATCTGCTAGGGAGTGTGGGGAGCCACAGCCCCGTCCTCCAGGGTATGAAGCAGGTATGGAGGAGATCAAAACTCCAGACATCCAGAGGTCCCCAGAACACAAGAGACCAAGGAAGACCAACAGAGGGGCAGCCGCGCCACTGTCCCAGTAAGAGCTGAGGAGAGTCCCAGATGAGGGCTCACTCAGCAGCCGCGGAGCAGAAGCCAGGGGGAGTTGCAGTGATGCGCCCGTGAGCTCCGCCGGCAGCCAGCTGTGCCTGAGTGACCGAGCCCCAGGCCGAGAGGCCGGGGGCACCCCACCTCCGAAGTTGATAAGAGAAGATAGCACAACCAAGGTCTTGAAAACTAAAAAAATATGCATGTTTATAATTAGAGAAGTATCTGGAAACTCTTTCTGGAATCCAACACCATAGTTGAAAGAAAATAGTATTTTATTCATTTTTGTGACTTAAATTTCATATTTAAAAGTTTTCTAAATGCTTTGTTTTGCATGTTGTCAAACTCCAATATATATCATTCAGAAATTGTGACTATTTGTTTTCTGCAATGTTCAATTTTTATTTTAGTGTCTGCTCAAATACGGGATTTTCCTTAAGTACTGGACTTTTTTTTCATATTCAGCTAGCTAGCACTCTGAAATTTTTTAATGTATCTATACCAAATTACAGATCCTGATTCATTTTGATACGAGGAAGGGATGTTAAACTTAATAGTTTTTAATATATTCATGATATTCAGCTTCTTGAATTCTCTAAACACTAAAGAATGATCCCTTGTTGTTTCCTTAATTGCCTCCTTTAGCAGTGAAGACACTGGACAGTCCATAAAAGAGAAATAATTCCATCCCATGATTATTAGTGATGAATTATCTGACAGTTCAAGAAAATGAACTGTGTCACAGATAATGTATATACGGTAGTAATTATAATTGCATATATAATATCATACCATAACTTGATTTAAAAAAAACTTTTTGAATTTTCAGTAGCAGGCTATTAAACCCAGAGGTGAACTATGAAATTTTTGAAGAGATGTTGTCTTGTGTGACACTTTCTCTCATGCACCCTATTATATTGTTTTCTCTAGATCTACGCAAACAGTGGAACTTCTATAGGGATCTGGAAATTAATTTAATCTAAATATAACAGGAACTTATAGATTCCTATGCATTCTTTAACTCCAGATAATGAGCTATATTTATTCATCCACTCCACCGTTAACTTTCCATGACTTATATCCTTTGCAGTTTCACCAGCCATTAGAATTATCATAATTAATTAATTTATACATTGAGTGAGCTGGGAAGGTCAGTGACTGCTGGTCAAGCAATAAAGTTATTCTTTATTAGTGTTAATGAATCTTTAACTTCTTCAAGTATTATTAATGCTCAGGAAATCTTTTTTATTTTTGTAGAAATATGTAAGTCCTAAATTCTTCAATATGCAGCAGATTTGCCACCTGCGAATCTGGTAATCAGTGATTTGAATAGTCTATTCTGCTGTGCTTTGATGAGAAAACATAGTGAAACGCTGATAGCTGCTGTGCCATTAAGCTGCAGTTGCTACACCACAGAGAGAGCGAGAAAGAGAGAGAAATGAAAAAAGATGTTGTTGTAAATAGTAAATTTGGATTTAATCCCGCTCCATCCACACACACACATTTCCATACTAGCCGCCTCGAGCAGAGGCTCTTTTCTGCATTGTTTGCTGAGTATTAAATAAATGAGTGCACCAATGTAGTAACCACTGGTAGTTGTGATGGAGAGATTAGTACACTCCAGGTGCATCACTGGCTAATTCTGTTAGAAGAAACTGCTCACACAGTTCAATCTGGTTTAACTATCATGGAAACAGAAGACAAGACATTGTACACTTACAGTGCTTAAGCAATAATTAAACCCAACTTGAAGCTGATTTTGTTTGATACAAAAAGAGAAATTATCATTAAACAAAACTGGTTTTCCTCAGAAATAGTCAAAACTGACAGAAAATACAATCACCTGTATTACAAACGATGAGTTTGTCACTACCCCAAAAGAAAATATTTTTCTTTCCGCACTGGCTGTTTGAAAGACAAACAATCAAGTACAATTCTTGCCGCACAACTTGTTCCTTTTATTAGGATGGAGAGAAAAGAGTTTCTGGAGAAAGCCCTGGTTCAAGTCCAAACAACAAAGTTTGTTGATGTTATTTCACAGCCAACTAAGAAAGCTATAATATCACTATTTTTGAACTGTTGTCTAGCAGGTTAGACGCAAGATGGGAAAAAAAGAAGCAAGATTGAGGTATGTGATCAGTATTTGTCTGGTTTTCTGTTTGTCAGCAAGATTAAAAAAGTTGAATGTCTTGAAACAGGGTGCTTAAGATGGAGCATGGACAAAGGAAAGACCTATTAAACTTCAGTTTATGTTTTAGTTTATTTTCTTATGTCACTTATGTGATACCCTTAGCCTGGGTAAAATATGTAATATAGTCAGAGCTTCTTCTTCTTTGATCCCTGGCTGGCGTTAGGCCTGGATTGACTCCTAAGCCCATACGCTGCTGTGAGTGCCAATGGTCGAATTTCCTTCACAACTCGTTTCCATGCATGACGATCGTTGGCGATTGTCCTGGCCTCGTCAAGATTTATTCTGTGATTTCTGATGTCATCTTCGACCTGTTTTAGCCATGGTCTCTTCAGTGCCATTTGTTGGATTCTCCACTGGCTAGGTCGTTATTGCCAGAGGAGTTAAAATAAAAAATGTAAATTATTCAGAGCTAATATAAGTGTGAGGTTCTGTGCATGTAGAAATTTGCGCGCACACACACACACACAAAGAAAAACAGTGATGCATCTCACTGGAAAAAACAAAAAACAGATGATTAAAGATTAAAACAAGGGCAAATTTTGACTGGTAATCCAATAGTTTCAGTAGTTACAATCCAATACCAGCTAACCTACTGTCACCAAATGACAGTTTGTTCTAACAATGTGCAGTATTGAGTGAAGTAGCCTGGTCTGCAGCAATGACATCATTGCCAGTCACTTACTTTAATGTGTTTTATTTCGTTAGTGGGCCTTTATAAGCTGATGCAAATAAATGCTGGCAATACTGTTTATTGTGACAAGCCTGACCTGCTGTGTTCTTTGTCCCCTCTGTCATAAACCTAAACATATACTATGACTCTCTTTAAGTCCTTTGTAGAAGTACCATAAAAAATGCAACATTTCCACATGATCAGGAAGGACACTTTGTATCCAAACAAATTGTTAAGAATTTATTTTAGTGGCTTATTTAAGAGTGGAAACCATATAAGCTTGTTTGAGGCCGAGTGTTGTTGTTTCTTAGATTAGTCTCTTTGGAAATTTTCTTCATTTTGTCTTCTAGTATTGCAGGGTTTTTTTGTTTTTTTTTTATAATCATGCGTTCTATGTTGTCTTGCATTAATGAAGTATTTTGTCTTGATCAACACAACTCTGGAGTGGCAAGTAACATAAAAGAACTTACATCCTCTGAAAGTGAGGCTGCTCTTGTTCAGCCTTTGGATGGTAGCTATTAAAGTTTCATGTGATTCTAATGAAACTGCAGTATGCGTGGTATTCCAGCCCAGAGCATATAAAGTTTTACTTAATATCTGAGCTGAGACTCCAGTCAGAACTTATTTCACTGCTTATATAAACAGAAGAACCAGACAACTAAAAGAAATGTACAACATATCTTTCATAGGCGATACGGACAAGACTGAGGTTCAGCTCCTGCAGGGGGAAGGAGGTCAACTGTAAAACATGTCCACTCTGTAACACTTTCAGAAAATCAAAATGAAAGACACCAAGATATGGTGAACTCTAGTCTTTATTTTGGCTAAGATTACATGTTAGCATGCAATGAGGTAAAGGAAACTATTAAAAGGTATTCACAAGCGTAAGCTCTAAAAACAGGCTAAGTGATTAAAATAGAGTACCCCACAATCCAAATAATCTACAAGACAAAGCCTAGTGTGGGAGATGGTATCACTGGATTTAATTTTGTGTAGTTTTCAGTTTACCGTTTAGTTTTTATTAGGTATATAGTTAGACCTGGTCACTCATCAGAAAAAAGTTGTTACATTTGAAATAGCAAAGTTTTCCACAATAAGGTAGAAGAGTGAAAAAAAAATACACAGACAGTGGACAGTTTTCAATGTTTTTAACACACTTTGCTATGAAAAAGTTCTTCGTCTGTTATGACTTTGATGTTCTCCACAGCAGCATTAAAGCTGTGGGGCCAATAAGAGCTGCTGTTTGGCACACTGCTCCCTGGTGAATACACAATTCACAAATATAACATGTAGACAACAGTATGCAAAGTTTCACTTAGGCTCTAAGACCAACCATGTTAGTGCCTCCATAAATGTTTAGAGATTACTTCTGTAACAAGTGCCACTCAATCTATTTGGTTAGCTGGAAATGTGCAATATTAATGGCAAATGAAGTCGAGGTGAATTTTCATTTTCTTCCAAAGTGTAAATGTAATTTAGTTACTCCAAATGCATAATTTTCTTTAAAGAGTAAAAACAACCCTTATTTCCTTCTTCTTTAAACTTGTGGTTTAATCGTATTATTATTATTATTATTTAATTATTATTATTTTCTATTATATATGCTGTTATAGTTGTTGATTCTCATGGTTAATGTGCAAGTTTTCTCTGTGAGCTAACAGCTTGTTCTTTAGACTGTTTTAAATGCTCAGTTTCAGACAGTTTTTCTCCTCTTGGCTCTGTCTAGCTGTGTCAGTGTGATTGGTCATCCATAACAAGATCATGCCGGGCACAGAGCTCAGGCTCTGAGGAGCAGAAACCCAGCTACCTGCTGTTAAAACTTACTGTTTATGAGAGTCAGCCAATCAGAAGAAAACTGGCCTGACGGTAGAGAGGAGGGGGTTAAACGGTAAATAAAGAACATTCTGAACAGTCACTCGCACAAGGCTCCTCTAGTGGAGTGCTAGAATAAAAATAAGGAGTTGGAACTGAGCGTAATAGTACACCATGTAAGTCTTTAAAAAAGCTTTTTGCAGTATTATAATCCTTCTGTATACAATGGTCATTTAATTTTTAAAAAGAATCTAATACAGCAGAATCAGAGATAGGAATTCATTTTAAATTCCATGTATTCTGTATCGCTAGGTTAACTACATCATCCATGATGCTACAAGTCATTTGAGGATTTGTGTGTGTGTGCGCTATGCTCACACTGGTGAATGTCAACATCAGCCATTAGCTTCAAACAGAGATAAGGAGTGGGGTGCAGAGCTCTTTTAAACTCACTTGACTCTAAAACAATCGTTCTAGTCTGCAGTTTCTTCCCGTATTGATTCAAATAACTTATAATAAAGAATTTACAATCTTACTTAAAAATAGATTAACATTTTGTTGGCTACATATAATAAAGAATTCCCCAAAATATGTAACTGACAATGATGAGTAAAATTGTTGAAGTCACCCTCCATACCAAAGGATAGTGGTTAACCCTCTCCAGGCAGATTTGCAACAGTTAAAAACTAACAACCTGATTACCCCACATACATATTTTATGAGTTTTTTTACTCAGAAGTACCACTGCAGGACTTGTTTGTGCATTAGCAACAAAAAGTTTAATTTGAGCCTGAGAGTTAAGTATGTTGCATACTTAACAGCTAACTACAGAATCAGCTGGAACAATATAATTTTTAGTAGTTCTTTTAAAAACACAACTTCTTTAAACTTCTTGCTGTGAAGCAACTGAGTTAACCACTGTGCTGCCCACCTGTCACGTATATACTGCTATAATGAGCCAGCTTATCTTCAAGCTATTCTGATAGCAAAAAGCTTAGCCTTTAGACTGCCCGTTTTTTTCTATTCTACTCTTCACTCAAGTCAGAAATGTAATAGGCAAAAATGTTGTTTCTTACAGAGCAGGCTTTGTTAGAAAAATTAGCCATAGATAAAAGGTTTCTCCCTCCTTGCTAGGGTTGCCTCCCAGGCACACACATATATTCAGCAAGTTGGGCTTTCCACAACCTCTTACCAGTTCTACCACTAGACCCCTACAACTAGATCTAAAGTCTTCAGTCTGTTTGGTGTTCAAACACTGGCCCTGTAACACCGGACAAGCATATAGGTCAAATCTCTATTAGTATACAGGACAGTGAAGAATACTGCTTCTTAAAATCTGCAACCCTTGGTCATGCACTTAGTTCAGTTTGTATGTATGTTGTATTCTGTGGTCCTCCACTGCTGGAGTAATGACTGCTCTATATGTTGCTTCTGGGACCCTTTGGTTGCTCGCTTCAGTTGTGGTCCCAAAGTGATGAAACAAGCTAGAGTCAAACAGAGTTAACTTACGAAGTCACCTGGTCACATTAATCTAGAACGTAATGTTCTTTCTAAGGCAGAGGGAAAAAAGTGAGAAGTGAACTCTGCCAACAAATGACTCAGTAGAGCTGCAGCTTTGTTGCTCACAAATTTGATGAGAGTTTCATCTCGAATGTTAACATATTCTTAGGATATATGTACAGGTTTTGGCATAAAGCTACAATATTATGTTTATAAAAACAAGCCAACATTTATGCCAGTGTTTATTTTAGATATTTTGTATTTGCAAAAAAAGTGGCACAATGCAGAAGTGTTATGAATATACCTCATTGTTTAAAAACCTTTATTCCGAGGTGCCATTGTCCTCCTGCCATGCCTATTGGCACTGACTTCTGAGCTGTAATTATCTTTCTGCATCAGCCATGTCATTCATTGGATAAGGCAAAGTCAGTCCAGCTCTGATTCTAATGTGACCCACTGCTCCCATAGATTCTCCACTGCAGACCCGAGCAAAGTGACAATGCTGTCACAGCTGAGCTCATCAGCTTTATATTCCTGCTGAAGAATGACTGACAGACTCACACTCACACATAAACACCCCGAACCCTATACTAATTCCTAGTCACATTTCTGGAAGGCCTGCCTGCTGGTCAGCTTAGGTGAGTGATGAGACTTAAACATTATTAGAAATAAAACATATAGGAGAAAAGACCACTATACCCTCACACTGTGACCTCCATAGCTGTATTAACAGTACAAGATTACTTTTTCAGCAAACTAATGATTTATAGTAATTTACGCTATTCCAAGGGGAGAACATAGATTTCCTTCACTTCATCAATTTATTTATTATATCATGCTCATTAAATGACATTTTACAAGAGCTCACTGTGTGAGGAAACAACAAAACAACTGAAGCTGCAATATAACAGGCAGTCCAATGTTGAAATAGTCCATTAACCCTAAAATTATAATGTGAAACATCGGGGAGCAATGTCCCCTTTTTTTTCCTTCCTCCAAAGTCTTTCTTCCACAACTTTCTCATAAGGACTCATTAAAAAGAACACACACAGATGCTGAGGTTCATAGACACACACACACACACACACACACACACACACACACACACACACACACACACACACACACACACACACACACACACACACACACACACACACACGTATACAGTGTGGCTCTTCCTGACAGCAAACTGCCTTGTCACACTTTGTCTGCATGGGATGACAAGTCTTGCTGCAGTGTAGTTTATCACACAGTCACTAAAGCTGACACTGGAGCAGGATTGTATAGACCATCACACAGCCAGCCAATGCTAGGCACACACACACACACACACACACACACACACCCGGGCGTTGTACAGCAATACAAAGAGGACCATAGTAGAAATTAATATCAAGTCATATTTTTATGCAAATGAAGATAAAATGTGGAAACAAAAATGTCAGCAGCTTCACATGAAGGGGTGGGGAAGGTCTGTAGTAAAAGCAACTGGTTTCTGTTTTATTTCAGACGATGGGAATCAGTTTAAAGGTAATGATTTTTTGCTGTCACATTTCAAAATGGAGATGGTCTTGTTCTGTTTTGATTGCATTAATGTTGATTGAGTAAATCTGTAATTATTGACCAACATAGAACACATGAGTCAGGAGCCGCGTATCTTTAAACTGACTGCTACTATAATTGGAGAATTCTGCTGGTTATTGGGTGGGAAAATGACATGAAGCTGCTGACTTAGTACTACTTACTACTCTAAGTGTTTCTGGAACAGCAATATTCTTTAATGTCCTGAGAGCACCAGATATTAGAATGTCTGCTATGTGATCACCTTTACTTTCATTTTTTTCCAAACCCAACTCCTTAAAAAACAAACACACACCATAATCTCTTCTTCGCTATACTTTACACTGATTTGTCTCCACTGCTCTAGACTCCAGTGATCATGTGTTTTACACCACTGCATCAAACGCTTTGCATTGTGTTGATGATGGAAACCCATACCATGAAGCTTTATATGCGCTGTTCTTGAGGTAAACTGTGGGTCGCATGAAGTTTGGAAGTCTGTAGCTTGTGACTCTGCAAAAAGTTGGTGATCTCTGCACACTATGTACTCCAGCATCCACTGATCGCTCTGTGATTTTATGTGGCCTACCACATGGCTTATTGTTCCTAATTGTTTACACTTTGCAATAATGTCATCAACAGTTGACTGTGGAATGTTCAATGATGAAGAAATTTCATGACCGGACTTGTTGCACCGATGACATCCTATCGCAGTACGATACTAGAATTCACTGAGCTCCAGAAAGTAATTCCGCATCATTGAAATGCAGCTAGATGCAGCTCATTTTACATTTTCCCACATTTTCTCATTTTTTTCCAACACACTTGCACTTAAATCTGGTTCCCTCATCTCCCTGTGTACCTGGCCTGTACCACTGCACTTGCTGTCTTGGGAGCATCTGCTCCTCCTTCCTTCTTTCACATAATGGTATGATCCCAGTCTGTCTTTGCATGTGATGAATGGTTAATGCATATATGGTTATGTATGGTTTAACATTTATATAGTGCGTGTTCATAATTTGAACATGTGTTTTGAATAAAATGTGTGGGGATTTTTTTTTGTATTTGTTTGGAAGGATCTCACCATTGCCCCTTGAACTTACTTATAAGCGTAGGCGAACAGTTTGCGCGTATGCGTGGGTAGTGGTCCTATTTTGAACAGAGGGAATAACCTTTCATTTCTTTATTTTTGCCCTTTGTCTTTCCTCTTGCCTGGGGTTTAATCCAGAATCCCAGATGGTTAGCTTCTCTGTTATGACCATTTCACAACGCTATCAGGTTTTGTTCTGTCAGTAGAATTTTAAACTGCAGCAGTATACATCTGTCG
The DNA here is from genome assembly GCF_041146795.1 of Maylandia zebra. Classification (NCBI taxonomy): domain Eukaryota; kingdom Metazoa; phylum Chordata; class Actinopteri; order Cichliformes; family Cichlidae; genus Maylandia; species Maylandia zebra. The sequence continues at coordinate 38,836,118 of NC_135172.1, read as the reverse complement.
TGCCATTCGTGTTTTCAAATTGTAAGCTCAAACTAAAGGTTTCCTTAAGTACACTGCAGCAGAACTGCCATGAATTATCTGGACTGTATAAGTGTAAATGAATCCCAATGTCTGACTTATGACATTAAGCTGAGCTGGCTCTTTTATATGGATGAAATGTATATGTAAAATATTCCCAAATCTGGCATGTAAATGCACTCTCACATTCCTTTTTTCTTTGTGTTCTTTCACAAAAAAATGCCTTTTGACCTATGGAGAAGATCAATGAAAAACACAGAATTCAATTCACTGCGCATTTGATGCCTAACATTTCCCTTTCTCTCTGTCTCCTGGCCATCCGTGAGGATGCATGAACTCTTTCTGTTGTAGGCTTGATGCCTAAACTCTGTTTTTTAATCTATCTCCAATACCCGCTGCACTGTGGATGCAGTGCTCTGGATGGAGAATATCACAATGATATTATTCATATGAAGCCAGGTTTAGGTAATCCTCCCAATGCTTAGACCAAACCATAAAAAGGACGATGAATTATTGAAGAGCATCAGAGAAATAGGAAACCTTTCTCTGAATAGGATCAACCTTTTGGGAATGCTTCAAAGAGCATTCAATAGTCTGTAAAAAAGAAAAGAGAGAGAGAGAGAGAGAGAGAGAGAGCCCTCTCCCTGCTTTATCCCTGTCAAAAAGCTCTGCCCTGGCTCTGTGAGTGAGAGAGGCAGAGCGACAGAGGGAGGGGGAGAAACTGAAAGCTCACCTATTGTTCACCCTTTATTTGCATGAAATTGTTTACCACCTTTTCAAGCTGTTCTCCCTTTTTTCCTGTCCCTGTCCCCTACTGCTCCCCTACTGCTTTTTCTTGCTTTTTGATTTTGTTTCTGTCTGTGTTCATTTCAGCAGACAAAGATAGTTGTGACTGAAGCAGACTTTGAAGGACAATTAACTCCACTGGCATGGACTGTACCAAGCCCATGCGCAATTTGGGCTTAAAATGAGTCAATATGTAATTGAGTCTTCAGAGTGGAGTGACATATACTGTAAAGATTAGAAAATCTGGATACCATATCTGCCTTTTTTTTTTTTTTTTTTTTTTTTTACCAAAAATATCAACAAAACAAATTCATAAGAGTCCAACAGTGCAAAGTCAGAGTAAAAAGTGTAAATTATTCAGTGGAAGGTCAGTTGGGGTGAATGCATGGCATAATATGTTGCCTTAAGCTCTTATAGGAGAAACTTGGAGCAGGGTGAAATCTGTGCCAGCTACCCAAAGCAAGAGCCAAGTTTACTTTGCTATCAATAGCCAAGACATCTTCCAGCAATATCTTACCACTGCTAAAATTAGATGATCATAAAACCTGAACTCACCGAATTGATGCTATGAAGAATGTCCTAATCAGGTGTGTTTATTTGCACTTAAAGGAAAAAAGCTGATAATACTGACCTTTTATTTCTATCAACAAATTCCATTAAAAGACCAAAACTAATACTCTATATATCACTCTAACATATATTATATCTATACAATACTCTTATAGCCTCTTTGCTCTTTGCTGCACTTCTTAACCGTAAGAGAATAATTTAACATTTTGGGAAAGCATTAAAACATGTGCAAAGATAAATGGAAATACACAGTATAAAGGAAAGAAGAGATTTACTATTCAAGCTAACTTGGTGGATCAAAACCTGATGGTACTTTTCTGCAAAAAGGCATTCAATGTGTCATTTCTGACCAGCATCACTGGATAAAACAGCCCCAAACCATGACAGAGACTCTACTGTATTTTACACATAGCTGCAGACTCACTGTTGTACCTCTCCTGCCCTCTGTACATACTGACAATTAGGGCTGCCACAAACGATTATTTTGATAGTTGACTGGTCACCGATTATTTTTGCGATTAGTCGACTAATCAGATCATGCGTCCATTGGATGTAAAACATACAGCTAATTGCACCAGCATCTGCTCTTATATAACTATCATTAGCTTACAGCTTTAAGTGTTTACGGTATGTGCTAACTAAAAATAAAGACAAGATGATCGTTTATTAAATTTTAATGAAATTTGCAGATTGTTTCGGTGGAGTTTAATAAACTCCTTGCTATCTAAAATATAACAGGACACCGGAGTATATTCTCGAGCATCTCACACTTCTGAGTTGTCTGCTTGATGTTTATTCAGCTGTGTAAAAACTATAACTTCAATCTCAGCCAGACTGATTTACTCAGGAACAAATAAAATACTGAAAAAAAAGCCAAAAAATAACATTTTTAAGTTATGTAAGTGACTTATATATCATGTTTAACCTGAGTAGCAAAAGACGGCAGTGGGTTTTTGTCGGAGTCTTCGAATTTGTACAGTTTTCGTCGTGTCGCTGTAACATAATCGGCCAACAAATGGGAGCACAGGAGGATGCGGTTTCTTAATTGGGTCACAGCTACGATACTGGACACTACTGCTTCTTCTTCTTCGGGGTTTAACAGCAGCTGGCATCCTTGTACATGCAGTGCTGCTATATTCTGTTTCAGTCCGTTATTACACTCTTAAATCCTACTACTTATTCCTGCGTCTTTTGGGATCTTTTGGGATCTTCAAACGACGCGTCGACTATTAAATTAGTTGTCGACGATTTTGATAGTCGACGTAATTGTGACTAGTCGACTAATCGTGGCAGCACTGCTGACAATGACTTGAATTAAAAATTAAGAATTTGGATTCATCACTCCACAAGACCTGTTACCACTAATGTTCAGCCCAGTACTTGTGTAATCTGGCATACTTCAGCCTTTTCTCGCCATTCTTCCGGAGAGCAAATGTAACAAGATCTCTGTCCAGAAGAGTGCAGCCCTACAAATACCAAAGATACTGTGCAGGGCCCTCAAGCTCCTACGCCTCGGGTAAGGGACTGGAGCTTAAAGGATAAAGAGTGTCCACAGGGCAAGTGGGGTACTTGATTTATTTATTTATAAGAATGAAGTCTGGCAGCTTGAAAGCAAAGTACAAAGAAATAAGGGGTGGCACAATGTTGTATATACTAACTTTCTGAGGTGTAGATAGGAGAAATAATGAAGAATAAATAAAGACACTAACTTGTCACTAGGAGATGGTGAAATTCTGTCAGGAGAGAGTATAGTGGGATGTTTCATCTGTTTAGAGTCTAACAGTGTTAATCTAATCTAAAAAGCTGCTAGCTGTAGCTTCATATATAACTGAAATACATGAAAGGCACACTGATCATATCGTTCTCTCTTATCTCTCATTCCTAGTTTCACAAAACAAGATAAAGAAGAACTGTATGCGTGGTTTTAACTTCTAGCACATATACAATTAGAATGAACTAGACACTATTTCCCTATTGAAGACCTTGAATTTTTCAAACAAGGCATAAAACGCTGAAGTGTTTTAAATAATTCAAATCCTTTTCAGCATATTTAAAATTTCAGTTTTATACGTCTTAGTTTCAAAAGCATTATCTTTCCACTGTTGTTTTTTAGGGAACAAAATTCCGAATGACAACAGCTTTATACATGAATCAAACATCAAATACGATTTCCTGAGTTTGTTCTGCTAATGTTATTCTGCTAGATTTCAGCCAACCTTGCGCTGCCTCACTTACCTGGATTTACCTAACACCTGTGAGTACCCAGGGAGCAGATGCTACAGGGTAAATTTCCTCAGGCGTTACATTCAGACTGCATGATCACTGACTCTCTAAAAGAAGTATACTTTATACATTTAAATGAATGTGAAAATGTGCATGTACTTCCCAAAAGCGTGAAATAGACTTTGTCACAGAAGATATCAGGTAAAAGGAGAGCGACAGCAGATGAAGAGTGTGAGATGTAAGAAAGATGTTGGACTGCAGGAACATCGAAAAGATTGGACAGAGATGGATGAAGCGGGCAAGGGAGATGTGCATTTCTATCTGTCTTCACTTTATCTGTCTATCTATATCTTTATCACTTTGTCTATCTAGCAGGACTCATGCTGTTCATGAGTTCCTTTTTCGCTCACTGGTACTGATGGAATTTAGGGAACGAGTGAGAGAAAGGGTCAAAAAGATCAAGTGAGCCAAGCTTTATTGCTGTGACCCTCTCCTTCAGTGGGATGTTTTCTGTCAGCCTCACTTACCACTCTGCTTCTTGTAAGACCACCCACACAATCACAACTCAGACACATTCAAGTAAAACACACATGCACTTATTACATCTAACTGGTTGAAAATCAGTTATGATTGCTTTCTTTTTGAAAAGAGGACAAATACTGCATGTAAAAATGTGTACCTGGATCACCTGCTGCACAGCTAATTGCTTTTACTCTCCTCGCCAAGTTAGAGAGATAAAGGGAGTGAAGGGGGCATGGGGTGCAAACAGAGGGAGGTGGGGTAGAGACTGCTTTGTGTTGTCAGCAGAAACATTGTTTTATGGATGCAGTGTTTACAATTTTGCTGCAGTTCTGTGTGTGTGTGTGCAAATAAGTGCATGTGTGTTTGTTTTCTCCATCGGACAGATTTGGCCTTACCTGTCCACAGGGATGAATTAAATCTGTCAAAGATTTTGCTTGTGTGTGTCTAAGTGTGTGTGAGAGATGTTCTGAGATGTATTAGGCCTGTCTATGGACACGTTGACTGTTTGTTTTAAGCCTGCCTGTAGGGCTTATGCATTCTGCATGAGAGTACTGTGCTTTATGTGTCAAACCCATTTGTTTGCCCAAATGCTCAGTGAAAGTACAAACATTCAGAGGACCTTTTGTTTGTCTAGTGTTCACCCACATGCACACTTGTTACAGACTGAGATACAAACACATAAAAACACACAAAGGGGCACATGGACATGCAATCACTCGCACACTTCAGTTTATCAAAAATTCAAACTTTTAACTTTAACACACTTGTATGGAGGATTTTTTTTTTCAAAGGCTGAATCATAAGAAGGTTGGATTTGGCATTAGTGAATCCCTTTTTTGTGTTCTAACACTTCTCTGAAATCCTTGGGTACTTGAATTTGAAAGTAATTTAAATTATGATGTACAAACTAATATTTACCTTTTCAAAATGTCTCCAGCTTTTAGTGGACTTATTATTGCAGGACAGAGTGCTAATGGGAATAGTATAATTCTGCTAACAATAAATAAAAGACCGAAAGCTGTTCACACTAAATACATCAATCCTACAATCTCAGGTTTAAGCATAGATTATTTTGAGAACTGTCATTTTAAGAGAGCACGAAAACCGGTCATTCATTTCACTTTTTACAAGATTCCAATTTTAAAACATTTTCTTCTTCAGTCATTTCTCAACTGACTGAGTTACCCCAGCAACTGAAGATGAACAGTCTAGCTGCTGGCTACCTGAACTGCAGAAGCTACCTCATTTGCCATTTTGCTTTATTTATCATTGCCGTCTTATCACAGGGAATGAAATGAAAGAAACTGTAACAATTCACTGCATTAGTGGTATCAGAACATTTAAATTTATTTCAATGTGAATCTGCTTTATTTACTGTAAGCATATTTGACCTCACTCATTGGCATTACTTGAGGGTAAACTTATGATCAGTACAGACATGATCAGAAAATAGTGGAACTGGGTGTTAGGCGAGTTGATTATGTTCAGTTCTATTTCTATCAGATTTAGTTTAAAAGTAGGAGGGAAACCAAAACTGGCAAAATACAAACAGGCATGTAAGGTTGGTAAGTGTTAATTACATTGTGTTTGGGTATTTCCATCTGATGTGACAAGGATCGTGAATAAAGATGACTACATGGTCTTAATGTTTATGGTCATGGATGGGAACATTCGTTTTAATTTAAACAGGACACATTCAAACATCTTATAAACAAGTGATGACAGAAAGGCTTGAAGGATTGTTTGTTGCACATGTTTTATGAATAAAAACATCAGACATTTATATATCAAAATCGATCTGCTCACTGTCCATCATTCTCTCTGTGTCCCCAGTTTGACTCATTAGGACTTTAGAGAAATTATAGTGATGTCTCTGTACTTGTGCTGATTTGACTGCAAATAACATGGTTCTGAGCTTCAAATGATTTCACTGAGCCTTTGATGAAAGGATTTGAGAGTCCATACAGACACGCACGTTGACAGTCCCCTTCCACCCTTATGACACCACTTTGCACAGCTCCTGCTGAGAAAAGCATTTTGTCATTCGCTTAGCATACATTCCCTTTTCATGTCCACCTCAGCTTTGTATCCCACCCCTTACCTCCCCTGCTGCCTTCATGCTGTGGCACAGGCTGCAGTGTCTGGCTGCTCAGAGGAATGTGGTCTGATGATTGATTTCTTACCATCAAAAGGTAGGTTTTCACATCCCAATAACCTTTCATCTGAATACTGAAAACAAAGAGGAGATTCTGTCTATATGTTGCAGTGGGTGTGAGTGCAACAGTTTGAGCCCAGATTCACATGATCTGACTGTGATTATACTGTCATGCAGTGCTCTTTTTAATTTCATTGGATTCTAGGGAGATGGGTTATCTAGCAGACCTCTCTCTGCATGATATCTTCACATTTTTTTAAGTCAGAAAATCTTGTTTTTCAGCGCTGTCTGTTCGTTTCTTGGTTTTGATGTTTGTGTGTAGCCCCCTCTGCCATGCCTACAGGAGCCCTTTGTCCGTTTTCTCTTTGCCTCAGGTCCCTCCACATGCCGCAGGTACTGAGCAGACACACCCTGGGGATTCACATACCCAACCCCCCCATCTGTCACCAACTGTACAAGCTCCATGTGTGCCCACACAGAGGGGCTTGCATGTTCAGGGTTCTGATCTGGGCATCATTCCTGCAGCCAGTCAGCTGCTTGTCCAGAAGAGAGTGTATGTGTAAACTCACGTTATCCTCCCATGTATGTGGATCTGAGCTGGATCTGTGTGTTCCTATGCACATATGCATCATGTTTCCCCAGGAAGAACTTTGAGCCATCTCCAGGAAACCCTTTGGGAATGGGTTTGGGAAAGCTTAAGGGGATGTATATGCAAAGCTGTCAGATGGATTTGTGTCCATCATGGCCGTGGTTGGCCCTGAGGCCGTGACAGCAGATCAGAACAGAGAGTTGTTACAAAGGAGCAACAGATATAGTAGAGACAGAGCTCGACTAACCTACTTCTAAAGTAGAGCAGCCACTGAGATTCAGGCTGGATTCTGGAATTGTGTGGCATTTCTGTGTCATTAGATCCAGACAAATTTCTTTATTCCTGTAATTTGTGCAGTAATACACTGTAATGCACATACTATTACTACCACATATACAATATTATGACTTTCTGCCATATAGATTTGATTCTCATGCAGAGGTTCTCTTTATTTTCTTAATGTTGTGTACTCAGTTGTATACTTGAAGCTGTATGGATACAATGAAGGTCAGTGTAGTGTCTCAATACAAATAAGTTTACAACACAATGCTGTAATTTATGTCCCACATAGTATAGTTGGGATGTATACAACATATGTCAAATAAAATCAAACCTTTATGCTTGAGCTTTTAATTGACTCTGTTTTACAACCCTAGCGCTGTTTATATGCAACAACGCCATAGTTGACTGCAACAATTGCAATGTACAGGGATGAGCCCCGTGTGAAAGGAAGCAATGCTATAAACAGACTATATAGTTCAAGGCCATCTCAGTTCTCCTGGGATTCTCTGTGTTTGAGTATGTGTGTGTCTGAGAAAGGTCTTTAGCTACTTTGCTTTGTACTTTTTTTCCACTCTAACACCCCCCCCCCCCCCCCCCCCCCCCTCATGTCTTTCACTAATCATTTAATTTAGCCTTCCTGTATTTATTTGTAGCAATCAGTAAAATGAAAAGCATCAATGATGAAATGAACTTATCATGGTGTGAAAGAGAAATCAGTGCAGTGCGCTTGTAAGCACTTGACACTATACTCCCACTGAAATGTCTTGTACATAATAAGTACTGTAGCATTCTGTGTGTGAGTGTGTGAGTGTGAGAGGGGGGTGCGGGCTTGGGAGAACGTGTGTGTGTTAAGATGACAAGAAGATGAGAGAAGACAGACACAACAGTTGCATCATGACTGTAACATCTGAACCATTTATGATTTATTTATGCGTCTTATTTGTTACTGGGCTAGAGATGTTTTTGCTAACACATATGGCTGGGGGGACTGCATGATTGATTCACGAGTGGAAACAAAATAAAATGCAAAAAAGTAGATCAATTTGCCCATCATTAATCCAGGTAGCTGGACAGACAGACTCTTAATGGAAAGACAATGCTAACACATTTTTTTACAATGATATACATGGGGAAAGAAGCACTAGCATCTTATTTGTATAGCTGGGTATCTCAGTTTAATTGATGAAAACAGATGTAAACAGTTTGCCCAACTGGGTACAAAGCTTTTATTATATAGATCAAAAATTAATTATTATTAAATTAGTATACGATAATATGTTTTGTTTTGAGGGAAAGAAGTCATAGCATGTCATGTTGACAAACAGATTAGTGAATGAAACGCTACACAAAGTGATTTGTAAAAATAATATTTCTTTTTAAATTTGATGGGATGCTGAAGGGAATTACATTAAAAAAGACTATACTGAGCAATTACATTTTACAATGTCACAGCAAAATCTTTTATAATAATTATAATAAAAGATCTCCTAGTTAATTAAAAGTGTGTCATCATTACAAGGTTCTCAATCATCACTAGTATACTTGAGAGAATGGGGCAGTACTACTACCTGATGTGTTGTACTAATGTGAGCCTCTATATCAAGAGTGTTTTGGAAAATAAAATGTCAGAAAAATTGTTTATTTGTGCTTTCTACATTTGGATGTATTAACAGCTATCACCAAAACACTTACTAATAAAAACCTGGTTACAGGTTGATTCTCTGTGTCCTGTCCCTTTTGAATCACACTGACTTGACTGATTAGTCTGGCAATGTGATATTAAACATCAGTTTCTTGGTTGAAAGATGTTCTATCCTTTGAGCACCACAAAAGGGCCAATCGGTGCCATAGACAGGATTAATGCTGATGTCAAGTTCTTGTAATGTATTGTTCAGATGTGCAACACTGCAGGAATATTTGAAACAGCCTATGGTCACATGTGTTTGGCTCCGTATGAGTATGTTGGCACAGTTATGCATCAGTGTAGATTTGGGTACAAGGATGGGTATTTCATAATTGGTTTGGGAAAAATGGGGATCAAATGCCAAGGAAATTGAGTTAGTGTACATAAGGTCCGACATGAAGAAGTAAACGTGTGGTGAGATTTTACAGAAGTTTTACAAATCTGACATACAGAAAGATTTTTAGGAAAATCATATTCTTTTTAGTTCCAGGTGAAATGTTTCCCTTCGTTTCCACTCTCAGTGCTAAATTGCTAACTACTAAAGCTATATTTTACAGTAAACTCATCACAAACTATTTAATATGTATTTACTTAAAGTTTTAAAAGATTCTTCTAATAGACATAGAAAATAATAGGTAGTAGATACACAGTAGATAAAATAACCAATAATGTGTGCAAATGATAAACTGAAAATGAATATGAAGTACACAGTTAAGCTTTCAAGCTCTACCACCATTGCCTTGCAAACTGCATGCTATATACAGTATTAATGGTGCCCTTTACCCCTGAACACGGTAATGACTAGACCTTTCTTACTTTCAGCTTTAAATTGCATGACTCATAGCTGTTCAACAGGCAAAGTGTGGGAGAACACACACCGGGTATGATGCAAAAGTTCATTATTTCGGGGGATTTAACAAACATTGGAGTCACAATTTGCACAAAAAGACAAGAATTTGGAGCATGCTTTAAAAAGTACACTTTGTGACATGAGATTTTCAAAATGATTTAAAGACAAAAACAATTCCTTGAGATTGGAAATCTAATTCCTTTTTAAGTTACAGCGAAGAACTAAAAATCTTCTTTATTCTGTTGTCTTCATTTCTTGCAAGGTTGACCTTTCTTTAATGATTTTACATATCATTAAGAGAAACACTTACTATTTGGTAATTATCTTCTCACACTTTGTTATTACACCTGCCTCCCACTGCTGAGTCTATCAGTGATCAAGACTTTTTCCTGCCTGCTATGATTAAGGAATCGTGAGTCACTTGCAGTTAAGCTTGTGTTTGAATGTAGAATAAGCACTTCTAGTATGTGAGAACATTTTTTAAAAAGACAGATGATCTACACATATCAAATTTGGCACTAACTCAAGTCACTCAAGGTAACACCAATAAGACTACACAAGGGGAGCAAGAGAACAAAAAGAAAATAAATATATAGCAAATATATAGCATCATGGGTAATTATTTCCACTACATATAAAGATTTGTATTCCTAATGCCACTTCACATATTTGTAACTCGTTTGGCGTTTAAATTATTAATCCAGTCAAAGAGATCTCTTAATCTTTCAACATATCTTATTTTGATTATTTGCTATTCTAGGCTGAAACTGTGGTCAGCTTTAAAATTCTCTGATGCTTTAGTTACCTGTGAGGAAAGAACTGCTATCCAGGAGGTATTGCAGCTGTCTTTTTCATTTTTAAATAAATCAATAAAACTGTCAAAACCATTTTTGTAATGCTGTTGTTTAGCTCAAGCTACAGGCCCATGTTTTAAACTTTTATACAAGTCCTTTTCTTTATGCATGTATTGAAGTGCACAAGTGACTTTGTGTTGGGATCTAAGCTCTCCCAAACTTGCAATGTATGTCCTGTGTAGGTGTGCAGGTCATAAATGTGCCGATTTCATGACACAGGCTGCAGAGGCACAATGTAGAAGATAGTGTTTAAAGACTGGCATCAGGTTTGTCTCTGCATGTGGGGACAAGGCTTTGAATGTCTAGAGGGAGGGACAAAACAAGGAGTCAGCAATGACATTATGTGTTCAGCTCCAAGTAATAATTGGTGAGTGAACGCCATGGACATAAGACAATGCAAATGCATCATGCATCTTGATCTTATGCTTTAGTGTTTCTAGGATTTCTGTGGCAGTGACATGCATGAGCTCATTGTTTTCAGTAATACTGGTAGTGAGGTTGGTAAACAGAACTACATTACTTCCTCAGTTGTCTCCACTCATAGGACTGTCATTGAGCTGGGGTAGTCGTGCTCTTGGTTGTGTGGTTACCTTGAGTCTGGCCACAATCTTTATCCTCAGCTCAGTAGATACACCTGTTATTGCACGTGGGTGGGCATCATCTAGTTCAGTTATACTGCTTGCTATTGTTCATATGGTGCTGTAGTCTCTCCATCTTCAGCTTCAATAATAGCTTTCTTTTGTTGATGCTATGGCACTGAACTACCAGGTGCTTCTTAGTCAGCGTGGATATTAGTCATCTGCTCATTCATAGTTCCCACATGCATTGCATATAACCTCTTGCAATGGGACAGATGGCCTGCTAGCATTCCATCAGTTCCATGTTTTCAGTTCTTGTCCATGTCCTGGTTCCCCAACATCTGACATGGACCCTTTTAAGCTGGGTGATGTCCGAGTTGGTGTGACTTCAGTTGTGTCTCTCTTACTCATGTTTTGAGGTGGGCTTGACTAGCATTTATCTAGCCTGGGGACCCTCGTGGATGTATGCCCAGCCAAAGGATTCAAACCCAAATGTGTGTGTTTGTGTAGGTGTTTGGGAGTGTGTGTGTGTGTGTGTGTGTGTGTGTGTGTGTTACTGTGATATTTATCTTCTCTTTAAATCAAACACATTCATGAATTATTTTGACTTGATCTTCATGCCTTACATGAATTAAATTGACGAAATAACTTCTTCACAGAACACCCAAATGTAAAGGTAATTTTTCATTATTCTAAAAACTGCGTCCACATAATCACCTCTCATAGCCTGGATTACATCAATTCTCTTTTGATAAGACAGTATCTTATTCAGATTAATAATTGATTATTAAAAGTAATAAGAAAGAGTGCCGATTACAGCAGAGCAACACTGACTTCTAGCATCTTTCAAATGGATTTTAAAACACTTTTACTTTTACATTAAACCACAACTGGTCAAGAAACATCGCTGGCATTCTATCATTTTATGTTCAAACTTGCACTCTTGGATCCTCCAATGCAAAATTGCTATGCAGTTTGTATAGCACTGAACGGTCAGATGATACCTGAAGCTGATTCAAGCATAGTGACTAGTACTGCTGTACTATGACAGAAAAAATGTTGCAGGGTATTGTAGCTTATAATAGAGGGAGTCTTGAGAGAGATAGCTGTTACAAAAAGGCATTGTTGAGATGAATTGAACTTTACAACAATACAAATCACATGTAAAGTACATAAGGTTTGTTTATCCTATCAGTAATTTATAGGCCCTCTTCTTCATAACGAAAGCTTTACAGGCTAATTTAGGCTCAAAATAAATTGTGACTAAAGACAAGATATTGTGTACCCAGGCAGGAAATGGTGTATCCATTACTCACCCCAGCAGTTTCATTATGGTGACAAGAAATATTAATTCTGTATTTCCACAGCTTAATACTTACAAATTACTTACAAGTTTGTTTTCTCTTGCTATCTCTCACTATCTCTCTGTGTCCCCATATCTCTTTTTTGTGTACATCATTATGTGGTGGATGTAATTTTTCACATTAATAAGTTATTATTATTAGTATTATGAAATACTACTACTACTACTACTACTACTACTACTAATAATAATAATAATAATAATAATAATAATAATAATAATAATAATAATAAATAAATGTGTTGTGATCAGATGAAACCATAATCACACTGAACATGGGTCATGGATGGGGTTTCCCAAACATATTGCCAAGTCAACTCAGGGGTTGCTAAAGAAGACCCACATTAAGCTCATGGAGTTGCCTAATGAGTCCAGATATCAGTAATTATTTTACCACTGTGCTTGCCAACAAGGATTTCTCCATGTTTTGCTTGGGAATCAAATACTTATTTCAGTCAGTGAAATGCAAACCAATGTCTAAAGTTTATGTAATGAATTTTTTTTCTGCATTGTTGTTGTTTTGTTGACTTTTCACTAGCTAGGCCCACGTCCTCATTTTAGGTTTGACAGCATTTTAGTAGATAAAAGTGAATGCTTTGACATGAATTGGGCTGCGGTTTGGGGAAGGCCTTGAAGGGGACTGGCGACGGCTCCGCGGCCTGGCAGATCCCCATGTACTAAATAGAAGTGAAGAATTTGAAGAATGGAGAACAAGGAGAGAGAGGGTGGGGCACGTAAACGAGAATGATCAGCTTGGAACCTATATAGATGACAGCCGGAAGGAGCGTGTTTGGAGGCGTGGTCCTGCTCCTGAAATTCCGATACATAATCTCAATAAAAAAATCATATGAATGTGAAATCAGTTCCTACTCCCAAAGCATCTATAAATTAAGGGAGAGTGGCATGGGACAGATTCATAGTTCTAATACCATTATGCAATATGATATCTATATATAAGTGGGAGTCGCCTGACCCATGTGATAGATTACCATTTGTGCTTCTTAAACAGGAGCACTTCAGTTAGACAGAGTTTAATAAGTTTGCGACTGGCAGAAGTGGCTTGTTACAATAGTCTAACCTTGGTCATGAGCCTCCAAACTCCTCCGATGTTTTTTCTGTATTAAAAATGACCTTGAAATTATTAAATCTTCATCAACAATAATCCAATAAACCAAACTGGAATCCATAAACTTTCCCTGATCTCCAGATGTTAACCAAGAGCCTTGGCTCAACCTCTATTCATTGTGTATATTCATGGTTGGTTTTTATTTAAATACGCTGGGGAATTTGTAAATAAGAAACATATTCTTCAAGTTGGAGTTTAACAATACAAACCTAAATTAAACTAGAGTGAGCAATTATTCTTTTCTAAATTTCCTTGCCAGGTTTAAGGGACTTGTTTAGCTGCTATAGGCAATTAATGCATGAACTTAATTATAGCACCAACACTAACGATTTTCATGTGATTTAAGGAGGAAGGATTATCATCTCTCCTGAACATTACCTAACTCTCTCTCCTTGGGCAATAAAGTCTGTGAATCAACTCAACTCTTCAGGGAATAGGCTAATCTACCAGTGGAGCGTATCTGTCACATTTTCCAGTGGGAAAACTCTTCATCACTTTATCATCCTACGCTGTTCTCTCTTAAGGAAACCTGCCAAATAGATTTACTAATCTACTTCATTGTCACACACCATGGTCCCGGCAATATTTAATTTATCTATGTGAGGGTGTGGATCTGCCTTACAGTATAACATATATAAGAGTGGAGAAGAATGATTGGCTTTAGAATAGACTATGGCAGAAGATGACAGAAACTTCTTTCTGTTCTGTAGACTGTATTTAGAGCACGCGACCAATGCCATTAAGTAATGGTGAACCTTGTATTAAGGCCTTAGTTCTTGTTAATGTAATAAAAACATTTTAAAGATTAATATTTATTTTTAAAATTTAAATGTTAAAGTCAGACATTAAAATTGAGCACCGCATTATCCTTGAAGTCTTTTTCAGCAATATTATGAGCAAGTACATATTTCTACAAAAACAGCTAAGGGAAAACGCCTTGAATAGTTATTAGTTAGTCAGTTATTTCCTGGATAACTAGCATTATTTCTCTAAGACCTTTCATTAGTGCTCACAAGAACTTACACTTGTTTAGCATGTTTGAATTAACGTACATGCATTTTTGTCTCAGAGTTAAACCATAAATCCCATGTTAGGTAAAGATAAACATTCTAATGGGTTACAGCTCTCCTCTGCAGCTAAGCACTCTAAAATTTACAAATGTATGCCAGTCAAGACAACCAGCCAACCAGAGTGAAGTCTTTAGGGAGTATGATGAGACAGCCCAGCTTTATTTTTTGCAGATAAAAGCCCCAGTTTTTGCCTCTGCTGATTTCACCACAGCTGTTCATTGTGCAGAACTCTTACAAGCTAAGATTCCCTGTAAATAAAGCTTGTGACTATCCTAGCATCTTTGCACCCACCTTGTTGCTTTGTCAGCACTGATACAAGGAAATCATCAATTTCCACAAAACACATTTAGTCTCAGTGTTAGGCTGCAGTAGTCACACCTGGACAGGCTTGCAGAAACATTTCCTGTCCTGTTTTGTTATTTTAAAAGCACATCTTCTCTCTGTGGCTCAGTGTTTGCATACATATATTTCTTTTTAATGTATGAAAAGATTAAATCCACAGTGGTCACAGTTCATTTCACAGCAAACAAAACATTACCTGTGTTTCCATTTAAAACTGACTATCTATCCATCTATGTATGTATGTATGTATGTATAGGAGCAAAGTAACAAATGGCCCTTTTAGACGAAAGTTCAGCTACATAAAATTGCAAGTCATTTTCTATATATTAGATATGCATTTTGTACATTCCTGGGTTACAAATTGAACTATATGTCCCTCCCTCTTCAGCAGGCATTAGCAGACCATGCTCCTTACTTGGTGCAAGAGATTGACATACCTTCACTCAAACCTCAACTGCAATAGTTCAAGGGTCCTGCACAAGCTGCTATGTTTACTCCTGCTGTTGAAAAAGTTGGATCTCCTGCATTTTGTACATGCTCTAAAAAAGTGGAAAGTGGAAAGCAAATGCTTAGAGTGATATAGATATTAAGTGTTTACTATATTGACAGGCCTCACAGCAATGTCTGATCCAAACAGCAACAGTAAAACACAGATACAGTGTGAACCTTCTAACTGCATCAACCTTCAGTGCTGCATTTTTTCTCTGAATTATGAATACTGTCAAAAACCTACAGAACATCATAAAGAGTACTGCACTGCAATTAGAGTTGTTTTTTTCTTTAGTACTTATTAGGGTTTACTGCTCATTTCAGTAATGCTCAATTGTAAAGGAATTAAAAACCCCTCAGTATTAGATTACACACTGTGTATCAAGCTATTGTTTATATTACTGATTTAAACATGTTCACTGATGATTTGTAATCAAGATGCATGTGATCTGCTTTTAAGTTTATGCTAATCAGGATAATAATCACTGCAGCGACAGCAGCGGCATAGCCATACACCATCTGCAGTTCTCTTTGTCAGTACATGGGAATTCATGTGAGGAAACATTAAGCATTGGCCTCCTTTTGGTTCGAGCTGTAGGCAACACAAATAAGAAATTTAACAATGATCAAAACATTTTAACAGACTTTTCAGACAACTAAAACTTGCAGTCAGTCTCATTATCAAGACAAACAACATCCCTGTTGGGAAGCTGGAAGCCCCAGTTGAAAAACAGGAGCTCTGCTGATTTAATCTGGACTTCTGGAGATTTCTTTTCATAGGCCAAGCAACTTTAAACATTGTTTTAAGTGTCATAAACAATGTTAGGGCTCTTTAATTTCACTGCTGAAAGGAGAAATTAAGATTAATGTGTTACCACTGTAAAGAGTGTCTTTTCAAACATGCCTTTAGAAGATACACACACACACACACACACACACACACACACACACACACACACACACACACACACACACACACACACACACACACACACACACACACACACACACACATTTTAGAAATAAACACGTTTTTTTTAAGTTTGTTTGATGAAAAATTGCTGTTGGGTATAAATAGTGTGTATGTGTACTTTATATGCAGGCAATCTATTTAAACAATACCCTTTTTTCTTTTTGTGTGCGTTGGTGATTGTACTGTTTAAAGCCCTGTCGAGCTCCTGGCCATACCATTTTTGCACAGGGAAAGTAGCCCTTCATGAATATTGGTGAATACAGAGCGTGGCAAAACCTTGAGGTAACCAAACAAACAGTGTGCCCCAGAGAATACTGAGGATCAGAAAACATACTAACATCTCACAGTGGTTGAAAGTGTTTATATGTGCGGTTACCCATATTAAGTGACTTTACCACAGCTACTGAGTATGCATATGCCCCAGAGAGCATGAAGAATAAAACTAGCTTGACACCTTAACACTTGCATGAGTGTGCCTGTGTGTGAGCTTGTACACTTGTGCATGTTTACCCAAATCAGGCTACTGTAGCACAGCTGTATTTGGGCTAAAGCAACAGGAGATGAAAAGCAGGCCAGTGGTCTCTTTGAAACAGTGTTATGCTTAAACTCTCCAAGGACTGACACATAAAAACCAACAAACCAACCAGCCATCAATAATGTATTAAACTCATTCATCCAAGGTATTATGTTTCTCAATACTCCTAAATATGGTTCAGTGGGAGTGCAGCCTTGTACTGCTCACAAAATGGCTCTTCTGGGGAAAATAAGCGATATTATATATGAAGAGTGAAGCTTTAATATTTATAATGGTGGTGCTTTGTTTTGTACCATGCTGCTATGCTGAGATCTTTTAAAAATATATATTTTTTTTCTTACTTATCAATGTAGGATGTGATGACTTCAAACTGTTTGTAGTAGAGGCAATATAATTTAAAGACACAAATGTATTCTGGTCTAAAGGGGGCATAAAATAAACAAAAAATACATGAAGTTTTCTAGACTGGGAAAGATTACACATGATAGATATCAGCAATGGTCTGTTAAAAGATGAAGCTATTGTTCTTCCATGTACCTTTCTTATGTCTGAGATTCAAAAGAAATTATTTTCTACTGTGAGAAGAAAAAAAAAACCTGAACAAGATTAGGTTATGTCACACTGCCACTTTTTGAATAATGCTACAATTCAAAGTGGATGTATTGCACTTGTCAGATCCCAGATTAAATGACTAATCAATCACATCTTTGTAGGTGGAATTGGATATGGTGATACTTAAACTGTCTCTCTCCAGCTTATCACATGAAACCTGGTTACCCATTCTATTCTGCATGTTACTGCACTTGATAGCATTTATCATTGTGCAGGGTTAGTGTTGTGTAGAGGTGTAACTCATACCATTATCTCTTCACCAAACCTAACCAATAACTTTTAGTGCTTAAACCTAATCAAACACCAAATGAGTGTGAAAGCTAAACAAGCAAAAATAAAACTCTGTCACAACGACCCCCCTCCACTACATTCATAAACCTTTTTTGTGGTCTTTTTTTCTTTTCCTCCTGCCTTGCCACACCATCTTTAACATTCTTTGTTCAAACTAAAATAAGCATATAAAATCTTATGCTGGGTGGTCATTCTGACACAATGGTCCTCATTTATCTGAGCTTGGGACAAGCACTAGGAGTGCCGGAGGCAGGCATGGACACAGAACTCTCCTGACCCGACATCTCTTATCATATATGCTGAGGTTTGCCCTGATTCAGTTGTTATATAAATCAGGATAACCATTAAAATACCTTTCTTGGATTAAGACAGAGTGTAAAAAGAGTGTCAAATGTTCACGAGATACACCACCAACAGATGCAATGATATATGCCAGATGTGTTACAAAGGCACAGAGGCATATGTTAGATAACAAGAAATAGGCTATGTGCACCTGTTTGATTTTTTTTTCTCTGAAAAATGAAATGTGTAATAAAATGATGCATTTTCCATCCAAAACCATCACTCTGCACCTCTATCAGCTGTCAGCAAGTCCAGCGCTTGTCAGGCTGATCACATCAGCATTAATCACACCCTGAAAAATGTCTGCACAGTTTCTTTAACAGCCATAAACATGCACTACCAGGGTGAGCATTATGACTGAAACCTGTTTGAGTACAGACCTTCACCTTCCACTTCTTTGAAACTTAGGTATAGACTATGAAACAAAGAAAGGCTCCCAGTCCTCTTAGCTTTTTTTGTTCTTCTGCAGTATATGTTCATCTCAACAATTGTGTTTCTCAGAAACCAATCTATACCGCTCTCTTTCAAGAAGACAAATAACATCACCACAGCATTAGGCTAAATGCATGACATAAAATGAAATGGCAATTCAGTCTGATTATGAGGCTAGTGAAGCACTGAGAACCAAATACATTTCAGTAACAATGAACAATTTTTAATGGAAAAAATGTACCATTTTATGGGAGAATAAGAAAAATCCCCAGACATTAAGTGGCCAGGCTTCATTAAAATTCCGAGTTAAATGAACTTTTGAATAGTTGGTTCTAACAAAGTACATTAAATAAACATAAAGACTTAAAGTTGCTTTCCAATTAAATTTTAACTATATTTCTCTCAAGAATTTCAGAAGTTCTTTATGTGCGTCATTGCCTAACTATTAAGGCTTTTGTTAGCAGACAATCTTATTCATCATTCATCACGTGGGTGTTTTGACATAAAACTAAATATAGGGGTCTGGAATTAGGCAAATAAGAAGTGAATAGGATTAGCGGTGGTTAAATCATACTATTCTAAAGAGCATGTCACCTGAAATGAATAAAGAACAGCCAGATATGTGAGGTGGCTGACTAATCTGTCTGAGTTAATAAAAAAAATACTACACTTCTTTATACTTATTGCAAGATATCACAGTGCTCCTCAGCATCTTCATCTCTCAAAATTTCTAAATTTTAAGCAAATCCTTTTCACAAGACATTTGCCTGCACACTTACTAAAACCAATGGATCGGAATGTGTGTCAGCTCCTTTTATGCTGAGAGCTGGAGTATTTTCACCATGCCCTTTTCAGCAGCACTGACTTGGAGATAGACTGTCGCCAGTGGCTAGTCTTACCAAGGTGCACGAACTCAGATTTGCCCTTTTCATTTTCTGTTTCCTGTATAGCAGAAGAATGATGCTGTATGCATTTTCTTTTATGGAGCATAGTCTTGGAGTAGTGCATTTCACAGTGATATTCCTCATCTGTTCTCTCTCAGCTACTGTCTTTTTTTTAAAATGTCTCTCATTCTTTCCTTTTTTTCTCCCGTCACATACCCCAACTGCATTTTCCTTAATGTTTTCTATTGCTTGTACTGTATTGGCCTCAGGGGCATGTGCTTGCATGAGGGAAATTATAGTGAATTACATTTGCCACATGGAGTTAATCTAAAGGGTTTCATTGCAAGATTCTTCATTTGGGTAGCTATTCATTCTTGTTCGCTTTCAAGAGAGATTGTATCAACTAATACCTGCACGTGTAATATTAATTTCATTTAATGCCAAGATTCTCAGGTCAGAAAAATAAATATTTCAACTTAAGCAGAAGTGACGTTGTTAATGGAAGCTATGTCAATTTGAAAAAAAAAACAAAAAACAACAACTTTCATCTCTTAATTATATCCAGATTCTCTAAAGCTCTTCCTCTATGCATGCTCTGCTCCTCATCTTTTGCCCATTCCACAGACTTTCTCATAACAATTTCCTTTCTCCATCATCCATCTCACTCTGTTTTCCGCCCTCCCTCCTCCATGTTCATCTCAGAGGCATATAAGAAATGACACTGGACTAGTCTTTGCTGCTTTATTAATCCTTTAAGCTTCTAAAGGGAGGCACAAATGCAACTACTCCCATTCAAATCAATGGCAGTAACTCCCAATTGCCCTATCTGTGGACTGCTTAAATGTGCTTCATTTTTACACACTTGGATCTGAAATGCACACACACACACACACACACACACACACACACACACACACACACACACACACACACACACACACACACACACACACACACACACACACACACACACACATCCAAACCAGGCACACACAGTGCTGAATGGTCTTAGCTCCCTATGGCCAGGGCTCAGCTAACCAGCCTGCAGCAGGAACAATTCGTGGGCTGCTCAGTCAAATGGAACTCTGACCCATGGGCCCATGGTGCAGCCCCAGTCATAAAATATCTCACACACACAGTGACACGGCTATCCCCTAACACACACACTCAATCTCTTGTCTTCACTCAGACCATAAAATCATTGCGACACATGAGGGCAGGGAACAGTGTTTTTGTGCTGTTTTGCCCATCACACATTTCCATTACAAAGTCTTGCCATGAGTCTGGGAGAGCGAGGGCCCATTGAACAGCGGACAGACTACAAAATGCTTCTAGTCAGAGCCCATCAACGCTGCGTTTTCCCCACTGAATGGCTTGTCAGTGAAGGGTGGAGATGGGCTTTGTGTGAGAGGTAGGACTGAGCTCTGTTGGACCAGACAATGGGTGGAGAGCTGATGTCAACTCTGGAGAGTGCATTCAAGGTTCATCATCTGGTGTGTTATAAAGCTTCTGAAAAAAAATATTCCTTTCATCTATTCCCAAGCTCTCCTCCTTTTCTTGAGACGTTTCAGCTTTGTTCAGCATTTTCTCCCAATCATTTTTTTTTTTGTCATTACACTTTTTTCTTGCATAACTGAGGAGAATTCAGTACGGTTACAGAAGTGTTATTCTGCAAATGCAGTGCTTGTCTAGCAATTTCATCAGCTAAAAAGCAGGCTTTTACAAAGGCTACCTTAACAGTCACTTATTTATCAGCATGTTTGACAGACGTCACGCAAGTTTAGGAGAAATAAAATCATATTCCTAACTCTGAGTGAAAGAAAAATATGAATACAGCACAGTGTATTGGGACACCAAAAACCTGCTACCTTTTTACATTATAATGGAGGCATGCAGAGTTACATTCTGAACTCTCTTACTTTCTTCATGAAAAAACCCCCAAAACAAAACAGTATGCTGTTACGAAAACCTGACCAAAATTTAAATTTTTCCATAGACCAGCAAATTTCTAATACAGCAAATTATATTGTGGGACATTCAGGTAATAGATGAAACGATAAGTGTTAATGATAAGGGCTTAACACTTAATGATCCAAATATGAGATTTTGGAAACAATCAGTAAATACCATCTCGGCAATCACAAAGAAGACAGCAGAATTAATCTGTTCATGTTTTACACATTGCTGTATATATTTGAATGGGCAACACGATGGCCTGCTGCGTGCCAAATACCAAGGCCAGATTTTTTTTTAAAGAAACACCCTCTGCATTAGTACATATACTTAACCAATGCACTACTTATGTTGATACTAATATGACCTGCTTAAGGACCCCAGAATCTCTGGAAACTCCAAAGTTTTAATAGCCTGATGAACTCACTGATATCCATTAAATAATATAAATATCCATGTGATTGTTTATTTGATTGTCTCAAATTGTCAAACTGTTTGCAGGATTGTTGAAAAATGTATTGATAGACTTGTATGAAAATTTTACCTCAGGTAGGGCTAGGACTAAGTTAGAAATCCTTAATTATTCCAACTGGATCCAGTGGATGCTGGAGCCTATGCCAGGTGTCATAGAATGACAGGCAGGCTACACCCTGGTTACCAGTCTGTCATAGGGCTAACACACAGACACAGCCAAGCATTTAGAAACACCAAGTAATGTAACATTTTGTCTCAGTCTGCCCATATCTATTGGCTCTTGGTGCTAAAGGATTTTTGTGCTTCGACAGAGGTATGCAGCCTCTGTTTTGGCAATAAACATGAACAACTCACCAAAATCATATAAATCTTTCACGGTATTTTGCCAGAAAGTAGGTATATTTTTCAAACTTTCATTCAGGCCATTTTAAAAGGCAGCAACAAACTAATTGTTTTTTGTTTTTCAGATTTTAGGGACTTATTGCATTCATAGACAACAGGGGAAAGGGCACCTTCCTGTCAACTGTGGCACCTAAGGGCAAGATCTTTGACAGGGCACTGACAGGAAGGGCACCAACAACATTAATCTGTCACAACTATTCTGTTCATAATGGCAGAACTGTAGTGAAGTGGTTAGCACTGTCAACTCACAGCATCCTTGGTTTACACTGCATGTTGTCTTCCACTGAGCCTCCACTGAGCTGAGTGAACAGCTTCTATTACTGAACAGTTAAATTATGGATACATGTTAAGAAATAAGTAAACTAAACAAAAATTTATACCACTTGCTGACTTTGACTACCAATGCATAATAAAACTTCGTGAAAATCAATTAACATCCTAAACGCTGGCATGTACTTGGCTACAAACACACACACACACACGCACACACACACACACACACACACACACACACACACACACACACACACACACACACACACACACACACACACACACACACTCATAAACGATTAACACTCCCTCAGTTTGACATTTATTTGGCTATTCATACTCACTGCCTTGCTACACTCTGTCGCTCTGTCTTCTCCAAGTGAGAAATGAGCAGCAACGCCCTGATCAATGGGACATTCATACACCGGTATTACATTCTGACCACTCCCCCTCGATGAAATGGCACAGCAGCCTGCACGGCGCCATAAATTTGCCCTTGTTTAAACAATTTTCCCTCATTCTTCTGCGAAGCAGGGCACTTGTTCTTTATGTAAAGGAAACAAACATGAGAACTATGGCAGGATATAAAGAGGCCATGTTGAAGTTGAGTTTATTTTTGATTCTTTGTGAGGAGATTCTAGACTTCACTGATTCCTCAAACATGAGTCTGTGTGCTGCTTTGACTGCGTGTGGTAGCCAAGGCACATATGGAGACCGTTAAGATGCCCGGATACTATAGACCACCAATTTTTGCTCAATAAGAACTCTGTGCATTATGACTGTGTATCTTAGCCATCAGATTTAATCTTAGGTACTTTCCCACCATTTGAGATGCAATGAGCACAACTATCATCCAACTGCATGAGCTTATAAAATAGAAATAAACTCTGAATTATAGTATGCTATGTATGGTCACTGGTCAGTAATGGTCTGGCCTCTGGACAAAAATATTCCAGGAATCAACAGTTTGTGGTTTGTGTGACTGTGACCGGCACTTAGAGGTTGCACTGCAGTTGTGGGAATGTGTGGGAGGGATAATGGGAGAACAAAAAAGGGAGAAAGAAATGTAATGAGATGAAATTAGTGAAACGGAAAGAGGTGACAAAGCTGATGGATGAGAGTGAGCTGTACGGAAATGCAGAGAAGGAGAGGAGAAAATCAGACATGGTGAAGACGAGTGCAGAACGATGAACTGTTTTTCTGCTTCTTTTCAGGGACCAACATGATGATGTCCAAACAAAAACAAAAATCAAAACATGCAATGGAAAAGAAAATATTTTTATTAGATTCTTTAACCTTGCTCTGTGACTGTACTGACCTCAGCCAAATTCACTTTCATGCCTTGTGAAGCAGCAAAAGACATAAAAAAAAAAAAAAATGCCACCACATGCTTCTACATTTGACTTAATTTGAACGATATATTTCTGTCTGAGATATGGGCAGGCTGAAACAGAAGTTGGGGTTTGAAGACAAATAGCTTCAATTTACAGTAGCAAATTAAAAGTCTTATCTTGAGCAGTCAGAGCGTATTTCCATTTCCCTTTACATTAAAGAATTCCCTGAGACGTCCTGGAAAAAGGGGCAGTGAAACTTTTTAAAGCACATGGATATCTAGATTTGAATGAGGGTGAACTCCTTCATAGATTTGTCATACAGCTAGGTTAGAGGACATTCATGGACACTGGACAAGCACACATATTCTTATTATGCTCAAAAGTACAGTTGAGCACCATACATTCTCGCTTTCATTAACACACTCTTCTCTTCTCATTCACACACACACCCTGACCCTCTTTACTTGGATAAATAATTGATGTCTCCAGTTAAAGTGTCAGACAAGGAGCCATAGCCAGCACTTATTTATCGTCTTCCACATCGTTAACAATGTCTCTCTCTTCCCTCTGTCTTTTTAAGCAAACACTGGGATTTGCTTTCATAATAAGCATGTGGCTGTTTAACTTGAATACACTGACATGCTCTCCAAGGAACCTGCAGTAATAAATGCTTTGAAGTGATGTTCAGGGAAATTAACTTTATGTATAGCAGAGAGGGAAGGTAACAATAGAAAACATTTTTTTTTCACTTATTATTATTGCTGCTGTTATAAGATGTTATGGACAACATTGTTATATATTTTGTTGACTTGTGTACTTACATAATTCCAAATGTTTTCAACAATTCAGAGTAATCCATGATTACAGTCAATCAAAGGGTAGCTTTCCTTGGTGTCATTACATTTTTGTTCGTATAACTCCACAGGAAAGGGAAAATATTGAATACTATCATGTAGAGTAAAGCAATGTTATGACTAGGAATTCCTCAGTCAAGCTTTTTCCAGTTCTGATCTGATGCCTTGGATGTGGGTAAGTGCCGATAACAAGAAATAATACGAATGTTAAGTTCAAAAACTGTATCTCTCACTGTGAGGAAAAAAAACATTCTTTTATATATGACAAAACAACAAGCTAAGCTTAAGCCCAGCTTTCCTAAATTTGTGAAATTAATCAGAGCACATTTGCTGATTTTTTTTGGCATTTATTAGATAAATAATAAGTGAAAATAGGCCAAGAAAAAATACAATGAATTGGTTTATTCATGTAATTTATTTGCACTGGTCTTATTAAGTGAGAGTCACTAGGCAGCAAATAGTTGTCATGTATGGAACCTGCCTCCCAACCCCACTCACACACACACATGATGGGTGTTGCTATCCTAGTGGGGACATCTCATTGACATGCTTTCCCTAGCCGCTTACCCTAACCATCAAAAATGAACGCCTAACCCTAACCCTTACCCTAACCACATTTTGAGTCTGAAAAATGTCTTCAAACTCGTGGGGACCTGGATTTTGGTCCCCATGACAGCTGTTGGTCCCCACAAGTATAGTAAATTTCAGATTTTGGTCCCCACCAAGATAGGAAAAACCGGTATACACACACACACACACACACACACACACACACACACACACACACACACACACACACACACACACACACACACACACACACACACAACAGGTGTGCTACTAATAAGAGACAGTTGAAATTAAACGTAATATTTACTCTGACTGACAATCGCACAATATGTTACCATTAGTATGATAAAGCTTCATAAGATAAGGTCTCTGACTAACTATGATAAGCATAAAAGTAAAAAAAGCTAGGAAGTGAACTAGAGCAGAACGAGAGAAAGTTCGCTTTGACCACAGTCTGCAGTAAGTAAAACTTTTTGCAAACATGTAGTATAGTAGCGTAAAAATATCCCCAAGCTGCTATCCTTTTGCTGTTAACTTCCTCCATGCTATCTTAACTTTGGCACTAGGTGCTGCTGTCGCATGGATTGGACTATAAACTGGCTCACTGTCATTGCCATCTGATAAAGAGGTTTTGCAGACACATGACCACTTACCACGTGACATTCACTTGTTAGCTATTTTGGACATGTAATAATCCTGAATTATAGTGAATATGGCGGACAGTTCTTGAATGAGGTGCGCATGATGTCATGTGCAAGTTTTTTGGGTTAGTATCAGATTAATAGTCGATCCAAATATTGTATTAGCACATCCCTAGCTAGAACATTATGATGATACACAATGTGATCATAAAGTTATTTTTAATACAGTTTAACTTTTTAGTACTTATTCACAGTAGTAGTCATCTGATGATAAATTATCAATGAACTTAACATTAGTGACCATACCATGCAGCTGCTTAATTAAAGTCAAGGAGTATAACATAAATATACAAAGTATATGAATGATCTAAGTTGGATTGTGAAGGAGAAATGTGTAAATTACCTATTATAGATTTATAAGGGACGCAGCAAAACATCATTCAAACTGCTTTAAAGCTAGAAGTAAAAAACAAAAGAACAAAAACATTATTAGTTTAAAGATGTTGCAGATTCGAATTGGTTTCACTGACAGCAAAATGACTATCATCACTTTGAACATAATGAGTCTAGATAGAGTCTTAATGCTGCTGCTGGTATGATAGTGGTTGGTGAATTTTGGCATCCATAATCCAGAGCTGGAAGCAGCACACTACAAGTGCAGCTAATTGGATTGTTAAAGGGAATGGTGATTAGTAATTGGCTCCCATGTGGGTAAGTGAGAGGAGTGGCAGATCTTAAGTCAAACTTAAGTTTTAATTCCCTCACTTTTAATTTAAGGCAAGTCAAGGCTACAGAATATACGTATAGTCCAAAATGTGAATGATGATTTCTTAAAGGATTTAATAAACTCTGTCTTAAAGAAAATAAAACAGTATTTTTTTTGAATAAAATGCCATTTCCGAGTGCTTTTTAGAAACACCATTGATCAAGAGATCAAGAGAGATTCAATTCAAGAACTGACAACAATAACGATTTCCAAAGCAACAAGGTTGTTGGCAAGGTGTATCCATAACTAAAGCAACAAAAGTGAAGTACAAGGTGTTAATATAGTCACCTGCAGTTTCTATTTCAGTTAGAAAAAAGTCAGAGCATTCTAATGCTTAAATGTGTGTATTTGTGCTACCTCTTAATTAAAAAACCCTTCAGCATGTCTCCACATGGAGTTATGCTCGTCAGGGATGGGAGATTGTGGGGAACAGTCTGGGATTAGGCCAATGTCTTTGTTATCATCTGATAGATATTCCTGTACAGTATTAAAAATGTTTTGAGAAAAGCTTAATTTTAACTAATAAACTGTAAACAAGCAATGTAGACTGATTGCCACCTATGCATAATCTTGTACTTCATATGAAATCTAGACCCACAGCAGCGTCACTGATTAGTTTGTGAATTTTTTTGTGAATCGAGGCTTTGATTTGGGTCCTGATATGGCAGTTGCCAGATTGTTGTTGTTCCTGATTTTTTCAGCCAGAAGTGATTTGGATGACAGTTCGGAAAGTTATGATCTAACACTTGCAAGATTTGTTGGCAAGGTGTATCCACAAGCTGAATGCGCACATGGCACCGACACAGATACCCTCCTATTAGTGCTAAATTATAAAAAATAAAATACTAACATTTCTCTCACAACAACTGAGCACAAACTTATTTGACAGTATAATTACACCGTAGCAAGCCACGTTATTTGTCTGATAAGACAAGATAATTATGCTCTTTGACATCGATTTGTTCTTACTAGAATGAAAGGATTTTTGGAATGAAATGATAACTTAAGTATACTTCCTTGTACTAGACTGAATTCATCATTATATCACTTTTGCTATTTATGATTTTATATGAAGTATTAAATAATGTTTCACATTCTTTGTGTTGAAAGCATTTACTTTTCTTTCCTGTTCACTTATAGCAACTACAGAACTTCGTCTTTACATATAATAAAAGATAACTTTTTAGATCTTATTTTTGCTTCAGAACGTTGAGCCAATTTGATAATATTTTCATTTTATATACAAAAATGTGCTGCAAAGTCCTCATGTGATCGTACCAAGGGACTTATATTGAGGATAACACTCCTGAGTCTTGTCTTTCATTACCTGTTCAATGTACCGTGAACTATTCATGACAGCAAAATGCCAGAACATTAGTCTTGCAAACAATAATGAGCTATGCACTGTGAGGGTGGCCCCTTTCTACCAGCCATCTTACCTGCTAATATTGGCAAAAACAGCTGAGGATAACTTCACTTGAGACCCGTACATGAAAAAAAAGTGTTCTAAGAGCTATAAACTATAAACATCGAACATGACCAGCTACTGGCCAATTAATCTTTTAGATGTTATTATGTTAAGATCACATATAGAGTTTCATGTTTGCATTTTTATATTTTTTCGCACACCAGGTTTAGAATAATTATGAGATAATGAATTGATGGCCGTTGCCTTCTGCTGTTTCCTGGTTTTTCATAGCTCTACCTACATGCATGAACCTAGTTCATCTGTGCAGTTCTTGTTCAGCACACATGATTTCCATCTCGGAGGATAGTGGATACAGCTTGGAGTGCATAAGGAATCATAAAAGAAGAGGCCTAAACACAGAGTGAATACAAACAAATATAATACATGTTAAAAGCTCATGGACTGGAATTCATTTTCATTTTCATTTATTGTTTGACTTTTAGGAAGAATCTGAGAAAATAATCCATCCAACCACCCATTCGCCGTCCCATTATCCGCATTTATGTCATGTCTGTGTTGCTGGGGCAGCTGTCTCAAGCAAATATGCTCAGATCTCACCCTCCCAAGCCACCTCCTTCAGCTATTCTGGGAGGAGACCTAGGCATCCCCAAGTGAGCTGAGATATGTTGTATCTCGTCTTCTTAGGTCTGCCTCTGGCTTTCCTCTCAGTTGAACATGCTGGAAACAAGTATGCAGCAGGTGCATGCCAGAGGGACGCCAGAAACTATATCACGGTGGACAATTGATTTTCCCAAGATACCACATGAGAAACTGCAATTGGAAAAAACTGAACCTGGCTCAGCTTCACACATGGGAGACGTGACCCACCACCCACTCCTAGGAGTGGTGAACCCACCACAATCGGAGCAGATAAAAAAAAATCAATCAGATGATCAAGGTGTGACTGAGGTGCAGATTTTCAGCTTTAATTCAAAGGATTTAACAAAAATACTGCATTAGGAATTAGACACAATTTTATATGTAGTTTCTCCTTTTCAGAAACTAAAACATAATTAGAAATACTAAAATCTTTTTAAAAATTACTATTATTTTTAATTCTTGATTAAAGATGTGTTGCCATCAATAAAAGCCTGAAGATGAGAGCCCCAAATAAAAGACAAAATAGAGGAGGCAGTCTTCAAGACTTAGCATTCAAGCAACTTTGTATGTGTAAAGTGTAATTTAATCTTATCTATGTTAGGTACTTTGACCCATTAAAACAATAAAACAACCTAAGAATAACAAAATGCATTATTGTCCTGAGTAATGAATTTACAACAACAATTTCAGGGTAGTCATGGTAGCTATGGTTAAGATACACAACCAAATCTTTTTTTTAATTTAACATTCCCCTTTAGCAAGTTAATGCCTCAAGATTATCCTGGCTGAAATTTCCTATGTATACCTTAGAGGGGATACTTGTTAAAACATCAGATATCAGTGCTTCGATTCATTCGCAAAGCTGTGATGAATAAGCTCGCCAGACCTCCCTCTCTGCAAACTCTTGGTTTCTCATCTCCCAGCAGATTAGATGTTAACTCCCCTGAATATCTGTGTGAGAAATTTGTGACACTTCCTCTGTGGAGCTATTCATGAGAATGCTTGAGATTTCCCAGGAACCCTTCCCCCATGTCCTACAACAACACTCAGTTACCTCTGAAGAGTTGAGCTTTGACCCCAGCAGGAAGCTGAACCAGAAACAAATGTGCTTAGGAAAAATAAAGCATATATGTGAGCATTAAAGATTACTGTGTATATACAGTGAGGGTGGCTGGATGGTTGAGTACAACAGAGAAAGAAGAGAGCTGAATTTTTTGGGCTTATTAAATAAGTCGTTGATTATGGCTGGAGCCAGTGGCTGGAGCGAGTGTGTGTTTTCAGCCCATGGTAGTTAATGTAATTGAGTGCAGCTGTCGGGTTTTTCTGCACAGAGCTTTGTGTTTGGGTAAGGTCCAGTGTTATAGCATGGATAGCAAAGACATGCTTACATGGGAAACAGAACAAAAACAGGGCATCTGTGCTTTATGTGCATGCATGCTCATGGAAGTTAAGAACAAGACACTTGGAGTCACATACACAACCCAAACACACATATAGTTACACAGTGAGGCTCTCCTGACTGGTAGGGGTTATACATGAATGAAGACATTCTTGCCAGTTAGAACAGCAGTGAACAACTGGGTAGCAGCTGTGTTGGCAGAATGCTCTGTGAGAAAGGTGCAGGGAATGGTACAACAATAACATAAAATCCAAGTAGCAATCTTCTCACCGCAACAGCACCCTGACAGCAATTTTCAACTGATTATATCAATTTGCAGAAAAAAAAATCCAATCAGTGCTCTTCAAGCTCAAACAGCACAGAAAGTACACTCACTTTGTTTTAAGGTCAAGCTTAATGTAATGCATAGCTAATTTAGAGGCACACGCACTCTTATCGACTTTTGCTGCAGTACTGACCTACAAAACAAGTGCGGATCCACTCCCGTGTATTAGGTCAGCAATTTGTGAAACCACAGACACATTTCCAATATCCTTCACTCCAATCAGCCATCTTGATTGTCCTAGTTATTTCATTTGATTCAGTGAGAGAGAACAGAGCTGAGACAAAAGACGAGAGAAGCAATGAGAAGCAGAACTCCTTCATTACAGGGTAATCTTGGCTCCTGTTAGCTTTCTAATCAGTGCTTATTTTAATAGGGCCCAGATGAACAGGAAAAGAGGGTCAAAGGTTTTCAGGGACCAAGGGGTCTCACATGTGCTGAGTTAGGTTTGTGTGTGTGTGGTGTGTGTGTGTGTGTGTGTGTGTGTGTGTGTGTGTGTGTGTGTGCGCATGCATGAGTGCCATTTTAAATGTATATGAATGTGGTGTAGCTGATTCAGGTGGAGAATGATAATAGCCGATCGTTTGAGAACATGATACAAACGGGAGATAAAGCGTCAAACATGCAGATGGAGAGGAGCACAGCAATTAAGCTGATTCAGGAGAATGGAAGCAAGAGAATGAAAAGACAACGGGCTAGAAAGAGCATCGCAAAGGTTGTTAAGTCTGTGCAGTGTAGCTGAGAAGTTCATAAAGAGAGCTGGAACAGGGTGAAGGAAGTGAGGAGGCAGAAGCAAGATTGTGGATAAGGATAAAAACAGAAAATGGAGGGAAGTGGTTATAGTTTGGGAAGATGGGGAATGGGGGATGATTAGTTTTGAGAGTGAGTGCAGTGGCGGATGTGAAGACATACAAAAAGTCACTGGAGTCAGAAAACTCCTTTCTGGTTCCCATGAACTCTAAGTCCCATGAGACCTCAGCATGAGGGTGAACTGTAGGGTATGCTACTTCCTGCAGATCTTTAAATAGATGCAAAATCCCACACTGCTGAACAGTAAATAAACAAATAAATACATTTTACGAAAGCATTAACTGTTGCGAAATAAATCAGTCCTAGCACAGTGGTCAAGAGAATCTTCCCAACCCCGTCAAGCATCACGAGGAGCTGTATTTAGCTGCTTGACCTCACATGGGGAAATGGAGATTCTCCCTTTTATCATACGGCTAATAGAGCTAATTTGTTCCACTGAGGGAAGTGTTCCTTATCCACAAACACAGCGCTGCAGGAGTGGTTCGATTAATGCAATGAACCACTCAGCAAAAAGAATACTAGACAGGTTTCTGAACTCGTAGAGAGAGCTGTATGGGTAGTGTTGGTGCTAATTAGCACTACCTTCACTGGGAGCACTTTTTTAAATATTTCAGATTAATCGTCTACATGACACATGCTGTAAATCTACAGTATCTTTAGATGAAATCTAAATGTATTCATGTCACATGAAATATTGAACCTAATTTGTTCAAAAAATACACTCGGGCAGACAGAAAGTTTGAGACTAAGCTCTCGGAATTAACATTTGGTAATCTAAAATGCTTTCACAACACTGGTTAATTCTTTTCCCTCCTCTCTGTATCATAGTTACTTCTCGGGGGCAAGAAATGATTCAATAATACAAGAAAAATGAGTGGAGTTTTTCTTCCCACTTCTGGGTAGGAAGTGATTGTCTTCTGCAGTTATTATTCTTTCTTTTCTTTTCCCTAGTTATGCTTTGAGAAAATGGCCAGTTTCTAAAAACAGCAGCCATGCATCTTTTTGGCAGATGAAAAAACTCTAAACTATGTGTTTATTTCTCCCCAGGACATATTGTGGAGAGGTGGCGTTGACGATGATTTGGTGCTTTTGTGAGTCTGTGAGAATAGTTAAGAGGGTGGCTGAGAGAGCGAGAGTGTGTTATAGTAGAAGGGTCATGAGACTTCCTGCATGGAATGCATCACAGAGACATGAACACTGTAACACTGAATATGTTGCAGATAGTCATTGTTTTCCAGTAACACTGAATTCCACAGAGCAGTTGAAACCAGCTGGATGATTTGATAGAGTTTTATTTGAAAAGATCTCCTTCAAAAAAAAAAAATCTCTTTTTTTTCTCACATGCCAACAAGAAAGAACAGAAAATAAATACTTTTGTGACATGAAATGAAAGAGAGGTGTTTAGATTTAAGTTTCTCTGAGTGAAGGCTGAGCTTCTGAGATGTTTTTTTTTTACCCAGTGCTGCATTGAAAGAATAAAATGTAGTTTATTTAATAAAAACCATTGAAGCAAAGTTGTCTTTCTCTTGACCATCCCACAAATCAATTTGCAAGTTTTATCTTTCTTTGTTACCCATATAAGAATTGTCCAGAATCCCACAACAAACCTCACTCCAGTTAACCAGAGTAGAACACCAGTAACACTTGAGTGTAAAACGTCAAATGTTTACTGCTCAATGGTGACACTTCAGGCTTTTCATTGGATTGTCATTGTTACAATGAGGCTACCAAAAATATTAATTTTGCAAAAATCATTTTAAATGTGTCTCTTATTCTCAATCAGAGGTAAACACACAATAGTCTAAAAAAACGCACACACACAAGGCTCAAGCTGCTTAACTCTGAAGAATACTGTGCAGCCATTATGCAACTCCTTGTTTCCACAAAAATCCACAAGAGTGCAAAGTTAGCATGACACTTAGAGTTGCAATAGCCACATTAATGAGATATACCCCAAGCCAAAATAAACAGGAATTCATCTTTCAAAATGCAACTTGCACAATGCTGTTGAAAAAGGTCAGTTTGTTTAATAAAGACCATGGAAAGTCTTTTGCTTGACCACCCCACAAATAAGTTGCGGTTTTATCTCTCTATGTTATCAGGGTTTTGAAAAGCAACCATTCAAATAAGAATCATCTGAATTCTCATAATAAAGAACTCTCACTCTAGTCAATACTTTGGCCGTAAATCGAGGCTACTGCTCACGCCTAAAGCCCAATGAATCTTAAACAATAATAGTAAACTGTGCAATAAAATTCAATAGCCTCCAATGGTGTTTATAAGTTCATACACCTCTGAATAATTTCCTCTCATTTAAGCCAAAATAAATCAAAATAAGGTCCTTCTCCTCCTATTCTGGTGAATAAAATGCTCCAGTGCACCTCAATGCCCTCACAGCACCACCCCATACGGCAACCAGACATTGTGCCTTTAGGGCCTCCAAAAGACAAAAGATGCTTGAATTAATTTGCATGCCATTCTGTGGTGTCCGTACACTCTGAGGATATCTTTCCTTCCTACGGAGAGGCCACTAGAGCCATCCAGCAGCCATTGTGTCCCGGTTTTATCACCTTCACTGCAGTGAAAGTTTACAAAGTGAAAGATGAGATATCAAGTGGCTCATCTGGTGATAAGTGCCTCACCTCCAACTTTTAAACCCCTGCTATCATCAAGTCTGCTGTTTGCAGTGCTTAAAGTGAATGAGTAGATCAGCAGTTAATCCTATGGGCTTGTGCTGCTAAGTAGCTCTTCGCTGTCTGGGTGCTAAAGAGGCCTTGAATGCTGATGTTGTCAGATGCGGACAAGAGGGGGAGTAGATAAGCTATTGTTTTCCCAGGGAAAGCACAGAGGGCTTGATGTTGCAACGCAACACTGATGCAAGCCTCCGAAAGCGTGACCGCCTTTGGAGTTCTTTTGGAATGGGAATTTCACCATCCATATACACACATATGCACATACTGTATCTCTACAAGCACAGATCAAATAGGGCATGTTGTAAGGTTCTAAGGCTCCAAGAGTGTACACATGGAGCTAATCCACACACATGCACACACTTCAGTTGCATGGCTCAGTGGAAGATGGGAACAAAGGACGCTGTGTTAGAAGCATGTGCTATTATCACAGATCAATGAGTAGGATTCAAGTTACACTTCTTCTACAGATTTTTTCCTACAGTTAATTCAACAGTTTTTTTCTACAGATATCATTTCTGAAATCAATTTCCAAATGGCCCTTTCTTTATCTTCTTCCTAATATTCATCTTCACTGGTGGGAAAAAAAAACAAACATTTATCCTTTAAAATAAGTTAACTTCTCAAGGCTTTTCTATCAGGAGCATAAGAAATTTGAGGTAGGTCCACAAGATTTTCAAAAGGCCTTAGGTACAGCCAGAAGACCAATGCTAGATAACCCGAGAGGTCGGGATGGCTTATCGCTTTTAAGCAGGTCTAATATGTATTGTGGAGCAAGGACACTGACTGCTGTATAGACAAGCAAGAAAAGCTTAAAATCAATGCTGGTGTGTACGGGAGGTAGACGCGAGGGCAGGTGGGATGCACTTTCCTCTTTTAGTCCCTGTTAAAACTCTAACTGCAGATTCCCCATAGTTTTCTAAGAAGGCCAAAGAGGAATGCAGTAGTTTTTTAAGGTACAAGTTTCACTATGTGTTTGTAATTAAAGAAGCTAAATCTGTTCGGGGGAAATATACAATGAAGCATTATCAGTACCTAATGAAAAGAAATATTAACTTTATGTCAGTGTGAATGGTAATTAAACTAATTTTCTCCAGTCATTGAATGCTTTTCTTCTTTAAAAGCTGAAACAGATATTTGCAGTTTCACATGATTTCTACTTCATTTAATGCAACAATCTGAGCAATACATTTGCCTCTACTGCCATAGTTTTTGTAACTAACCTGGATTGTTCTTCGTTCAGACAATATTTTTTGTCCCTATTTATAGTGACATGAAATAAATGACTTCAGTCATTGATACAAAACTACCACTAGTGCACTGTTAAAGTAGGTATTTGGCAAAGGATCTTTCCATGAGCAAACTGGTCTTGTTGCCTGCATCATGAGCTTGTAGGCAAATGATGGAGCTCCTATGACATCTAAAGCATTCTAAACGTCAAGTCTACAATAATTATTTATTTCCTTAAATGTGATGTCAAGTGGTTTGTTGCAAATCTCCAGAATTTCAAGTTAAAGGTAAGACCACTCTCACTTTTGCATTGCAGCACTGAAGCAAAAGGACATTTGTGCATAATTGTGAGAAGCGGGTGGCTTTGACAAACAACAGTATTTGACAGCCTGGGAATGAGATCAAACTGGTAGACTACTGTACCTAGGCAAAGTATTGTGAATTTCAAAGAAAGCAAATTATGTGGAGACATCCATGCTAGATTAGTCACCTCTATCGCTGTCAATACAGATAAACAACATTTACTTTTTGAATATGGAAAAGCTTCAGCTTCAGTGAAAAGTCACCAATGAGGAAGCATGCATACATATATCATAGGAATGAGGTTTCATCCATATCATTAAGTTTAAGTTCAAAAGTATTTAAAATATATTATAAATTCAGTACTTTTCTAACTCAAAACATCTGAAATATTAAATATAAAGTGTTCATATTAAAAAATACTATCCTTGTCTGATGATCAAAGATATGAATAGAATATCTTGAAAAGTCAAAGATGTTTTCCTCCAAGTGCATTAAGTTAATTGTTTCAAACATCTCACACACAACTACAGCTAATTATATGACAAAGATTCAAGATTCAATTGAAATGCTGTGAACTGCCATCCGATAGGTTTCACATTTCCATTTGTTTGAAATATAGCCCAGTACACTTAAGAATTCATTCAACTACTTCTATTAACAGTCACATCATCAATAAGTACTTCTTATACTTATTGAGTATAAGAAGTATGGTTGCCAGTTCCATGTGGCACTTTTTCTCCACTGTGACAGATGATGTGGTATGCTTCATGAGTTGTTCCTTTCAGTGTCTTCTTATCATTTCGGTACAGGTGAATCTTGGTTTTGTCTGTCCAAAACCTTTTTACATAACTGGCCATGCTTTTTTAGATTTTCCAGCAAAGTTCCAGTTTTGTGGGGTTCAACCCGTGGTTTGCCCCTCATTGTAAACCCTCTGTTTACGTTCATCAGAGGGTCTTTTGATTGCTTACGTAAAACTTAATTGATGATGTTCTTAACTTTAATACATTTTGTGAAGAGGATTTTCTTTCCTAAGCATATATTTAATATATATGTGATTGACAACAGAAAAAAAGAGTCTGAATATATGTGAGCCTAAATGTTTATTCCTTTAAATATTAACCTTCTTAAAAAGTGTAGACACATTATGTTTACACTTTATATTTTAGTTGAACGAAAGCTTTCCTAATCAGGCCAACACATCTGCTTTTTTAGATCATAACGTAAAAGCTTTCGATGTGTCCTGAATAACTTCTGCATTCTTGTTAAATTGAGAGTCACAAAATGGGTGTTTACCTTACCAATATGAAAAAGTGATTGATGTTTAACAGGGTATTTAACCCCCCACCCCTTTCTGCTCTGGCTGACTGGCTCTCAGGGAGACTGTTGCAGTGAGTGGTGATTCAGCTGAAGAGTTCTGCCAATGTGCTTTTGGCTGGGGGTGACACTATGCATGCATGAATATATTACTTCTGCTGCTGTTATTATCTCTGGCAAGGCTTCGCCATTTGGGACCTGCACCCTGTTGCCTTCCTGGCTTCTGTGCTCTTATTGTCATTACCAGACAATAAATTGGGTCTGAATGTGAGTTATAAGGGCTTCTACTCGGATAAGACGCTTCTTTATCTACAGAAATTCATAGATGTTTTTTAGTGGGGTTGGGTAAGGGAAGCTTATATGATGAAACATTTACAAAACTGAAACTCACTGGCTAAGGCTCTCTGCAACTCTAAAACTATCATTTTATAAATATAGCTCTGAAAGACAGACAGTATTAAAGACACACACAATGAGCACCGATTGGGTCTTCTACAGTGATGATGGATTTATTGTACTGTGAAACCACAGCTAAACAGACCTGTAGCCATTTATACATCCTTGTGATCATCAGCATTTGCCCCCCTGGATTTAGGACAGTGTTGAGGCAGGCTTTAAATACACCAAAACTGGAATGCACAAAGCCCTGCTCACAGATTCTCCTATCAAGCGTCTGAGGGTGTGACTGTCTAGGTGTCAGTCCTCTCTGTCATCATTACCCCTCACTTACAAAAACATGTATGTGTGTGTGTGTGTGTCTACTGCTTTCATGCACAAATAATGTTGTTTACGAGCACTCGTGTGCACACATCAGTCAGTGTTTTTGTGTATGTTGCATCCCTCTTGCAGACAGATGGAAACCTTAGGCACAATGCCGGGGGTCTCTCTTTTGAAGCACCCTTACCTCCCGCCCATTTCCCCCCCCCTTGTCCTCTCCCTGCTACCCCCCACCCCCATCACTTTCCCCCCTCACATCTCTCTGCTCACCAAGCAGAAAAGAAAGCTTCAATCTTACACAGGCAGGCCCCAGAACCTGACTGCAGGCAGTGGAATCCTTTGCAGTTGCTATGAAGATACAAATCTAGCCCTGTATTTGACACAATAACACAAACTGAGAGGGAAAGGAAATGCAGATGTAATATTCATATAAGAATTACAAGGCTGGCAGCAATGTAACATGGCACTGTGAGACTTAGGAATATATGAGCTGTGAGATATTTTGTCTTAGGCAATGTGTTGATTGTAAGTGCATTCCCACTATTAGAATATCATATTAATTGAGTCAATATGGGAACACTGTGGGATGTGGCAAAAAAACTGCTTTAAGCATAAAATTTTCAGGGGCAACGAGGGACCTTTTATTTAATCACATAACTAAAGTTCAGAGGTAAGAAACATAGGTGGGAGGCTAAGCTGAGGAAAGGAACATTCTACATAGATGTTTGTTTTCACAAAATCTGATTCTGTCTCTTTGTGTAAATATAAAACGACTTAAATTATAAGAATCCTGCATTGCAAGAATGATGATTCTATATAACAGTTCAACAGATGATAATGCTAGGATTGGGTTAATAATCCGTTCAACAAAAAGAGGAACTAAGAGGAACCATTTGTTTATTTGTGATATTTGCTTAGATTTAGGGGCCAAAAATACCTAGTTAGAGTCAGAAAAACAAGTTCATGTATTTGTTCAAAATATTAACTGCATAACAAGGCACAGTTCTCCCATCGGTCTTTTTTATATTCTTCCTCTGTAGCAACAGTCACAATAACAGCAGAACATATGGCTGCGGCTGAGGAATTTTACTGAACTCTATAGAACTACCTTGCATGTTGTGAAAAGGCACGTTGTCTGTTAGTATATGGTGCCTACAGAATATAGTAAAGCTTTTATTCAATTCAGTTCAATTCAATGTTATTACATAGTACCAAATCACAACAACAGTCACCTCAAGGTGCTTTACACTGTGAGGTAAAGACT
Source organism: Maylandia zebra (assembly GCF_041146795.1). NCBI lineage: Eukaryota > Metazoa > Chordata > Actinopteri > Cichliformes > Cichlidae > Maylandia > Maylandia zebra. The sequence goes on along the minus strand of NC_135172.1, from coordinate 38,797,164 downwards.
CAACAATCAGACGACTCCATATGAGGAAGCGATTGGCAACAGGGGCAAGGAAAAACTAATTTTTAATAGGCAGAAACTTCCAGCACAACCAGGGTGGGGCGGCCATCTGGCATGACCGTTGTTGTGCCAACAAGTGCTTTCCGAAGTTTTTCTGTTTTTTACATCTAATATCTTTACTTATATTACTAAATAGACTGTAGTGAACAGGAATTAAGAAGGGGTTATACATAAAATGTAGAAATGACCTGTTTTTGAAGTATACCCTATATTGTACCCACACTGTCATCAATCCAGTCCTTTTTGTTACAATTTCTGCTGCCTTCTGTGTTAGTTGTATCTTGAAAGATATATTTTTTAATGTCAGTGATACTTTTTAATGGATACTTTTTAAGGATAAATAAAGGATATATAAAAGTTATTCTGCCCAAAACTGATTGCAGCAGCTACTTTGAGATAGGAATGGTCTTTCTCGCTCTAAATTGCTTGATATTCTTCATGGGAGATAAGAGCGACCTATTTTTGACAGATTTTAGGTCTACAAGTAATTTATAACAACTTAAATTCCCACAATCATTTTTTTGGCAAATACCAGAAATCACTTATTGGCAGGAGACCATTTCTTGGCCCAACACTGGTTAGGGGTGAGGACAGAAAGACAGGACAAAAGATGTATTGAATAGAGACAGATTTTACCTCTTGACCCTTTAAGACCTACCATAGAACCAAGTCCGCCAGAGCTTATATTATATTTTTACATGTTGTAGTGCCATTTTTGGGAGCATTTCAAGTTGCTATACATCAATACAACTGTTATAGCCCATATTTTAATAATATGTATGTGTAACCCATGGTTATTTTATTGCCAATTGTATTCTGTTTTTATTCTAATTTGAAGTGTTACTGTTTTGTTAAATGCTGAGTTTTCCCATGTACCGTGAATGCACCATAGCGCGTGCGTGGTGACTTTCTTTCACCTGCACGGAGCTAGATGCGCAAAGCTGTGTGGAGATTCAGTCCTGTAACATGTTGCGCTACGGAATTAATGTTTCTTTGAAGAATATCCTGGTGAGTCTCACAGTTGCAGTTTCAGTTGTGATTCATAGTCTAGTTTCTGAGCATAAAACCAGTCAGGATACAATGCTTGTCGGGAATGTGATATTTGTCTTAGAACCTGCTAACGATTGCTTAGCTGTGTTAGCCTGTGGAGAGTATGCTAGCGTACCTGTCACTACCCGATCCGTACCGGAAACCCGATCGGTACCCCGCATGCGCGAAAGGTTTCTACTTCCGGTCGTAGCATTTTACGATAGTTATGGGTCAGAGTATCTGTTAAGATGTTAAGAATAACAAGTATATCTTAAAATGTTTGCAATAATGAAGCATTTCAGTACAATGTAGACAAAAACGAAAAATAAAAAGATAGTTACGGAGTTAGAGAGTTACTCCCCGATCCTTACTGCGCATGTGTAAAGTCTGACCATACAAATCGGGTCTACCCGATCCGTACCGCGCATGTGCAGATGTTTTCTTCATCTTCTGTTCGTTTAATGGCAGTGTACTCCCCAGTGTACGAGGATACCGCCACCTGCTGACCGAGCGAATAAACCCTATTATAAACTGAATTAGCGTCATTACAAACGTGTGTTAAATTTGATTTAGCGATAGTCGAGTGTGTTTATGCTTGTCTGTGAGGAGAGGATTGTTGGAATAGTGATGATGATGTGCGCTATCACTGTCAATTGTCAGTAAACACTTCATCTGGCTGATGAATCTACACGTGAGATATTACAAAGTCTGCATTATTAACTCTGTAATTAGGCACCATTCTTCTTATTTTACGGTGCTGTTGCTCAATTGGGGGACACTCTCTGTTGAGGAGAAAAGCATGAATTTCTTTGTATACGGATTATCCATTGTTTAAATGTCCCGGGCAGTCGAAAAGGAGGCAGAGCTGTTGAGAAATTCTAGGAGCTAACTGGGCGCTAACCGTATCATTCAAATATATTGAATGTCGCAATGTTGGCAAAGAGAGGAAGTGACGTAAGATTTGCGCATGCGGGGTACCGATCGGGTTTCCGGTACGGATCGGGTAGTGACAGTACCCACATGTGCTCCCTGGGCTAATCCGCTTACATTTGAAGTTTTAGCTAACACACCACGGAGACACTTTTCATGCTTCATGATTTGCAGTGAAATGTATTTTTGTTGTTGATAAATTGTTATTGGCCAATAAGAATTGTATAGATGTGTGGGGAAAAAAAGGATAACACTAGAGAAACACGTTTTATTTTACAAGTGAGTGATTGCACTGCACGTTGTGTGCAGGCTGGGTTTTTTTACGTGGTAGAAATCTGCTGCAAGTAGGGCTGGGCGATATGACCCAAAATTCATATCTCGATATTTTTTAGCTGGATGGCGATATAAGATATATATCTCAATATTTTTTTTAAAGTTTTAAGTTAAGAACAAAAAGAGAGTTCTAGTCACACTGTGTCCCAGATGTCACACGGGCACTTTTATTTACATACAGCGTAGATGTACATGAAGAAATTACTCAAAAATAAATTATCAGCATTCATTAAATAATCATGGTCCATAAATAAAAGAAAACAATGTTGTTTTTGTGCATAACAAAAAGCTCACAATTGTGCAGTCAAAATGTAAACGAATAGACGCTGAGCATAATAACAAAGAGACAGATTTCACAGCTGCACCACGTCTCTGAACAGGTGCCATTTGTGGTCCTTATACACACACAGTACGTATCACTCCGCGAGGCTCCTCCTCGGTAGCCGTAATCCTCCGACAATCCATCAAGCGGTGCAGCTCCATAGCTTAGCAAAGTCATATTAAAACATTTTTTGACAGATTGCTGAGCGCTGTGTACCACATAAAATCGGTTCGCGGTCAGTAAGCACAACCAGAATTCATACATAAGGCGCACTGTCGATTTTTGAGAAAATGAAAGGATTTTAGGCCGTGCAGCTCCTCCGGGCTGCATGTCGTTAGCGCGGTTAGCTCGTTAGCGTGGTTAGCTCGCTAACACGTTGACGCCGTCCAGCCCCACGCATGGGACGATCCGCGGTAACTCGCTAACGGAGATTTTCCGCTTTCATCTTGTCATTGCCTGCAGGTGAATGGGGGAGGGGGAGTTGTGTTCAGTGAAGGAGAGGCGAGGCCGAGTAACGTTGCGTAGAGACAAAAGTGGACGAAAGAGAGGCAAACCTGCAGCTCCACAAGTATAATTATAACGTAACATAGACTATATCGATATAAATGATATTGTCACATCTTATATCTCGTATGAAAATATATAGATATTTTTAAAAAACTCGATATATCGCCCAGCCCTAGCTGCAAGGACCGAGCGGTGCCATCTAAGGACTGGATGCCACTGGAGGTGCCTAGAAACGACGTTCTCAATCTGAAGGCCACCTGTTTCCTTGGAGGGTGGTAGGATACAACGATTGCAATTTTTTTTTGGATTAACGTTTTTTTCTGAGATCTCAGGACGCTTTATGTTGTTACTTTTTTCCTTTTTTGGGTCAGATCTGATTCCACTTAACACAAAAAACTGATGCATCAAAAAGCAAAACTGTGACTAAAGATAATTAACACTTACTAAGAACACTGAATACTAAGTGCACTGAACTGAAATGGACAGCCTACCTAATACATTTATGGACACTTTAAGTGATATATTGTACATTGTTGAGATTTACATGTTTGAAATGGTCTAAATGTTTTGTTCATGTCTATGTTTTGGAGCATTTAAATGTTGAATACACTCAAATCACTTTTCTCCCTTTAAGTTGTTGTCAGTGTCTCATTCTGAGTGGAGGGATATTCCTTCTTTAAGTTGAGTTACCACTGCCAGTCTCCTTACGATCCTAACTGAACCCAACAAGAGTAGATTCTGAAATATTGTTTTTTTCCTTGACTTTGTATGACAGATTACTGTGGATTTGACTGATTTTGGACTACTCAGTTAACCCTTGTGTGGTGTTCGTATTTTTGTTACTCAGCCAGTGTTCATGGGTCTGGTGGACCCGCTAGAGTTTTGGCTTTCCAAATTAACACTATCAAACAATTTTATGTTAAATTACTCAACAGATGTTTACTTCATCCCAATTACAAGACATATGAACAGCAAACATGGTTAATTTTTTCCCTTTACCTTTGTTAGATCACATTTGTGAATTAATGTGCTTCTCGTTTTTCTTTTATATAAAATGTTATAAATAAATCAGTTATAATCAAGTGGAGTGAGTGGAAAGACACAACACATTTACACGTGAAAAAATAATTAATTGTTTAATTTTTCTTTTGAAAAAAACTGAACACGGGTCTCACAGACCCGAACACCATACAAGGGTTAAAAAGGGTGACATATGCATTAAGTCCATAGTAACTACATTAATTACAAAAAAGTGCAATAAACTACAAAAAAAATTGAAAATCGTTTTTGTTTTTTTACATATATTTCTACTTGGAGAAATTTAAGAGGCTTATCCCTCAAAACTTTAAATACAAAAAAGTTGCAAAAATAGTTTACAACAACAGGAAATTTATTTTAAGTGTCTTCATAGTTTTATTTTTGAGATACAGCAATTTTTATATACTGCAGGAAAAACAAAAAACAATCCTATGATGCAAATTTGCAAAGAAAACAGCATGTGCATCAAAATAAACTATTTCCAGCAGTGCAATTCGAGTTCTAAGCATCCAAGAAACTATTCAGAAAAGTATAGAGTCAAACATGACTTATAAAAACACCAGTATAGGCTTTTAAGGCCTACAAGTAAAAAAACTACATTTTTCGCGAAAATGACGTCACTTCCGGTTCCGGGCGATCGTTCGTGTTGATGTCTTTTTCAATGTGGGAAGTGTTACGAACAGCTGATCGGATTGGCAAAGCGTGTTTCTGGAATATTTTTATGCAATTTTTGCAAAGCTTTATGTGGAAGGAAACCGTGACCTAGGATAAGCTGATGGCATAATAAGATGTAAGTACAACTCCTCTGGTTTCATATGCGAAAAAAATGATTGCGCTAGCTTACGCGGTTCCGGTTCTACAGGGATTTAAAAATAGTTATGCAAAACGGAGCGTGCCTGCTCTGACCGGCTTTAAAGGGTTAAACCCGAACACCCCCGGTACCGGGGTCACACTGAAAAAAGGGATTGGCCATCTCTTGGATGTATTATGTAAGCATCTTGCGTGTATTTAACACAATTGCCTAATGCTTTAAAGTTAAGTGTAACTGTATAGTGTAGAAACTACATGATATGCAGAGAGGGTTTATTAAATTGTTCATATCATGTTCGAGTGAAGTAAGTCAATAATATATCAATGTTAAATCTCGCGACGCCGCACAGGATTTCAGTTTCATGCGCTTTAGATCGTGGTTTGAGGAAGGCATCCATCTCAGTCAAGTCGAACAGCCGCCTCTACTTTTTTCGGTACACCGAAAAAAGTAAATTGGGTGGTTGTTACATTTATAAAAGCCTAACTTGTAATTTGAACACAAAAATGTCATGTTTCTATCTTGAACGTAATTAAATCATGTAGGATCTGTATGAAATTCAACAACTTAATTTGTTCTTGTTGAGATGACCTGATACAATCTAGTAAGAGTGGTTAGTTGCTGGACTCATGAAATTCACAAGATAGCCCGTGATTTCAAACTGCAGGAAAATCACTGGAGTTATAAGAGGCAGACAACTACACACACACCACGTGTATGCTGTCGCTATTTATTGTGGTTTAACCTGTCAAGGACAAAAACGTACAGAAATCATAGCTTCCCTACTTTGTTAAGGCTGGATTGATAGCTTGGTGGCATGGCGGTTAGTGCTGTTGCCTCACAGCATTGTTGTAGATCCATTCAATTTTTATGTTAACCAGACTCTAGACTTTGTTGAACATTATGTAATATGAAGACAACATGTAGTATTTAAGTGACCAAGTAGTATTGGGGTAAAAGTTATTGAATAGTGTTGAAATAAAATGACAAAATTGTGAAGAATTAAAATATTCCAAGAGCTCACCTTACTTCATCTAAACATGTTTCAATTGTGTTTTATCAACACAAAATGCACAGGTTTATTGAATATGAAAAAGTTGTGTTGATTTAACTCAGTTGCTTAAGTTTCTGCCAAAGCAAAACAGTTGTGTGCAACCAATGTCCACTATTGAATTAAATAAATCCAACATGGCCTTTTTTTGAGTGAAGGAAGTGGAAGATCTTGTTTCATTGGCCGCGAACATCTTGTTCAATCTCCAGCTTCACTGTGCTAACATCTTGTTTAATTTACAGGTCTGTTATGTAAATATAGACATGTGTGGTATCCACAGCTAAACCAACAAACAAATAAATAAGCATGTAAACAAATACCGCAAAATGACCTAAACACCAAGCATGGAATACCCCATTCACCCGACTACATGTAACTGGAGAAGTAACAACACTGAACCAGCAGCAAAATAAGACCTAAATTACGACTCACATTTGAAAAACAGATCCATGACTTATGTCTTGCCTGCGCTGTCTTGCATCCAAAACAAATTTCCACTGCTACAATTTGGTTAAAAAAAAAAAAATAAATCACAATTTTCTGCCCAGTTACAGAGATTTCTTTGGACAACGGCGAGTGTCATGCATCTGCCCCATGTATTTTTCACACAATTTGTGAGTGGTGGGATTGGCTGTGAAAGTAGTGACTCTATTGGCTTAAATGATTAAAAGGAGAGATTAGTCATGCAAATCGGCCAATCTGGTTGATGACTTATGAACCCCGCTTCCAGATCCAAACTACTTATTACTTATTAAGGCTGTTGTGTTTTTAACATGTTTTAATGCTCTGTATCTTGTTCTATTTAATCTGAACAAGTTCCTAAAAAAAATCAGTAATTGGGTCTCTCCCAGTTTTTATCACTACTATTCATCGGTAGCATGTTTTAAAGCTCAGTTTTTAATACCCTACAGCAGCAGGATATTAATAACTAACCTACTATTGTGGATGGATTATCTCTAACTTTTTCTCCTGACTGAAGTTTGGTCCGTTTACAGCATCCTGCCATGGAACTGCATTAGTCCCTACCCATCGGGAACCCTCACGTTAACGTTTATCGAGTGGAAAAAAGCTAGTGTTCATCCTCCAGCTTCACTGTGCTAATGTATTAATATTATGCTAACCATAGCACCAGGTAGCCCAACTTCAGTAACCCAACAAACATCACTACTGTTTAGTTTTCTGTCTTCATTCATATCGGAAGCGATAGCAGAGATACAGTGATAGCTGTACATTTAAAAATTTCAGAAACCCCTCAGTCAGAACATGCTATATATCATCTTTAGATGGAAACTAGCACGCTAACTCCTTGCTAACTTTGAACTCCGTTAAAGTTCATAAATTCTTTTTTTGTGGATGCCTGGATGTTAAACTTAATTGTTACACCTGGTAGAGCAGCCACACTGATCATTTTATTAAAGATGAACGAATTGAGATAGTTTGTAACTCTCAGTGATGTGGCAGTGTTTATTTGACTTTGGGAACTGAAGCAGAGTTTGGACCAGGAAACAGCTAATGATGTCAGACTTCAACCAGATAGAAGCCCGAGTTACTGCTCCGCAGAATTTAAAGTTGCAGGGACTGGTTTTTGTCATGGTAGTCTTTCTTTTTTTAAATTGGATATGTACTTCAATGTGGAAAGTGTATACATCTCCTTTTTTCTCTCCTACCAGAGTGTATGGATCAATATACGCCAAGCCCCGTGAATTGATTCTCACCTGTTGCATTGTACATTGGCTGTCAAATCAGTCCAAAGCTGTCAGATAACATAGCTGAGAGCTTCAAGCTAAAGGAACTGCACATTTGGAATCAATGTTAATTATTCTTGAAGTTTCAGGAAAAATGCTCCAAAGAAGAAATGGCACACTCAAATAAAGACAGCAAGAACATGTTGCAATAAACGAAGAAAAAAAAAAAATACATATGGCTTGGACCTCCAAATGGGAAAGTGGAAATTGTAAGGCAGAAATATTTCTTTTTCATATCTTTAGTACTTGCATACTGAACTTTAGCATTTAAATCTTTCAAACAGCGTGGGTTATTAAATAGCCCTTTTTTAAGATCAAAAGGGAAAATTGAGGCACCTAGTAACGTGCATTCAACCATCTATGTAGGGAAAGGGTTGAAATCTCATACAAAAGAGCACATTTTAGTTTCTCACAGAAACAGGTATTTTATTTATTGTATGTCTTGTTTATAACACCATTAAAGACCTTTCTGCATGCTAGTTCCTCATCAGGGATCATAATAGTTTTAGCAAGGTGTCGGGGCCTCCATAAACTGGAAAAAACAGGTCCATTCCTGTTTGTTACAAAAATTTCAAGTCTCTTGCACTATTTTGGAAGAATGGACAGTGTTAACGCTTGTTAACTGACTTGATAATGGTGGATTTGAGTGCTATCTAAAAGCACCGTTTTCCCACTACAAAGGGAATTTTAAATCTGTGACTGCAATGCAAATGAAGAAGAAGAGCCATATTTTCACTTGCTGGTACGTCTGTGTAACACTAAAGTTCACACTCATCCTGAGACTTTATGATCCTAATTTACAAAAGCAGAAGAACAAGAAGAAAAACAGGGGTGTGAGGAAAACTAACAGAGACAAATGAACTCGCTGAACTGTAGACATAGACGTAATATAAACTCCACAATTGCATCTTTGCAGCATGCAAAGGTACCCTTTGATAGACACTATCATTCATATATGTTGCAATTTAAGTTAATGTCAATAAAATTTGCAAATAAGAGATACAAGGAAATTTTATAGCAAGTTTATTATTATCAGAAGGTATTTCACAAAGCTCCCAATTGTCCACTTGGGTTTCATTAAAATTAGAGAAGAAAAGTCTGTAGTGATAAGGATTCAACTATGTCACAGCAGCTCTGAATATAAATATACATAAAAACAACAACAAAAAAAAAAAACATCAATAATTAAATGCTATTTCATAATACCAAGTTGGTCTAGACATATATAATGTGTTCAGCAGAACCTTTAGCGTATACATTTATTCAGTAAGGTTTTATTCAGTAAATCAGCTTTTTTCCACTTTTTGTTTTGTATGTTTTGACCTTTTTTATTGTTATTAAGATTTTTCTAAATTATTCTCACTATCAAAACTGCACATAGAAACAGGTGGATTGAAAAGTGTTTCAAGAAACACATAGCATATGTTTCACTACTACTGACATATTAGGTCTGTATATCTATCAGGAGAATTAAATCAGTAAATCTACACACAATATAGGCTTTGTCTAAGTTTATCACAAGGATGATAAACCACCTGTCATTAGGTGTGGCAACACTTCACAGGATCCACAGCGGCAGGTCAGGACACTTCCCATTGGCCCACAGAGAAACCCACAACAACATCAGCCTGATCCCTGGGGGTCTGGCCACCATCTGCGCACATCACCCATCTTTGTCTCTGCTTACTGCTCCATTGTAGCCCCAGCTTCCACTTTCCCTGGTTAAAAAAGTAAAAACTGGGTCTCTGTGTCTCCAAGTTGACTCCCTGGAGCTGAGAGCTACGCTGAGACCCACATTTATCATCTCCAAGGCAGTGGTCAGACTGTGTTTTCACATATGTGTGTGTCTGTTTCAGTGTTCCCTGCAGGAGACTCAGCCCTTCATACTGGAGCACAACTTAGTAAAGGATAATCTAGTCCTGTCGCCCTCCTCTCTTGCAAGCACACACCATACACACATACACATACTGGGGGTAAATCTTCATTATGATCTCCAGCTGGAGAGACACCTCATTCAATCCATCACAACTCTGCAGCTTGGGATAAGAAGGGAGACACGCTCACTCAGTGGCGGCCCTGGGCGAACACTCCCTCTGAGCACCTGATAGCTTTGAACTTTTCTTGTTCTTTTTCCATTGGTTTTAATTTTGCACTCTAGTATGAACACCCATCCCCCAACTCGAGGATCGCCACAACATAACCTAATAGACCTACAGCTTAGTTCACAGATTCACTTTGTCTAGGGTTTATTTCCGGGATTTGCACAACCCAGGATTCAAATCATGACTACATAATGGACTTGGATTTACATCATTATGAAGGAAATGTGCTCTATTTGGAAGCAGCCGCTCCCCTCCCCTTTCGACGGGTTGTGTGTGAGACTTTAAATCATCAAACTGTAAAATATAAATTTTAGATTGTTATTGATCCCTTTACCCCTAGTTCTAAAGTGTATATTTATTTTCTTACTCTTCTTATATTTATTGTTTGTTTACTTGGACTGCTGTAGCTGGAGCCTCGTCGTCTCTCTATATACTGGACTGTATGTAGCGGAGATGACAATAAAGTTTACTTTGACTTCAGCAGCGAGCAGGCGCACCGAGGGCTCTCGCGCTCACTTTTCACGTATAGAATTTAGAAAAAAACATCAGTTATATAAGTCTGCATCATGATGTCTGGTTTTTGTGTTTGTTGGTTTGTTTTTATTTCGTTTTATTTTGCGAGCCAGCCACAGAATCCCCCACCACCCCGCCCTGTCCTCCCAAGCAGCAGGCGCACCTCGCAAACGGAGGGTGCCCTTACTCCCAGGAAATGGGTGATAGAAAACCGATCGGTGCCTATGCCATTCCTAATATGCGCTGGCTGATGTCTGGCAGCTACGGAAGAGGATTAGGGCCACTGGAAAAAAAATCTGAGAAAAAGTCAGAATTCTGACTTTCTTCTTCTTTTTTTTTTTTGCCGATGCCCGTGATGCCGCCCCCACCACGATACCGCGCCGGGCAACCGCCCTTGTTGCCCGTATCAAAAACCGCTACTGCCTCACACACACACACGCACACACACACCCACAAACTATACACACACAAATACTATATACCCAGAGAATGAGCTAGGACCTCATAGCTTCATAGCTACAGAGCTGTATTTAAAAAATCCCAACCTCTACAGCTTTGATTTAGAAAAGACACACACATATATAAAAAAAACAAACAAACAAAAAAAAACAAACGCTACTCACTCTTACTTCCGGCCAAGGTGTGCGTATCCAGTAAGGGTGCCCAAGCCAACCTCGAAATATGTGTGAGAGATATATAACTTATGTTATACCAGCTCGGATGTCGTCTAGATTAATAAGGTATGCGTCAGGTAGTGATTAACCAGGACACACTCTTAAGGTTTACCAAAAGATGTGTATGAAGCATTACGGACGTTCCTACTGTGACCATCACTGGACCCAATCAGTTGATCTACACCAACCAGCTCAATAGGACCTAAAAGCCTTCATCAGGAATTCAATGGGGATGTGGCGAACAACACCAGAGGCCAATTTCAAGCAAACTGCACAAGTCACAATCAAGTGCAAGATTTACCTAGGAGATGTTCTGTTCCCACTGCTGTTAGGGATAGGCCTGAACCCTTCAGCCAGATCATTAACAAGTCTGGCTACTGATACCGACTACGGAATAGAGCAATTGTTAGCCACCTCCTCTACATGGATGACATCAAGCTGCATGCCGACATTAAACGAGATATGGATTCACTGATCCACACCACCAGGATCTACACAAAGACATTGGAATGTCACTCGGACTGGAGAAGTGTAGTCAGATGGTAACAAAGAGAGGGAAGCTAGTCAGGACTGAGGGGATTGAACTACCAGAAGGCGACATTGCAGACAGTGAGGACAACTACAAGTACCTGGGAATCCCACGGGCAAATGGGAACCACAAAGAGACCGTTAGGAAAGCTGCAAATACTAAGTACCTGCAGACGGTCAGGTAAGTCCAAATGACACTGAATGACATCACGAAGAAGAAACACGAGAACCTGGATAAGTACCAAGGGCTCAGAGAAGAACTTGAGAAGATGTGGAGTTGGAGTGGTAGTCGGAGCACTCGGTGCAGTGACCCACAAGCTAGGCAAGTGGCAACAGCAGATCCCAGGAACAACATGCAAGATCTCTGTCCAGAAGAGCGCAAAGATACTGCACAGGACCCTCAAGCTCCCAGAGCTGTGGTAGAGGACCCGAGTTTGAAGGATAAAGACTGCATGCAGGGGCGAGAGAGGAATGGCAAACTCTACATTAATCCATCCCAATTTGTTTTGTTGGACTTTTATTTTGCTGCATTGACTAAATTGCACACCCTATTGTGTCACATTGTTTCAAACCTTCAATGAGAAGTCTTTGAGTAGATTTTCAATGGTAATCTGACCCAATTCTGACAGTCTAACACAAGACATACTGTCACAAAACAAGCCAAAGCTATGTTTTGGCACTTGCATATTTCTCCAATTGTCTGGATCAGAGTGTGTTTTCTCTGTAGAGAAAAGGAAAGTAGAGCAAGAACATCTGGAACTGGTGACAGAATCACTCTGAACATTTTTTTCTTTATCTTCTTCCCTATTCCATGGCATGTCTCTGCTCCACAAATATGTGATTTTTTTTGTGAATAATGATATCATCATTGCTTTGGCTGACATCTGCCAGACAAGTAAGTAATACACAGGTGGTAGGTGAAATGGGTTCCACGCCCGCACATACATCATCTTGATGAGGGTTCAGTGAAAGAGAGAGGGGAAAGGACTGCTGTTATAATGAGAATGAGTTAAATGAGCATTTTGCCTCATTTTTTCCCCTCTTCTCCTCATTTCTGCTGTTCTCGTATCTCTTTTTCTCCTCTTTCTTCTTTCCTCTCTTCTCTTCCCCTTTTCAGTCTCAGAGGTTTATTACGACCCCAGGCTGAACTCATAAATTACTACCATGGTTTTCGACCTACCAGGAATTAATTTTTAAAAAAAGGAGTGAGAAAAAAGAAAAGTGTAAAAAGGAAGATTTGGGACAAACTTTTTCACACAATGTGCCTCACTGTACATACCTAGGATGTGCATGGAGTACTGACAGAAAATCAAACAATTAAAAGCTGAAACTTTCAGTCATTTTCAGGTCAATACCTTTCGAGGGTGAGTGTTATTGTTTTGTCAGTGCATCTGAGTTACACACGCACTTTCCTAGTAAATACCATTTTGTCAGCTTTTTATTTTGTCCATTCAAACCTTTTTTTTAATACAGGAAGGTGTCACTTCTTTTAAATTTGTAGAAATTTCATTTCTGAAACAAAGCTGTTAAAATTGAGAATGGCAGTGAAACAAGAATCAAATCAGAAATTCAAAAGGAGCAGAAACTAAAACAAGGCAAGAATGAAGGAGCGGCAGAGATGTCTGCGTTAAACCTCGCTATCCTGAGTGCACATTTGTTCTTGGTGGTTTTTTAATTGCGTTGCCTTGACAACCAGAACAATGCTGAAAGGCTCTTTCACTCCGACGCTGGCTGAAAATGATTTTCTCCATCATGCATTTAGCAGGCAATTAGTGAGACAGACAAGGAATTTAGCTTAAACCCAGTGTATCATTCCTGCTTTCAGAAAATAGAGGGGGTAGATGTGGGTGGGAGGAGTGACGAGTGGGGTGGAATTTTAATGCACGATATAAAGCAGAGCAGAGGAAAGGGAAATCGAAAGAGGAAGAACAAGTAAAATAAAGTTGAAGGGCAGACTGAGATAGAGCGAGAGAGAAATAAAGAGCAGAAATGATTTGCAGTGACTGGGGGAAAAAAAATCAAATAATGTTTTGGCCAATTTATTTTTTACAGTATGTGTAAGACTGTGTATGTGTGAATATACACTACATGAGTGTATTCATCACACTCAGTGAGATGGGTCTGTTTTTCTACCTCAGGGTTCAAAGTGGCCCTCTGTCTTTGTTACTGCACATTTCCCACAGAGGGATCATCACATCATATTTCTTTGTTAAGCCACTGAAAACAACAGGGCTTGTCAGAAAATTAGGAGAGAAGAGTAAAACATGACACATTGACAAGCAGCAAAAGGACACAGATGTAAAAACAACATGCTTGTACAAGCACATGAGATATGTACATGAGAAAGGCAGGTGAATACTAGGATTACTGTGTTGGGTATAATTTCCTGCAATCTGAAGGACACTTTCACCATGAAAATATGATCATGTCAAATTGTCTCTTTGTAAAGAAATTACAGCATGGCTGTGTTATGGACACATTTTCCATAAACAACACAACAGAGCAATTTTGTCAAAAGTAGTAGGCAGTGTTTAATACACGGTACATTGTGAAAATTTGGTTGTACCTGTCAATCAAGAAAAAAGTTTCCTTTTTTACAAATCTTAGTGTTTGAAGCAACATGTGGCTTAAACCATTCAGGCATTATTTATATATTGTTTTTCATTCATTTTACCCACAGACGACTTTACTTTATTTTAAATGTATCTTGTTTTCCGTAAAACAAGTTGTTGTGGTAACAGCTGCTTTTCTCTTTCCCCTCAGCTTCTTCTCTGTATGCCCTGTTGGCACTGACTAGAACTAAGCGGGGACCTCATGGGATTTAAGAATTTACTACCCATGTCTGTGCTTAGTGTGGTGCATTTGCCTAGAATAAATACAGGCTCTGTCTCACTCATTTACTGACCAAATCCCAAGGATTATCTCGATTGTAATGGGTCTGCATGCTGAGTAGCTGGATGACACTCTCAAAAATGGCCTGATTAATTGTTTTCACTGTAGCTGATAAATTCTAGTCCCAAAATAAGCAGGGGGGAAAACAAGCAAAGATTGGATATACTTGAAAATACTTTGAAACAGAAAAATACATCAGGCTTGGTGTGTAATATTTGTCTGTTTGTTTGTTTTTCTTTTTTGTATTTATTTGTTTTTACTCATGGCAGTGTTCAGTTATCCTAGAACACAGGTCAGACTATTGCCATGTAAATAATGCTTTTATCTCACTCTCCCTTGTATCATATGCATATTTTCTTGGTCTAGTTATGATGGAATTGCCCAGTAGATACTTTCAGCATGTTTGGTCTGCACACCTGCTAATCACTGCCCCGATTCAAGCCCAGCTGCACCTCAATGGCTCATCAAGCACACTGTTTACTGTTAGTGCTACATTTGCCTCAAAGACTCTGTCAGGCTGTCTTAGTTGCCTTAAAATGTCTAATTACCTTGCCTGGTTGCTTCCCCATTGGCGTTTCATGTTTACCTGCCAATTCCATGTGCGACTCTCTCCTTAATTATACTGCTTCTGTAGCATTTCTGTATTTGTTTAGAGACTGGATGCTCACTTGGCCACCAAGTAAATTAAAACAAAAAAAAAGGTAACTACGCAGTAGTAATTATCTCCATCATAAGCTTGAAAATGTGTAAATACAATGCTATGGTGATGTACTATCTAATGTCAGGTGTAGTCTTATTTCTATTTATACATTTATTTAACTGAGAGAAAAAGACACATGGATGTGTGATCTTCCAAGAATAGACCTTTACTAGAAAATCTGAAGTCTGTTGTAGTAAAATTGGCATTAAATGATGGAAAGGGTTACGCTGAATTGAGTTTGTTACTACAACTAGTTAGGGCCAACCTAATATTCTCCAAAGTGAAAGATACTCCTATTAGCTTACTTTCTATAAGTATATATATATATATTATATTGCCAAAAGTATTCACTCGTCTGCCTTCACTTGGATATGAATTTGAGTGACATCCCATTTTTTTTTTAATCCATATGGTCCATATGATGTCTGCCCACCCTTTTCAGGCTATCCCAGCCAGCTACCATAGGCACGTGGTAAGAGGCAGGGCGCACCCTGGACAGATCACCAAACTGACACAGCGCTAACACAGAGACAGACAATCATTCACACGCACAGTCACACCTATGTGCATTTTAGAATCAACAATTAACCTAACCCCAATTACCACATTTATTCCTGTGGGAGGAAGCCGGTGTTCCCAGGGAGAACCCTTGCAGACATGGGTGAGGCAACAGTGCTGATCGCTGTGCCATCCTACTGCTCCTTCTTGGTGATGCCGTCTCATTCAAATGTCTGCCCTATCAGCTTTCAGTGGTACTTTATATGCCTACTATGGTGACCACGGCTAACGGGGAATCAGGGTTCGATTCTGAGAAACCACTACCACAGTAGTTAATTTGTTCGTATTTTTAAAAAAAATGCAGACATAAGTGTACACCTTAGTGTTTGTCTGCTAGTGAAAATAATTTTCTTTACAAGTAAGTCTCTCACTGAACTAACACAGCCAATCCCTCAACATGTTTGTACTTTCTGCTCATATTGCCTTTGTATGAAATTATTTTTTGAACTTATTTTAACATTGCACTCAACAACAAACAAATCCTCCCTAACAAAAACAGTAACTTCAACGGGCAGATTGTGTTGTATTTCTTCACGTCAATATATGGGCTACAAATATGGGTGACGTGGGCTGCGAGTGGCCATATGCCGCGAGTTTGAGACCCCTGCTCTGTTGAGGTACTTCTACATTACATTGCATTATAAAGTAGTCATTGTTCTACAATTCATCTGCTTTTACAGTAAAGTACAAAGCAACCCTAGAGCTTTGTCAGCAGCCAACCTTTTAATCTCACCTATATCACTGATAGCGTGTAACTGATTATATACTACTACTATATATATCTACTGTTGTATTATGAGCATTGCACAGCCCACATATGCCCAACCAATGATCTTTTATAAGTAAAAGCATTTTTTTGCTATGTAAATCATCAAAGGTAATGCAACTATATGATATAGAGAATTTAGATCTACTTGAACAATGATCATGTTACACAGTTAAATGAAACAGCAGCAGATGACATAATTGATCCTACTTAAAGTAGTACATATATTTTGCCTTTGTTTGTTAGGCTTATACACACCAGTTTATCCATGAAAATAAAATGCACAATTAGACTACTTTTGGGCTGCAGCGTGCTTTTTTGTGTGCAGCTTGTGTCATACTGTAGGCTACGTTTTGCGACAAATTGTAAACTTAACATTAGTTAATTGGGTTTCTCTTGTATAATTGGTGTACCTCATTTGATTCCAGTACAATTGCAGAAGAAGTAATAAAAAATAGCTTTTGCACTAATTGGGGTTAGGTTAAAGAGTTGATTAGTGTGTGCGCGCGCGTGTGTGTGTGTGTATGTGTCTGTGTGTCTGTCTGTGCGCTTGCGTATGTGCGTTTTACAGAAAAACACTATGTAAAAAGGTGCAGGAAATCAAATTGTAGCTCTTATATTTACAAAGATCAATCAAGTCTTGACCTAATTTTGACTGTTTTACCCCTAATAAGCTTCTTTACCCACAGGATCAAACCAGACATATGCTGTCTTTGCTCAGTAATACAAGCAACAATGTGTCATCATGAGAGGGAAAAATAGTAACATGTTTGTTGCATGTAAAAATGAAAACTGGAAGAGGTTTTTCTGCTCTGCTACACAGCAGAAGGCATCATTGCTCCCTTGCTGTAAATACAAACGGCCACTTTAGACACGCACATATGCTCATACAAAAATACCAAATATCCACACCAACAACACAAACACACCGAGCTAGACAATAAACCAACCAACTGTCCTGCTGTCTATTTTGTCATGTCGGGTTTCGACCACTCTAAAAGAGGCAGGACAAAAGGCAACAGAAGTCAGGGAGGTGGGTAGCTGGAGAGTTGTGTTCTACTAATAATGGGGAGGAGGGTGTTGGCATTCAACCTCATGGACTAGGTCCATGGAAACAGATGTGAAGGAGGGAACAGGTTGGGTGGTGGTGGCGGCAGCATAGAGCTGGGACTCAGACTTATTTGGAGCCATAGAAATGCAGTGAAGATAAGAATTAGAAGGCAATAGGACAGAAAATAGATGATAGTCAGTCAGAGATATGGAAAGGTAATGCAGGGCAGAGAAGGGGAAATGATAGTCACAGCTGCTGAGCAGACAGAAACGAGAGAAAGTAGTGAGAGCTACTGTAATTTTCTAGGCAGAATCCAGCGTTGTAGAAAAATAACGGGGGCTTAAAGTGAGACGGAGAGAGGAAACTGAGCTGAGTGAGAAAGAGGAAGCAAAAAGGAGCAGAGGCTGTGAATGTGAAAGGGGTCTTTGTTTCCCATAGTGCTCTGTTATGACGCCAGAATCTAAACCATCCATTCTAAATGGCAAGGGCTGCTAGCCACAGCACACACACACACACACACACACACACACACACACACACACACACACACACACACCTACACACAGGGATGACAAAGCACAATCACACCTCTTTCCCATTCTCTCTGCTCTCCACTCTCGGCTCATCTTGTACCACTTTCATACACACTCACCACACTACTGCCAATTTAGATATACACACATAATCAGAAGATAGTTCGCTTGGTGTGGTGTGTGCCTCTAGTCTTATCTACCTTATGCAATTCTGTGTAATAGTGTGACCATTATGAAGCAACCGTGGTGACGGCTGTATGGGGTTAGTGGGAGCAAAACTGGCAGCAATCCCTAATGCCTCCATCGCTTTGGCTTGGCCTATATTTTTCCCCTTTGTACTCCTTGCTGTCTCGCAATTCTTTAGGCAGTTGCTGTCATTAAAGTCAGAGGCACTTACATGTATATATGCTATTATTGAAGTCGGAGGCACTTATCGGTGAAAGGAGTTTTAGTTCGTTGCTCTCATTTAAATAAGAGGAACTTTATAAGCAGTGCTTTTGTAGACACTTGCCTATCAGCACTTATCTGCATAGAATTAGAGTGGGGGAAATTGTTGGATCAGAACTGTGTGGAATGTTGTTATCATTAAAAGTATACTTGTACAATTTTATGGAAAGCCAGCAAGGATGTAAAAACCTTTTTTTAAACCAACTTCAGCAGACACAGACAGACAAAAATACACATTCACACGAAAACTTCAGAAGCAATAAGAAGATAGTTCGTAACACTTCCTGACCTGCTACCTCACTGTGTGCTCCCTGCTTTGGCTGTCAGATGTGGTTAATGAGAATCTCCGAGCTCCCATAGACTGGTGTTCCTATAGAGAACAGCCTGCTGGGATACACACACTCGTACACACAGGCATACATCAGTACTTGCCTAGGACACTGAGAGCCTTGTCATCACACAGAGAGGGACCTGCTGGCCTATTGTAGATCCCCGTGGCACAGAGATCACCTCTTATCCCCAGTAAACACACAGAACACAGTGGGTAACTCAAAGCCACAAACGCACATAAACACATGCACTCTTCAAATAGTCCTTTGTAAGCACACATTTTTGCCTATTTCTTATGTGCTTTCTACTCAGCTCTCATTTTAATCACAGCACCCACCCCCACCCCCTTTATTTTTTTTGCCATCTACCCCCTGTCTCTTTCATTTTCTCACTCTCTAATAATCCCCCTTACATCCATCTTGCTAATGCCCCCATGATCCAAACACCACCCCCTCCCTTCGGAGAAGACTTCTCCACGGCTTCTGCTCTCCCATTCAGCCTGGCTTGTCCCCATGTATTCATAGAGATCACTGATGGAGTGGAGAGTCTTTGTCAGTGGGTCAGCCTCCTGTAACCCCCCTCTGACCCCACAGTCTACACATTCACACACACATTTGATGCTTGCACACACTCTGGAGCCTTCTCACTTGCCATATGGCATGGGCAATGAACGGCCAACAAAAGAGAGCTAAAGAGGTGTCAGAGAGGTTTTGTTTGTGTGTGTATGTGTGTGAGCTGCATCAATAGAAGGCTAAGCAGCCAGTCATGAGACAGGGTCCAATAGATGAAATTGATTTCTGTTTTTTGGGCTGTGGATAGAAGAGGGAGGGGATTTTCCACCTTTTCTTCCACCGTCAAACTCATTGGCTCAATGAAGAGTAATGACAGCAGGCCCTGACTGGAGCACAATGAGGGCACACTTGATGGAGTGTTGAGCAATGCAGATCTGTCTTCATCACCGGAGTGGATTTGTTTTAGCAATGTCAACTATAGCACTGCCATCATTTTGTGTCATCACAATGTCATCATCGTCATCCTCAACATGTCATTTTTAAGTCCTTAATCCTACAGTTTTCTTTAACAATGGCTTGAAATCACCAACTTTTCTTAAAGTACTGACATTTTGCAGATTCTTTTAATGTCAGACGTTTTCTAAGGTGTACAGCTTCACTTCTAGGAATAATAATAGCATTGTGTCAATTAAATTATTTACTGAGATATGTGAATAATATAGATGCACAAAAATGCTTGAAATAACCCTTTAGAGAAATAAATATGAGTAGTCTGGCAGCTATAGTTTTACGCTGATTTTCAATTTCATTTCCCAATAAAAGATAATCTAGCTAAAACACTTCATGATTGTCCGATTGTTTTGTTTCAAATACTCCATCAAACTGTTTTTGTGTTGCCATGGTCCCAGATCTAAGCTATTACTTTGGTAAGTAAAATGTTGTTATGACCAATAACTATAATGGACCACAAATAAGACCAATGTTGCAATCTGTCAGACTTGTTCCTAATGTCTGAGGACCTTAAAGTGGTTACCGTGAGATCATGAGGGGATTGAGGTCAGCCCAGGGTACTGGTTCCATTTACTTAAGAGAATAATCCATAGACTTAGCATTCCCATATAAAACTCACATTGGGCAATAAAAAATATTAAATGAACACTCCAAAACTAGATAGATTTTTGCTTTTATTGTGTACATTTGATTCGTGCTTAAAAGTAAGACATAAAATAAAGGTTTTTTAAAACAACGAAAACACACTACAACTGATGTTCACAACGCATAACAGTGAGTTCATGGGGGGCATTTGACAAAATAATATTATTCATTGTCATTTTACTAGTTCGATGTCTTCTGTACATTCATTCTAAAGGCAGGGGAAAAGGGCTGGAGTGGAAGGGTTGGGTATGGGGGTTGGAAGTGGTGGCGGTGTGGTCAGTGTAATCGTTTCACCATGACATAAAAAGGTGATCCAAACACCCATACTTATCTTAACTGCACTACTGTATAATTCTGTGTAAATAATGATTCTCTACAATACAATCATTTTTAATTCTACAACTGTTTATAACCTGCATAGTTCACATTTCTGTATAGCTGTATATCTCATATTTCTGTATAGATTTTTTTTTATTTCATATTCTGTATAGTTTTTCATATTTATATCCTGTTCATAGCCTGTACATAGCTTGTACTCACTACAGCCTGTACATACTTATAGCATATTCATAACATACTTCATACCGTGTACATTATAACAAACCATAATAGACCCATTTCTGTAATATACTCACATATCTATATTATTGCTAATATATATTGTAATATATCTATATCATGGCTAAAGCACTTCTGGATGGATGCAAACTGCATTTCGTTGCCTTGTACCTGTGACATGTGCAATGACAATAAAGTTGAATTCTATTCTATTCTAATTCAAAGAAAGAGTAAAATTCAAAGATTCAAGATTTACATTTCAGATAGCATTACAGATGTTAGTAACTAGTTTATTTATATATTTACATTGGAAATAATGAGCTAATTGAACAGAGGTCTGGCAGAAAATTGGAAAGAAATAGAACAAAGGGATGATAGAATTGACAGTATGACAAGGTGAGTAATTTCAAAGTAAACCAAACAATAAACAATCAGAACTAAATCCAAAAATAAGATTGAGAAACAACTTTCTTTCTTGTCTCTGTATTTGAGATATGCCGAAAGACAAGAGGACAATCAGTCACAGTAATGCAAACCTTTTCCAAAAGATTTTAACTCACTTTAAAGCCTCTCACTTTCCTTATCAGGAATGCTTTCTGATAAGCTTCCTTACAGAGTCCACATTTTCTGAAAAAAATTAAATTCAAATAAAGAAATCTGTTGACTCAATGTCAAGATTGATGGTTGTAATAAGTATTTGCCAACTCAAGCATGTTTTTAAATCTTTCCATCACCACATTAACGGCCGTTAAACTAGTAATGGGAATAATGGCAACTCAGAAAACTGCTGATAAAGCTCAACTCTCTACGGCAGTTTGGATTAAATTAGACTGTACTGTGGAAACAACTTGTCTTAGAACTTTTTAAGGAAAATTAGTTTTTGGGGAAAGTTAGTTTTCCCACAGATGTGTGTGTTATCTGGAGAAACACTCTTAAATGCAGAAATGGTGCCAAATAAGTTTTCAGATTGTTAGGGACACCTACCAGTTTTAGTCTTTTTTTTAGAAAGTATCTTAAATTCTTAAAGCAACTTAAAGTGAAACTGGATAAATGAAAAAAAATAATTAAGTCATGATATCGTAAGAGTGTTTTGTATTATCTGAGACATGAAATATAAGATGACTTTTCTTTTAAACTGGATAAAAAATGCAATAAATAAACATGCATACCTTATCTTTATACATTGTTTATATTCATTTATTTTAATTGGCTACATAGTGTTAAATTGCTGCCTGAATCATCAGAAAAGAAAACCGTGGTTTAAAAATTCTTGCAGCAACTGCTATTGGGGTTTTTTTCTTTTTTTTTTCCTAAAACACTCAGTGCTTGTGTTTGTTGCTCAGAAGCAGACCTTCTTCCAAAACCACCTACAGGAAAAGAAAGTGTGTATACGTGTGTGTCCTCACACATTTGTGTGTCCACAGCAGGGTGAGCTTCATGCCCTATTTCAGTCAGGCCTGATATGATCAGACGTCAGATCGTGAGCTCTTCGTCTCTCTCTGGCTCTTGGCGTTTCTGCTCGAAGGTGAGAAAAGGTCTAAACGCTGACACAGTCCAACATTGCCTTTGATATTTTGTTACCACAAAGACACAGATCCACTGGAAATAAGCCTCAACAGATGTATCAGCTGAAACTCAGGGTAATAGTAAACTGATAGACATTGACGAAAGCTGAGGAGACACAAAGTTCAAGAGGTCCCTGAAAATATTCTGAAAGGTACATAAATACAACAATGACACTATGGTGTGGTCATTTTTATGTGCTGTTTATTTTACAAGGTCAGCAGCATCACCTTTTGAAAATGCCTCTTGAAATAGTTTGTTAATAATATAACTTATATAATATTCTGTTACTTGTGTATAAAGTACATCTAATGAGATTTGGACAGTTAAATGAAGTAGCCTGTCTAACGTCATCTTTCACTATCTTATTAATTGTCCTTTCCATTTTTAGGCATTTAAAAATCTCACATGTTTGAAAAACGTGATAGTACAGATGCTCATTAAAAGTGAAAGTTTTTGTGATGATAGTCAACATACCAACAGCGCTGTCTTCAACTCCTCCAGCTGACACATAACTTCACACAACACCTGCAGACAGACAAGCACACAGCCCCTCCCCTTACTAGCAGCTGAACAGGTGAAGAGTAGCTGATGTTCACAACACTGAGCAAGACTTTATGAGGAACTTCGAGAGGTCAGTAAAACTCCCGGTTCAACAACACTGGAGTATTACATGGTTATCATAAGCATGTTAACTTTAACCCCTTGACTGTTAACAGTATCTGATAGCCACACTACCCTTCTTTTAAGTTATCAATAAGAAAATGACTAGTGGTCGTAGCTAATAATAAAATGGCAAAGGTCATGTTGAAGCTAAACAGCAAACTTGTGAATTTAACAAAATAACACAATTATTTGTATACTGCGTTACGTTTTCCTCAAGTCCCAGGCTGAAGCTGAGGAAAAAAATCCACCAGCAACTAGTCAAAAACAGTGGCAGCCAACCTTACCAACTCTGTTTGATCAGCAATTAAATATGATGGCAAGTCACCAAAAGCACAACAGTCTCTCAGACAACTTTGGGGTTTTTTGTGTTTATTTTTATTTGGACAACCTAAGAGAATATTAAAATAGTTATCATATCTATACATTACAGTTCTAAAATAATATATTTTTAAGCAAAGCTACTTTCAGCTGTTCCTTATTAACAAGAGGTTTCCACAGAAGGTAGCTCCACATGTTTTGGTTTGGCACTTTTTTTTGCTGGATGTCTTTCCTGATGCAACACCCACTTGTTTTGCAAAGGTATAAGCCACTCAGACAACTTAAAAAAAACATAATTGATGTTAATGTTTGTACTTTTCAAATCTTTATTAAAAATCTGTTTTAATGTTTTCTTCCCTCTTTTCCACTCCACATTATTGAACATGGTGTTGAGTATGGAGTATCAGTACTGAGTTTGAAATTCTTGTGACAACCCTTCTCTGATCATGATAATGGGGGAAGTACGATGGCAAGTCAGAAGTTGGTGCAAATAAAGCCCTTCACCAATTACCACATCCTCACCCTTACAGCAGTTGGAAAGTAAGTTTTTCATGCTCAGAAGTACACACACACAACATACAATTATGGAATAAATGAATGATAAGGAAAGTCAGAAATTCAGATAAAACTGTGGTAACAAAATGGGCTTTGGTAGAAGCAGTGGAAGTGTAATTTTATAGGGGTTATATAAAATATACTTTCATAGCAGCTTGTTTGATTAACTGGTGGTGACGCAAGCAAAGGATTTGAAAAAGTATACAGACATAGTGTGAGGATTTTTTTTTCCAGCATCAGTGACACTTGGGGGGTGAAAAGAAGAAGGAAATCGGATTATTCAAGAGGAATGGCAGACTTCAGATCAGCTCCATCCCTGTAGAAACAGACTGCAGGGACTTTTCTTTCCATTTCTTAAACACATTTCTTCCCACACATAATAGCACTTGACTCAAAACATTTATGTGAATCTTTTACAGTCTGCGATTAATTAATTAAGTCATTCAACTCCCACACATGTTACTTAACGTGAATATACTCAGGTGAAAAGAATGAAAGCTAAAAGGAGAAGGAAACAGATATATTACATAACAGACTTTTACAACAAAAGTGTTCACATATTCTGTTTCAGCTTTCCTTCGCTGAGTCCTTTCCCCTCTTACTCAATTTAAACAATCAGCTCCTTCAAAGAAATGCATATTTATTTTCAAAGTTGTGCAACATCTATCAGAAGCTCTGAATAATGGTTATCACTTTATATACTGAAACAGAGTTGGTGGGTGTTAAGTATTCTATCACAGTGACTGTGACTTGTGCGCGCGCGCACACACAGTGTAAGGACAAGTGTGCACACATATATGTGCATGAGCACACACAAGCCCACAAATCACAGGTCTCATTTAGTTCCCTTTCTGTGTTTTAATTAGAGCCGAAGCAGGCTAATCACTTCCTTAGTAGACAGCATCACTAATGAGACAGAGGGAGGATGGACATAATTGTAGGGAGCGAAAAAGAAGGGTCATGAAGGAGAAGTGTCAAGGAATAAAGAAATAAGACATGAGAGGTTGTTATGAATAAATAACAAAAAGGAGGTAGAGGAGGATGGCTATATGATATAAAAAGAAAAAGAAAAAAAAGAGGGAGAGATGAGTGGTAGAAATAAACATGGACCAGGGAGAAAATTAAGCTTGAGTTGACAGCAAGCACATTGACTCAAAAAGAGAGATGTGGCTGGAGTGACAGAGAGAGAGGGGGATGAACTTAAAGGACGGGAACACAAGAAAAGTAAAGGAAGCTTGGACACATATAGTGGGAGAGTGAGAGAGAAGGCTGAGAGAAATAATGAGAGTCCCTTACCTCCCACAAAGACAGCCATGTCTGCCCTAACCCCCCTTCCTTCCCCTCCCTTCCTCGCTGTTTCTCTGTGGCTGAGCCTTTCATGTTGTCACCCTCGGAGTGTCTGAATAGCCTTTTATTATTCAACAGTCTGGACAGGTCATGGGGTCATGACACAGACCACCACCATGCCACCAGCAAGCATCCAAACACACACACACACATACGCACACACAATCATCATAATTCTCATACACCACGGAATAAATGGGGTAAGCTATTTGTGAATGCAAACACACACAAACGTGAAACGGTAGCCAGAAAACACTCATACCATGCTAACTTCAGCTACTCCATGTTGACATGTGACAGTCCCCGATGCATTCATTATAACACTTGTCCACCCCTTGTTAACTTACTATAGCTATCTGTCCAATGCATCTGTAGTACTGGAGCTGGTACCCTGGTATTTTCTACGCGTCTGCTCATGTAGCTGCACGTACGCGTATGTGCGCAGGTACATGACTGTTTGTGTGTGACAGGGAGAAAACAGAGATAACAGTAGCTTGGTGGTATCGGCTCTATCTTATCTGCTACACAGCCAGAAGCAGGTATACAAGCTAATTGGAAAGTGCCAGACACACAGTAGACTGGTGAAACATGCGCTCACCTTTCCAGCAAGCGCAGCAGACTAGAGAATTGGCAGCTGGAGAGTGAGGGAGACTAAGAGAAAACCATTGATGGGAAAGACCAAAATGATAGGTCGAAAATGAGACAAAAGGAAAAAGAAGTAGAGGGAGGAGTGACAGAACAAGGGGATGAGATAGAGATGGAGGATAGAGACAGGAAAATTGTAGGGAAGACAGCAGAGCTCACAGATACAACATCAACAAGACAAATGGTAACTAAGGCACAGTACACTCTGAAATACCTCAGGAATTGTGCCTATTCTGTCTGTAACTGTATTGTCAGCGCTGAGTATTGGGAAAATAGGAAAACAAATAGCATCTCCTGCATTACTCGTCAGTATGTGATGCTTTCCACTTCACTTAGTAAGGAGCAACTCTCTCAAAAGTCAGTCCCAACCTTTTTACAATCTTAAAACATCAGGCACACTGGCACAGCATGTGCTGTGCCAGTGTGCCTGCACATGTGATGTGACAATAAAAGTGATTTGATTTGATTTGATTTGACATCTCTGTATATTCTGCCTGTGATATTTGCAATAGAGGTCTCAGAACAGCCTGGGCCATAACCTGTATGAAGGTGAAAGTGGCCCGAGTCACTTCTCCCTCATCTTCATTAGTGAAAGAGTCCCTCAGGACCAAACTAACAACGATAGATTATTATAGTCATTTCAGAAATTTTTATTTGGTTGTGTATTTGCGTAACTAATACACAAAGAAAGACATTAAACAGCTCAAGCGGTCACAAAAAGAAAGCATAATTAAAAGAAGATTCAAATGTCAAATAGTGAAAGAAAGACAATGTGGACAACAGGATAGAAAAAAATGTCTGGTTTTCATCTCTTCCTCTGTAATAGTGTCCTCTTTGCCCCACACAGCTCTGATGTTTTCATTTGAGACTATTTTTTATTCATTGAGCCTGCTTTCACTGGAACTTTTTTTTTTACTTTGGCCAAATACAGAAGCTTCCTTTGCTGTTTTTCTAAATATTTTATGTTTCTGTTTAGGTTTTTATGTCCATATTGAAACCGCACATAAAGAATGTAGAAAAGGGGAAGAAACAGAAAGAACTTCCTGTGTCAGTAGAGGAAGGCAGATATTCTCAGTACTGCTTTCAAAGCAGCATTTAGTTTAGTGGTAAATTACTAATATAGATCCTTTACCTTCATGTGTTTCTCAAGATCTTTAGTAAAGTAGCTTTGAATTAATGAGCAAACCATCCAATTTAATTTACATTTCTATTTAATTGAGAGAGAGAAAAGAAGAAAAAACAATATAAAGTGTCTTGGTAAAGTGTAAGGCACTGATCTTCTCTCAGAAAGGATGCAATGACCCCCACTACATAACACACTACATGCAGGGAACAAGCACCGCAGTTTTTCTTTTAATTTGCTATGGATATGTGTATAACAACATTATCAGCAAGCATTAGAACAATATATATGTTATATGGTGGAGAAGATGTATTTTATATTGAACTACTGCCTGTCCAAATGTCTGTGCACATCCTAGCCATATAGTATTTCACAACATTTTAATGGTTTTTACCAGTGTTGTATTTCTATTTCAGATTTTCACTCATATGACTCATAATGACGTATCTTTTTGAATGCATCATCAAAAACAGAAGAGGCCTTGCACAAGGCTAGAAGCAGGTGAGAAGTTGTGATAATGGTTATTGATTACAGAACTAGCACACTGTGTCTTGTCTTGTTTTTTATTACAGATGAAAAGCCATCATCCCTGCGAGGCTACTTAGTGTGCTCAATGAAGAGGAATGTGTGGGAGAAAGATGTTAAATGCTGGATATGTATTGCTATATATAAAAGTAATCAAGTGTGAACAAAAGCTGGTGCTGATGATGATGTGGCGCATGTGGGAATTAATTTGGCTAATTATGATGGATGCTTGTTTGGCTCGTATGGGGAAAAAAAGAAAATTTAGAGACCATGCTAATCAACAAAATGTGCTTGTATATGTTTCCTTTTTGGGGGGGGATTCATTCAGTAAGACTGATTGTGTGTAATCTTACTTTGTATCAGCATGTGTTTGTTTTGAGCCTGCACTCTTGGAGATCTCTCCCTCCTTTCGTACCTTTGATGAGACCCCTGGGAGTGATGGTTTGCACTTCAGCAACACGTTTTTTTTCTCCCTCTTCTTGAGTCGGAGTTTGTCGTAACTAAAACCATCAGAGAGCCTCCTTACCATTTGCTGTTTATTTGGCACAGGAAAATCTCTGATGTGAATTAATTGCTTGTTAGCTGAGAGGAGCCAATAATAACAGCCTAGGAGTGATGCAGACTTGACAAGACTTGTTTAATGATTAGCGATGGTGATGAACACTTCATTACTATTCATGTACTGTGCAGATTTTTTTAAGCACAATACAAATGAATTTTAATGACTCGAATTACATTTTTCTTAAGCATTTTTTTAAAAGTTTGTGAATAAATTAATGCTCACTTGACAGTTCACTAAGTACACCCCTAATCATTTTGCATACAAAATGACACATTTTTGACACTTATTTCAGATCCTCTATTTTCCTTCTTTTTATAAAAACTATTATGACATCAAATAGACTGAAAATACTTGATGTCCAGGTTAATAAGCAGGGATGAGCTAAAAGAGACGTTTGTAAATGAGGGATAATCCCTCAGCAGAGTCTTCCATATCACTGCAAAAGTGAATGACAGTAGTCAAAGTGTAATGCATATACACATCAAGTAAGGCATTAAAACTAAGCAGTTGTCTTTAACCGTTAAGAAAATAGAGAGTTTAATTGTGTAAAATCGGCTGCAATATTGTGTCCATCATCGATCAGTTTTGTCATATTTTGTCCACTTTCCATTTTTGTCTGCTTTTCCAGCCATCCGTTATGAGTGTTTCTTCCCTTCCCTCTCCCTCTGCGAATCACTGCCTGCTGAGCTGATTGAACATGTGCTATTCACTGTTTGGATTGTGACCCAAATCCCTTGCAAAAACTTGAAACACCATGTTAAACATTCTCCAATAGAGTCCAACAGCTTGTGAAATATGTGGTCAATTTGTTCATGTTTGTAACAATGCTGCATCCAGAAGAAATGACTGTCTAAATCCACTTTATCATCCAACTTTGTATAACCTTTTCCAAGGTCTTTTTTTTCTCCAAACCAAATCAACAAGAGCTCAGGTGCAGCTAGCCTGGTGTATAACTAATAGATACTTGCACACACCAAAGTCCTACCTAAACACGCACGCATGCACACACACACACACACACACACACACACACACACACACACACACACACACACACACACACACACACACACAAATTGAGCAAAGCATCCTGGCTCTGTCAAGGTTGTCACAAATCAATCCAGAGTTGTGTTTTCATTAAGCGAAGGTGAGAAGTGGAGTGTGCAAATGAGAGAGGAAAGAGGTTTTAATCATGAACATCTGAGGGACCAGAGGGTACACTGGAGAAGTCTTCGTTTCTTTTTTTTGTCTTTAGTGCACTCCTACACCTCTCCCTCCCACGTGTCTTTATTTTATTTCTCCTGATGCTTTGAATTCTTTCTTTGTCTCACCACACACACACACACGCCTACTTCCACGGTCCCCTCTAACCTCCTCTCTCCCCTTCTACCTTTTAACTCCATCATCTCTTTGAGCAGAAACTTTCCACACTTATATACTCCTTGACCCTTCTTTGCTTCTCCCTGTGTCTTAGTCATTTCATCCAGGCTTTTATCAAGCCCCAGCACATTTCAACTTGTGCATCTACCTTTCCACGCTCCCATAGCTTCATCATCGCTTTCCTACTTCTTTCCCCTGCTCCTCAAACTCTTTCCACTCCACTTTATCATGGCCCCCCATTCATTCTCCCATTCCACAGCTGTCAGCTCTCAGAACCTCAAGAACCATAAATCTGGTCCAACCCCAGGAAGTGGGTCACCAGGGGACACTTAAACATGTAGCACTCCAGAGAGGGCCTAACCCTGCTAGAAAATCGGCTCATGCATGCAGAGGTACACAAGCACACGCTCATGAGGACTTGCGCACACACATAGACAGGTTTATGGATGTCGGGGTTGAAACAGAGCAACCTAAGTATAGGTCTGTGTTATTACAACTCATGTTCTTCTATTCAATCCAGGTTGTTAGGATTTATGCGCAGGAGAAACAAGAGAAGCTTTGTGTCACATAAACCACACTGTGCTGCTGCACTTTTACTGAGCCTGGTTTCCTCCTGCATGAACCCACACCCGTCAGTCTGGTGTATGCCAGCAAGTCTCTGGAGCTAGTTATGTTGTGTGTAATCATGCGTGTCTTTGTGTGTGCTCCAGAGATCTCTGGTTTGAGTTAGTCTCTGTGCTCTGCAGCTAATGTCGCTATTTGTTCTACTGCTTTAACGCACTGTAGCTTAGAAGCTAACATTTCCTAATTCAAACATGATGAGAAATCCCCAAACATTCTTTGATTTGGTTTGGGGTTTTTTTGGTTTGCGGGAACACACAGATGACCTCGACCTCATTACAACTTCTTAATCAAAACCACACAGCAACTTTGTCTGTGCATCAATGAAAGATTTGCATTCCATCTCAAGTATGACTAATGCAAATGTTCTGATACTGTTCACACATGTTTACTGACATGTTCTAAAAGCAGCTTGTCACTGTCTTTTCAAAATGAATACATCAAGGATGACGGTTGCCTTCAAGTCAAAAAAAGCTTGGCCTGTCCTCATTACTAGCCTGACGCACATGCTCTGTCAACAAAATCGCACCAAATGGGACCAATTCCGTTTGGATGAAGCACATCTCCGAGAGAGTTCCTTTTCTAAAACACTAATCTCTGGACCACAAATTAGCTGTCAGTCATCAGCTGTACACAGCCATCGTATCGGGGAAAAGGCAGTCCCCAACAAATCAACAACATGTCAATCACCCATACACCCAAACACATGCTCACAGCTATCGACACAAGAAGGTACACACTTGCAGGCTGAGACGTGCATGAACACACGCACACAACAATCAGTGAATGTGTCTTTAGACTAAAAGCTCCTAACTCTGTTTTCTCCATTAATTCAAGGTGACTTCAGCAAAGAATTAGAGAAGGGATATGGAACTTAGGGCTCTAAAGTGCTCTCCTAATTAATATAAATTTTCAATTGATATTGCCTCAATGAATTGCATTATAATTTTATAAATTTAGCATGTATTAATTCTTATCACTAAGGAGAAACCATTTAAGAGTCAAGAAAATGTGTCTAAGTATCCGATTGAAATGTGGGTTAGCTGATATTAGATAGTTTCTTTAATAGGTTTTGAAGCTTAATGACTTTCAATCAATATTAAATGAATAGTAAGTTTTCCATTTCATGCTAAAAAAAGAAGGCTGGAAGCAGAAGGAAACAACTGGTCTATTGTTCCTCAGTATAAATAGGTTTTATCTTGTTTGCTTATTTCCTACAAAATTTAGGATTAAAGAAATGTAAGAACAGTTTGTGGCTTACCAGAAGTTAACACTCCAGAAATGTCAAACTGTTGCTTTAACTTTGAAATTTAACATGCACATCTGTGATAACTCTATAGAAGAAAAATTTACCAACCAAATTAATATGCTATTTGAGATGAGGAAGCATGTTCAAAACATTGAGACAATAAGCAGAATTCAGCAAGGAACACAATCTGTCAAGTGATCAAAGACAACAAAGCTCTCAGACAACATTTGCAGTTTGGTGTAATTTAGCTTTGAGCTACTGTTGTTTCCTCAGGTGTGCAGAAACACACAGCTTTTGGGATTTTTAGTGTAATATCAGTATTGTTTTCCTTCATCTGACTTTGTGGCGTCAATACAAACCTTATTTGTAGATCTCAGCATTACTCTGTCTATGTGAGAATGTTATAATAACCACTAGAAAGCACTGTCCTATTGTTTAAGTTGTAATAAACCAGAATTATCATTTAATGTACAACTGAAATTTTGTCCAAATAAAAGCAATAATAAGGAACTGCTTAAGTGGCAGTTTAAATTCCTTCTGTTTTGACAAAGAAATTCAGTAATGTTTCACATTTCACGTAAGGGTGAATCTTACTTATACAATATGAATACAGATAGAGAATGTATTTCAAATCCTGAGTGCTGTGGTGCTGATTGCTTGTGAAGCCTTTGTGTTTCTTTGTGCCATGACTTGGTTGGCCAAAGCACCTCGCTGTCAGTGCCATTCAGTCAGATAAAGTGTGTGAGAGTGTCTGCCCATGGATGCATGTCTGTGTGTGTGTGTGTGTGTGTGTGTGTGTGTGTGTGTGTGTGTGTGTGTGTGTGTGTGTGTGTGTGTGTGTGTGTGTGCGTGTGCGTGTGCGTGTAGTAGAAAGTCAGCTAGGTATGAATCAGGGAGAGAGAATGAGGCCAAGGAAAGGATGACTGGATGATTAGACACCCAAACTGCTCCTTCATGTCAAGCAAACAAATGAAATAGTCACCATCCCACAACTGCAAGAGAATGGAAAATAATTTGGTTATTTGACTTGACAATACATAAAAAAGCAGGTCTACAGGGGGAATAACTGCCAACACCCAAAGCACTAAGGGTTCACAAACTTACAGTCACTACGGGCACCAAGAGTAGAATGGAACAGAATAGAATAGCAAATGCATTGGTCATCCATATAGTATAACCATCCCAGAGTTAAAATGACACTTTGTACTGGTCTTGCAGAGGAAAGGTATGAATAATTTATACACCTTTCCTACCGCATAAGTCAGTAAAGTCTGTAAAAAAGTAATAACAACCTGTTCTTTTCATTGGATGCAGGGCCGAGGGACTGGCAGAGCAGTGCAGTAATGCGTCCACTTTAAAGGTGACCAGCCTCATTCTTTCTTTGCCTCATAGTTCTGCCTGGGCTATAAATTTGTCGCCCAACTGTTGACATCGCTTCCAATATGCTAGGCTCAGACTGTGATCACCACATGCACTGTGAGCAGGAACAAGGCAGAGCACTCTTTCTTGTCTACTCAGTACTTACGCACACACATAGACACACATACACGCACCAGTGGTGGTCATAAAGTAATAAAACTCTGTGGAACCCTAATGAAAGCAAAGGAGTGGGGGGGGACTCGGATGAATAACAATCATTGCCCTTATGGGGGTGGTTGTGTATGTATGTGTGTGTTTATGTGAGTGTGTGTATGTGTGCAGGGGGAGGTATCAACTTCTCCCTCCCTCCGCAGTGAAAACAAATTCCCAACCTTCCTGTGGTCCTACTCCTCCCCTCCGGAATGGAATCCACCAAATCGCTGCTAACTGAATAATGTGACAAAGAACGGGCAGACGAGGCGACAGATGCTCGCGTGCCTTTACAACCAAACCACCACAATCACTGCTCGCACCGCGCGCACACACAACCACATGCATTCCTCTTGACTCCAATCTGAAGCGACCGGGGTCTAGAGGCAGATTTCTAAGGCCGCTCCACCTGCTGCGCCTGTTGACTTCGAGGGAGGGGGATATGGCAGTGGATTGTCATTAATGTTGGCGGCAGACGTTTAATTCACACTATTACTTTATGACTACAAGGCCCGAACACACGGAGGCAATTGTTAGGCAAGCATAATGAAGAGAGCTGCACACGGGCACTGCAGCTATTTGTTTGTTTGTGCTGATCGCATGCATTTGTGGAGACCGAACTGGGCTTTAGAACAACCCATGGATCAATAAAATTATCTTTGGGGACGGGAGCAGAAGAAGTTAAACAAAACCAAAATCCAAGAGACATGGCATCTTTGCACCTGCTGTAAAGAATGAATATTTGCAGCTCAATGGGTGTCCTTAAGCACTAAAGATCATGTTTGCTCGGCTCTTCGGGTTATGCAGCGTAGCTAAATGTATTAAGCCTCCATCTGCTTTTTACTTAGATTATACCCCCTCTATATATTAATTGTTTTTATTCTGCGCAGTGTTTAAGACCCCACGCACCCGCACCCCCTCCGCCACTTTCTCTTTCTTTTGCTTCCTTCTCCCATAAACTCCAGAGCTGACTTTGTTCTCCAAATGTGATTAGCTTCTCCGGGACGCCGGGAGTAATTGCATTACTGCATTGTGAGCATTTGGAGCTATGGAAATGTTGGGTGTCCGTATCAAACCTGTTTAAATACTCAGTGCATTATGGTTAAAGATGTGCAAAAGACGGGTGAATGCAAACATTTTGCAGACATGGCTCAGGCGATGAATAGACAGGGAGCGGGAATAAAGGTTTTCCGCCAATTTAAGGCTGTGGGTTCAAAAGAGGAGCTTCTGGTTGGTGTCTATGCACTTTTAGAATTTTTTAATAAACCATAGTTTTCGGGGTAATTCGTAAAAAGTTGTAGAAGCGGTGCAGATGCGTTGCTTTAAAGACTAGCCTGAATAACCTAGTTCATATGGATAACATCATTATGCTCAGTGATGGTGTGTATATCTAATTTCTATTGCAGCAGTGGGTTTAGCAACTGTTAGTACTTTATTGATTTGTTTTTGAGATACTGTATCTATTTATTTCTTAAGGTTAACTTCGGGTCAACGCTTTCAGTGGTTTTGAAAGTGTTGACTGAGAAATTTCCAAAGAATGTGATAAGTGGAGGTGAACGAGGCCGTTCTGAGCTTAGTTTCTTTTAGGTGAAGGTTGTGTTCTTTCTGCTCCAGATGGTCATTAGTGTCTCATCTTCGGTGTGTTCTATAATATTTCATTTCAATATGTATGAGGAGTTTTGGTGACTGAAGCTCTGATGAGCGCTTTTTCTCTGTCTTTTTTGACGCACACACAAGAAACACGCACAAGCACGCGAGCGAACACGCGAGTACAGCTCTGGAAAAGCTGCTTGGTACTCTACAATCCCCCATGACAACTCATTTCCTCACAGTTGTGTGGGGTTCGTGGCTCCGCTGGAGTCTTGTTTGGTCGGCTGTAATCGCTGGGTCCCGGTGCCAAACAAACCGCGCCAGATGGTCTCCAGAATGCACATCCCAGTTGTGCACATTGTAAACCTTAGATCTCTCTCTCCCTTTCTGTTCGTGCTTTTATTCATTTCTCTGTTTATGTTTGATTCTCTGGCCTGTTTGCACATTTGCGCCAATTAGATTTTTTCCCCTTTTTCTAGTGAACAGAAAAATACATGCCCAAACTATAGAATTGTGGATGCTTATCAGAAACCCATCCTGCGGGGAGTTTGATGTTAAACAGATTTGTGCACGGGGACAGAGCTGTTCCTCGGCGTGACCAACTCTTTTAAGGCATTCATTAGAGTCCGGCTTCCTTTCAACGCGATTCGCCACACAGCTTACCCGGCTTATACCCTCACCCATAGACAGTTACAGATGAGGCACATGTGAAAAAATATATTGCGCTGAACACATCTCCTACAAAGTGTATGAGCATGGAGAAGGGGGTAGTCAGCTGCCACTTGAAAGAGCAGAAAAAGACTTGGTACAGTACAAGCTGGTGGCACGCATATGCACTAACGCCGAGACACCCGGTGCGTCAATCATTTAGCAGGAGTGTGTGTGGTGACAGCTGGTTATAGCTCGACTAGGTGTGTCTATCAGTGATTCAAGTATAGGGACTTACAAAGCTAAAGATGAATGTGACTGTATATCTTTCTTGTTTAATGATAATTTAGACTCTTTGTGTCTCCGCGCTGTCTGGAGAGAACAGACCCGAAGCGAGAAACTCGTAAACCTTCCCGGGGTTTTATAGCAACGGGGGAAGCAATTTCAGTATGGTATTTTTTAGTTTATTTTCTACTCTGTCCATTGTAGATGCGTAGTCGTTACTCTGAAAAGTGGTGAAAGTGAACCCCCACAGGGCGGGGTTTTTACCCCCCCCCCCCCCCCCCCCCACACACACACACACACACACTTTATCCCTTTCCTCCCTCTTGCGCCTCCCCTTTCCTCTCTTTTCGGAGTTTGAGTGGCTACCAGCCAGCTTTTGATTTAAGGATCGTTTGTCTTTCCTGGGATGTGAAAAAAGGGTCGTGGCTGATCTACAACTAGTTCGTTTGAGGCGGTTATTTTGGGCAACTCTGTGTGCAGAGGCACCTCAAATAGAGAGAGGGAGCGAAAGAGAGCGCAAGGCGCACAGACCAGAGGCAGGGAGGAGAGAGAGAAAGGCGCACAGATTTCAGTGGAACTCCGCTGGTTCCCCCGCACACTGGATGCGCGCAACAGATCTGTATGACAACGGAGTACAGACAGAAACACATTCGGATGGTTTTATGGAAATTAGAGCAACTTAAGCAAGCTTACATTTAACAATCGGGTGTTTTTCCCCTTGCCCAGTGGAGAAAGCAATGCTACTGAATCAGCGAGCTCATCATTTAATAAGTTGAAACTGGAACAGATCTCCACTGCATTTTGCAGTAATTCCTTTGGACTTATTTCGGAGTTCAGCAAAATACAAAGGAGACCAAAATGAAGGGGCTCTTTCTACGAAGAATGTGGAAAGTTCTGGCGGTGTTGGCACTGGCGACGCAGCACATCACTGGCAAGACACTGAAATATCAGATTTATGAGGAGCAGAAGGTTGGCACTGTCATTGCCCGCTTGAAAGAAGACGTCGCGGATGTCCTGGCTAAACTTCCAAGCTCGGTGCCGCTCCGCTTTAGAGCTATGCAACGAGGAAGCTCGTCTTTCTTCAATGTGCGCGAGCAGGACGGAGAAATCAGCATCAAGACCAAAATTGATCGCGAGAAACTCTGCGAAAAGAATCTGAATTGTTCCATTCAGTTCGACGTGCTAACACTCCCCACTGAGCACCTCCAGCTGTTTCTCATCGAGGTGGAGGTGTTGGACATTAACGACAACGCACCTCAGTTCGCTCGCGCCGTGATCCCAATTGAGATTTCCGAGAGCGCGGCCGTGGGAGCGCGCATTCCCCTGGACAGCGCCACAGACCCCGATGTCGGGGAGAATTCACTGTACTCGTATGCCTTAGAACCAAACAACTTCTTTAAGCTTGACATTCAGTCTAGGACTGATGGGGTTAAATATGCTGAGCTGGTGGTGCTAAGGGAGCTCGATCGGGAGGAGCGCTCTGGTTACGAACTTCAATACACGGCCTCTGACAGGGGCGTTCCCCCGAGAACGGGTTCGACCCTCCTTAAAATCAGTGTTACTGACTCAAACGATAACAGTCCGGTTTTTGAAAAGTCGTCATATGTCATCAATCTGCCAGAAAATTCACCTGTTGGCACTCTGCTCATTGACTTAAACGCAACGGACGCGGATGAGGGCACAAACGCCAAAATAGTCTACTCATTTAGCAGTCATGTTTCTCCGAAAATAATGGAGACATTCAAAATTAACCCCGACAGCGGTCACCTGACTCTCATCAGGCGCGTAGATCACGAGACTGCTAATTCTTATGATATCGATGTGCAAGCACAGGACATGGGTCCAAACTCCATGCCCGCTCACTGCAAGATCCTGGTCAAAGTGGTAGACATCAACGACAACAAACCTGACATCAGCATCACTCTCATGTCTTCCCAGGGGAATGGAGATGCAGCTTACGTATCTGAAGCTTCGCCTTTGGACACATTTGTTGCTTTGGTCAGGGTAGAGGACTTGGACTCTGGACTGAATGGGGAGGTGGAGTGCAAGCTTCATGGTCAAGGCTACTTCAAATTGCAGAAAACATATGAGAACAACTACATGATTTTGACCAATGTGACTCTAGACAGAGAGAAGAGGTCAGAGTTCAGCCTGACTGTGGTGGCAGAGGATCGAGGGACTCCAAGTCTTTCTACTGTCAAACATTTCACTGTGCATGTAACTGATGAAAATGACAACCCACCACGTTTTGAGAAGGGGCAATATGAGATCTTTAAATCAGAGAACAATGCCCCTGGAGCATATCTGACGTCCATCTTGGCCACTGACCCTGACCTGGATTCTAATGGGCAGGTGAGCTACTCCATCTTGGAGAACTCTGTTCACGGCAGTTCTATCTCCACCTATGTCACCATTGACCCCTCTAATGGCGCTATCTATGCACTGCGCACATTTGATCGAGAGGATGTTAGCCGTATAGCCTTTATTGTGCAAGCAAAGGATGCAGGAAAACCAGCACTGCTCAGCAATGCCACAGTTATTCTGAACATTCTGGATGAAAATGACAACCCTCCAGTCATTGTGGTCCCTCAGCTGTGGAACTTCACTGCAGATGTGCCTGCTTCAAAGTTTACAGAGGCTGGACACTTAATAACTGTGGTTAGGGCAACTGATAGAGATACAGGAGTCAATGCTGAGCTCATTTGCTCTATAGTCAGTGGCAACGAAGAAGGATTCTTCTTGATTGAGCCGCGAACATGTGAGATTCATGCCAATGCTAGTCTGGATAACTTCCCCCATGACCATGCAGAGCTGACTG
The DNA here is from genome assembly GCF_041146795.1 of Maylandia zebra. Taxonomy (NCBI): domain Eukaryota; kingdom Metazoa; phylum Chordata; class Actinopteri; order Cichliformes; family Cichlidae; genus Maylandia; species Maylandia zebra. The sequence continues at coordinate 38,758,561 of NC_135172.1, read as the reverse complement.
TTGTGGTCAGAGATCAAGGAAGTGAGAGTCTCAGTGCTAAGGCCGTTCTGAAAATCACTCTCCATGAGACCATTGAGAACCACGGGTCAGTAACAGACCAAGGAGAGGCTTCACTTGATGTATCTCTGATTATCATCATCTCCTTGGGAGCCATCTGCGTCGCACTCATGTTTATCATGGTGGTGTTTGCTTCTCGCTGTAACCGGGAGAAAAAGGACACCAGGCACTCCTATAACTGCCGGGTAGCAGAATCCACCCACCAGCACCACCCAAAGAAGCCCTCACGCCAAATACACAAAGGTGATATAACCTTGGTCCCCACAGTGAACGGCACTCTCCCAATCAGAGCCCACCACCGCTCCCCTTCAGCCACACCTCCCATGGAACGAGCCCAGATAGGGAGCAGGCAGAACCACCACAGTCGCCAATCCCTGAACAGCCTAGTGACCATTTCGTCCAATCATATTCCAGAGAGCTTTGCCCTGGAACTGGCACACACAACTCCACCAGTTGAGGTAAGTGCGCGCGCGCGCGCACACACACACACACACACACACACACACACACACACACACACACACACACACACACACACACACAGAGAAACAAATTACTTTCAGATATTTCAAATGTGATCCCACAGCCCCTTTCCAAATTTTCTTTCTCAGTGTTTCTCCCTCTCTCAAGCACACACACACACACACACACACACACACACACACACACACACACACACACACACACACACACACACACACACACACACACACACACACCAGCCTTCTCATCCTCACACAGCTGTCCCTGTTTGAGCAAATTAACTCATCATTTCCATGACAGTGACTTAATCAACACTGCCCTGTAGTTCAAACTGATTCTCATTAAAAACTGTTGATGATTATAGACGTGTCTTTGTCTTTACCTTGTTTACACCCTGTCACCATTACCTCCATCATGACCATGACTCACCCCCCCAGTCATATGTCTACATATTCATCTAGACTCACCCTCAACCCCCCCTTTTTGTTTTAACATCATCCATTTTGTCTCATCCATTTTTAGCAGCCCCTCCATCATCCATTTTGTGTTTACTCATCCATTATTTTGTCTTCTGTGTTGTCTGTCTCTCTTTTCCCCTTCCTCAATTCTCCATCTGTAATTCATCCCCCCCTTTCTGTTTCTTTTTGTTTGTTTTATTTTGTTTGTTTTGTCATTTTTTTTGGGATGTAGCAAGTCTCACAGCTTCTGTCCATGCTCCATCAGGGCCAGTACCAGCCCAGACCCAGTTTCCGTGGCAACAAATACTCGCGCAGCTACAGGTAATTTACCCCCCACCCCCCAGCCACCCCTTCCCCCCCAAAAAGATTATCTTTTGTTTACTTTTTAAACCTCTTGTTTTTCATTGTGTCTGACATTTGTCAACAACCCGTTGTGCAGGTTTCCCTGTCAGTTGATCAGTTACATGTAGATCATGACTTGATGGTGTCCAAATGTTTTTATTCATATTCTAATTGTCATACCAATGTCTTCTGTTCTAAGTGTGAAACCCTTAGATGTCTGAATATCACAAAAATTCCTTTGTGCTAAAAGGAGCTCAGGTTATAAAGTCTGCATCCATCACTGCTTTCATCATAATATCTGATTATGTTCTTTGGATGATATATTTATTGATACCCTAGTGGCTGCTATGATTTATTTATGGATGCAATTTACCTGCGTGTAGAATTAATGGGTTAAGGCTTGTCACAAGTTTTGACAGATTCCAGAAACAGCCCTAAGTTTGATATAATTTGCTTGTCACTAATCTTCTCTAAGGACAGACTGATTTGTTTAACCTGCAAAACAGAATGTGCCACCTGTGTTTGTCCAAAGTGTAAAATTCTACTACTTACTTTCAGACTATACTTATATGTGTTCATAGTCTTTTTTTTTAATGGCTTCTCACAGGTATGCGTTACAAGACATGGACAAGTTCAGCCTGAAGGACAGTGGCCGTGGGGACAGCGAGGCGGGGGACAGTGATTGTGACATGGGACGGGAATCCCCCGTGGACAGACTGCTGCTGGGGGAGGGCTTTTCTGACCTGATGCACCTTGAAATGCACCATCGACTCCACCCAGGTGAGATTTTGGTGATGCAACCCACCTCTTCAGCCTATGTCCCTGTGTAAAATGACACCTTTTCCTGTTTTGCGTCACCTTCATAACAGCATGACTAGGCGCCAGTCAGCTGACTTACATACCCAACACCTTCTATTGCAGCAACTCATACTCAAATATTGCTTCACCATCCAGAGCATAATTGCACCTCAGTTTTATTGTACTTTGCAGAAGTTGTCAGTTGTAGGTTTCTGACTAATTCCGCGTCTTGCTTCACTTTGAGTCAGTTGAAATGGCCATTTTCCACTCATGATCTTAGAAATAAGAGATTTCTTTCTCAGTTCAAATTGAAAATGAGCTACAACTGAAACAAGCTGTCTTCCTGCGGACCGCACCTAGGCACCCAGTGTACTGCCTCTCTGACAAATTTCAGCACCATGGACAGCACCAGGCCTAAGCCCATTATTTGTCTGTACACCTGCCTTTACAGCCACTCCATTCACCCTGTTTCCAACACAATCCCTATTGTACTCAGCCCCATTCTTCCACACAGCCCTCATTTCCACGCTCGTTATCACACTGAGAGAGGTTACAGTGTGTCTGGCTGTTACTGTGTGTGTGGTTGTGTGTGTGTGTTATCTGCCCCTAAGATAGAGTCGTGTCTGTAAAATCCTCCCTGGAGCGGAGATGAGTCGCCTGTCACTCATCGGTATGCGTCTCAGAGTGCTGTTTTTTTCCCCTCCTTTTTCTTTTCTTTCTCTTTTTTTCCCCCTGGTGAGTGACAGTGGTGCACTTTCATGTCTGAACTGAGGAGAATTCATAGTAATTGCTTTTAGAATTATGTTATTCTCTCTCTTACTGACTCCATCCTTCTTTTGCTTTCTGCTTCGTGAGATCCTGAGTATCTCTCGCCCTCTCTCTCTTTCGCTCCCTCATTTTGTTAATGTATTACAATCTTTACAGAGATTGGTGGATGTGGACAGTCCTGCTGTATCTTATTTTTGTTCTCCCTTTGAAAATGACTTGGAGGTGTTGGAACCCTTCTCCCCCCCTTTCTCTTCTGCTATCTTTTATGCTAATATAAAAGAAAAAGGAGGGGAAGACGATAATGGGCTGAGAGGGAGGATTACCACTGTTTCTCTTCAGTAGATTTAATTTGTTTAGATTTTTCTATTTAGATGGGCAAATGTGCTTTTTCATGCTGGATAGGATAAAAGAACAAACAAGCAAATCCCTGCCTCAGTCTTGTAGTTGGAAGATGTGGACATACTTGGAAGTGCAGCCAAATATTACATTAATAGCTGCCTATGATGCCATTTGGGTGGGATCTGACACTTGTCTATTTGTTTATTTAAATCCTGTCATAGTCTTCATACCTGGCACTACCTGGAACTCTAAACAGGAATATGAAGAGACTGAGAGAAAAATAAATAAATAAAAATCCTACAAAGCAGAGCCGTGATTTTGATTTTAATGAAAGACTGAAGTGGTGCACCATGAAATATTAATTAGGTATTGTACATGGATCATTCTAACAGAATAAGGCATGGCTCGTCAGACTCAACAGCATGCCTGCTCCTTAAAGAAATCAGTACCTTGTCCTCCTGTTGAACTGTGTATCACTTCAAATATAACACTTTCACCCCTCTTTACTTCAGTCTTAGGCTTTGTGGCTTGTATTATTCAGGGGTGTTGACATTTTCCGTACCAAGTGACAAACATAAAAAAACAAACAAAAAATGGTTTTGTCTGAGGATTTTTAAACATATGATTTGTTTGAGTTGTTTTGCAGACTTTTTGTTGTTACTTTGCCTGATGCATGACGAATGTCCTAAAGATTTTTGTAGTTGAACCGTCTCTTGACTCAGTGTCCTTTTTTTTGTTTTGTTTTCTGCTTTAGCTATGAGACTGTGCACGGATGAATGTCGTGTCCTGGGACACTCTGACCAGTGCTGGATGCCTCCTCTCTCCTCCCCCGCTTCCTCTGCTGACTACCGCAACAACATGTACATCCCTGGGGAGGAGTCCTCCCAGCAGCCTCAGCTCGATGATGACCAGTCCTCCGTTGACTCGGAGCGCCGCAAGAGCTTCTCTACTTTTGGCAAAGAATCTGGGAATGAAGAGGAAGGAGCTGGAGGTGTTGTCTCTGGAGCAGGAGGTGATGTGTGTGCAGCTGGAGGAGGGGCTGGCTCCCTCCTCACAGAGATGAACTCTGTGTTTCAGCGACTCCTACCCCCTAATATGGACTCTTATGTCGAATGCACTGAAACAAGCCCAACTTCATCGTCATCAACCACTGAGAGAGGAAATGGACGAAGTGGCAACATTGTTGGTAACCACAGTAACAACGCTGTTCCCCAGGACAACCGGAGAGGGTTGCTGCCAGGTGGTAAAGGTCCCAGTTACCCCCCAGGGGTGGCTGCATGGGCAGCCAATACTCACTATCTAAACCCAGGAAGTGGGTCTGGAAATGGGACTAACCATGTTTCCTCCTCCCCTTCTTCTTCTACTTCTTCCTCATCCTCACCCTCAACTTCGACTCCCACCTCCACCAGTGGCCAGCCTCCACACTTAAAGTGGCTGCCAGCAATGGAGGAAATTCCAGAGAATTATGAGGAAGATGACTTTGATGGTGTTTTCCATCAGGGTCACCAGAGTGGCAAGCGTAGCGAGAACCGCCACGAGGCTGGCATGGATGCAAGCGAGCTGGTCCAAGAGATCAACAAACTGCTGCAGGATGTCAGGCAAAACTAGAGAAAAAGAGAAGGCATAGCATTGTTTCACTGTGTGATATGAAGAAATATTTCACCACATTATGGTAAATGCGTGTTCCTTGTGCCAACATTAAAAAAGAAGAAAAAAAAAGTTCACATTCACTGTAATGCTCATCTTGTTTATTTTTAACAGATTTTCTCCTTACCTTTCAGTGCTGAGAGAAAGGTAAAAAAACAGCACTGAAGTTGTGATCTGGGTGACTTAAAAGCATCAAAGTGAGCACTGAAAGAACAGATTGCTCAAAGTTGCTTGAATGAGTGATTTCAAAAGGAAATCCACCGACAAAAACTGTACCCTTTCTTCATTTGTAATGTTTACAGCAGCGTGAAGAGACTCCACAGGGAGAAAGCAACAGTTGTGTGATCTAATTTCTCCTCTTACAGTGTACAATATTGTACAGTGTCTGTGGAAAACGGCAAATCCACTTGAATATTGTGCTATGTCTCCTGTTTTGTTATTATGGAATGTAACTGTACAATTTGATCTTTGTATTTTAAAAATACTCTTTTTTACTTCTATATATTTATATGTGTCCATGTATGTTTGTACAGAAAAAGAAAACAAAATGTCTATTTTTTATATTTGTCACTGCATGTCTTGATATCACTCAATGTGTCTCTTTTCCTCTACCCTGTTTATTTTCTAAACGACTGTATTTAATTTTGTTATTGAATGTGTGTGTGCATATTGAAAATAGTCACATCCCAATGCAGTTCCATGTTGGAAGTGAGTTTTGTATGGTAACATTGTGACCAGTGGACGATAAATAAAGTGGAGGGATTCATAAAAGTGTTTGAAAATTATTCTCGGTGCCTGAGGTTTTCAATAATTACTTTCATTTACATTTATTCTTTCATTTCATTTCTCTTGAATTCCTTACTGAGTACTTGCATTTGCCCCATCTGTCTCTTACCTCCCCCTAATGCTCAGCATTGGAATTGCAGCACCCTGTGCGCACAGAGCCAAAATCTCATGTATGCTGTCTAGGCAGACCTTCCCCAGGCCCCATTATATCATGATTCACATGCATGACTCTACTCATAAACATGCCATTAGTGGTGCATTTATTCCCAGATGAACTCTTTAGATTTAAATGCATTTAGGCATTAATTTACTTTCAGATTAGGGGTTCTCTTTCTCACTGTCTCTCATCTGTGAAAGCATAATGCTTCTGGTAAATATGCTTAGCAAATGAACAGCATCTGATAATAGCTGCACATGACGAGAAATTAAAATCATGGGATTGTACAACTCTGCCATATGGACGCATAACACAATTAGGAGAAAGTATGAAGTGAGCTTTTGCCCTCCCCTCACTTCCTCTGCTCATGATTGGGAGAGCTTATCTTTGGTTGATACACTCATGAGCAAGAACACACAAATTAAAAACACACACACACCCAGGAGAAAATAAGTTTAATTTAAAAGCGCAAAAAATCAAACAACCTAGGCTAAATGAAGCAATTAACCTCATGAAACAGAGTTTTAACAAGGTAAAGGTTAGAATTTGCATACACATACACACACACAGCCATAAGGCAGACACAAGTAACATCTACACACCTGCAAAACAAGATCGCGAACACAGACACACATGAAAACAGGAGAATGGCTAAAGCATGTACACATGAAAACACCTAATAATGAAGTCATTTGTCTTCATCATTAAAAGACTCCAAGCGTCAATTACAACAAGCACTGTATGTGTGTGTGTGCGCAAAGGAAACTAAAGCATGCTTGTAATAAATTTAGGTTAGCTTACTGAAAGCTAATCCAGATTCATGTATCTGTAACAGTATTTGGATGACAGGCCTATCCACCATATATCCTACCAGCCATCAGCTCAATTGTTTTAAACTAATGTCACTGAAGATTTTGGCTTGATGCCATTCACATGTTTATATGACAAGTATCCTACAAGACTTCAGTCAGCCGCCAACTGGGTTAATTTAACATAAGTAGCTTTGAGGCAACACAAGCCTACTAAAGAACTCTAATTAACCTGTTATATCTTGTAATGATAGCAAGATAGTCATGCTGTACAAGGTTACTGGCACTGGATGTATCCTTATATTTAGCACAAAACTATGGATAAGGTATCAACCTTCTGCAGCAATAGGTACCTGACTACCACAATAAAAAGGTACATTTAAAATGGACTATTTCATGATGTAGAAACAGGATTTCACTATGTTGTATATGTCGTTTCAAAATTAGCCCAAGATTGGCAATACATGATGAATGATCATCAGCAACAAGAAATTTCTTTGGCAAAGGGTAATGGTGTGTGTAATGAAAGAAAAAAGAAAAAAAAACACAGGGTGAAAGATCCAGTCATACTCATTTATTACCACTCACATAATTAATTTTACACAAAAACAACAGTGGCACTGACACTGACTTTGAAATTGACTTGAAATATAAGCTCCCACTTGTTATTGTTGTAGTAAATCCACCCATTAAATTGTTTTGTCAGTACTACTCGCCTTTCGCTCACTCTCATTCTGAAACCCAGTGTCTTCCATCTTCCTCCACCCTCGTATGCATATACCTCCATATCTCGCTCTCATCTTCCGGCTATTTCTGTCTGTTCATCTGTCTGTTGAAGACACACACACACCCATAAATATTCCCCTTCACACATAAGCAGTCACACACACAACTAAATCCCAGCAGTACTTCTCAGCTCATATCACAGCCCCCACTCCCAAGTCCCCACAGACATTAGAATTTTTAATGCTCTTCACTGATTCATCTCATCCTGTCACTGACTGATTCCTCCCTAATCACAATTTTTGCTAATTGTTTTTTTCACATCACTTTGACACAAATACAATCCTGCTTACCATGAAAATCTTGAGAAACCACAACCACATCTCATTTTGCCTCTAAAATGTATTTAGTGATTGCCGTTACAACAGGAAATTAAGAAGGTGAGAGCTTGTGTAATGTGAGGTTATTGGGCCTTCTGACACGAAATCAGTTTTTATCTAAAGTCAGAAACTCCGCAGTGACCCTCTGTGCACATATGCTGCACTAGTGTCAGGGAAACAGGATATTGGCAGGCCTGTAATATAAACACTGTAAACAAGTCACAGTGATAAAACTGCCATGATGGAATGCTTTATGTGTTGCACTTCCCATAGTATAGGCTACAACACATGACTGCAAGTTAGTAAGTGTGATATATAACATGGCCACCTTACCCAAATGTCTTAATAAGAAATTCCTTAAGTAATAAAATGTGAGTCTTGAGAGACTCAGATCAGAGCAAGAACCTCTGTTTTCTTTGTGATGCTTGGATTCAATGCCAACTTTTCAACTAAGAATATTTAAGGGAAAAGGACTTTTTTTCTCATCAGTAAAAAATTAGGTTATGGTTACTTAAGTGAGACTTGCTGTATTATTAGTACACTGACTGGCAAAATAGGTATTATTTGGGTTTTTTACAGGTATTTCTTTTCTTTATACTTATTTTTGTTTCTTATTATTTTGACTTTAAAAAAAAATCCTAATATCATCTTTTCACATCTGCTAGAAATAACTTGATAGAAACTGGAAGGGAACGCTCCTCGATGAAGCAACTAACCTCAAAAGATGCTAAGCATAAAAACAACAATGCAATTATTTGAATTTTTTGTCTTGTATTTGTTTCGATTAGTTGATTCTCAAAATTTATGGCCTTTGACTCCTATCATAAAAGCAACCACTGTTTGGGATGCTTCATTACTTCTTAGCTGTCTGCAGTTGTTGTAAGTTGTAAGTAACTTACAGTAACTTCGACTTTACCTCTGCACTTTATGAGGTGTTATAGGTGTACCTCATAAACAAATATATAACTGACACAAGTTTTTTTTTCTGTATATATAAATAGCTAAATGTAATATTTTCATTGAAATAAAACATTTTGGAAAACTGTTGGATAGGACCATATTTTTGTAATAATCATCTGCATAAAATGAAGATTGTGTGCGCTGAATAAATCCTAGTCTGTTAAGAAGCCATTATAAAGAATGTGTCCAGCAGATGGCACTGTGGGACCTATCTTCTCACAAAAAGAGATACATTTTCACAGCACCACTCAAGACCTCAAGATTCTGCCACACATTCAAAAAGGCCTGCCGGAGAGCTGTAGAGAGAGAAAAAGTGCTAAGGCTGAGTCATTTTGTCACTCTAATTGCATATTGGTTTATGTATCTACAGTTTCTGTCCCTCTTTATCTTATGAAGGCTCAACTTAGTGAATGTTATTTTTTTAGAGAGAGACAACGATACACTGGCTCTTATCATTGTGGAAATAAATGTCTGTGTAAATGAGTGCCGGTTTATATGCCTGTTTTAAGCGAGTGGGCGTGTTAGTGGGTTTCTTTGCATGTGTGTGTGTGTCTGTGTTTTTTGGGGGTGGGGGTGTTTACTGCACTCTCAGTCTCTAATAGATATCCCCACCCAGGCTGCCATTTAGAACTGGAGAGCAGCCAGCTGTATGTGCTCCTCTACTGACGCTCTCTCCCTTCTCTCTCTCTCTCTCTCTCTCTCTCTCTCTCTCTCTCTCTCCTTTGCTCTCTCTCTCTCCTTTGCTCTCTCTCTCCCTCTGTGCACAATTGGATTAGTGTAGAGTGATAGACACTAAAGACAGAATCTCACTGCTGCACTCGGTTGCATATACACACATATGTACACACACATACCCACACACACAACAGATGACTGCTGCAAAGGCTGACGAATAATACTAAAATACAAGGTATAAACACATATGTTTTTAACACGTATGCTCCTTTGTGCTTACACACACACACACACACACACACACACACACACACACACACACACACACACACACAAAAAAAGAGAGATGAATTACTGAATGGATGGAATCTGACGTAACCCATAGTGGAAGTGGGTCATATGGGGGAGACAGGTCATGAGGGAAATAACACTGAAGTTCTCGGTCTCTCTCTGTCCTTAGAATTATAATTGCTACTGAATATCCTGAAAAAATATAAACTATGAAAAATATGCAAATATGTGTTTTGTGAAATTATTATATTACTGTGATATTGTACATTGTTTTGAAATGATAAGAATGTTACAATAAAGGTCTGACTATATACAGTGAAGCATGAATATAAGGAATGAATGTCAAACATATTAAACGAAACACTGAAAATATAGAATCGTAGAAATAGGAAAATAGAAAAAATAAAGTAAATAAGAAAAAAGTTGTACAAACAAAAGCCAAAATACTATACTATGTACAAATGGTCGCTATATACAGTAAAATACTAAAATAATAAAGTCCCTTTTTTATATACATAAAGTGCTGAAGTCATAATATATACATGTATTTTTAAAATGTTTATCACTTGTGTCTGACTGCTGTTGAGATGAAGGACCTACTTCAGCAGTAGACCTACAGCCACGATGTAGCACTGCAAGCTGTTGTAGGACACAGCTGGTCCTATTTACCAGTCTATTAAGATGCTTGCTGTCCCACTCCGTGCTGCCACCTTCCCAGCAGACAACAGCATGATGACACTACACCGAGAAGGCATACCTGGAGGAGATTAGGAACCTGGAGAACTGGTGCCAGGAGAACAACCTCCTCAAGAAAGCCCTCCAGCATCTCTTCTTCCTCACCTCAGAAGACTTAGAGACTTCAGTCTGCCACTGAGGGTGCTTAAGAACTTCTACTCCTGCACCATTGAGAGCATCCTGACGGGAAACATCGGCACCTGGTTTGGGAACAGCACCAAGTAGGACAGACAAGATCTGAAAAAAGTGGCGCGCTCGGCCGAATGCATCATTCACTCTAATTTTCCTGACCTGACCTGTCTGTCTACACTAAGCGGTGCATGACCTGTTATGGCACTGAGCCTTGGGAGTGAGAATGCCTTTTTATTTTTATGCAAATCCAAGTGTGCCAGGCCTCGTGGATGATTGGTTACTAGGAGACCCGTGCCAGCCCTCTTTTATGCAGATTGAAGTGTGCCAGATCATGCGGACGATTGGCTGATTGGAGATCCCATGACACTCCAAGAAGAAAAGACTGGATGATCGTGTGCACCTGTGGGAATAAAATGCTGGAGGTCCTTCACTCAGTGGCTGCTGCTTAGGACTAAACATGCAGTTTGCTCTTCGTGCCTCCCTCTGTGAACTTTGTTGAACTTGTTCATAATGCTGAACTTTGCGTGTTATCCTCGATGCATGCTCGAACTTAGCCTGATTAGAATTTTGTGACGCTAGCTTGCCTTAGTTATCCCTTAGCTTTTACATTTACTTGTGTTATTGCTTTACATGTGTTAATTGGTTTCCCAGTGGTCTGTTGAACAGCCCTATCAGTTTTCTGTTTAAAGTTGTAATAAAACCTTCTATTTTACTCAGTTTTTGTGTGGGGGCTTATGTATGTTACTCCCCTCCTGTCGCCTAGCAGAGGGGGTCGTAACAGACCAAAGCCAGGAAGATCATGATCGACCTCTTCCACCCTAACAATGGACTCTTCTCACTGTTGAGGTCTGGGAAGTGCTTACGCTCCCTTAAGACCAAAACAGAGAAAATAAGGAGGAGCTTCTTCGCCCAGGCAATTCAGGTCCTGAACCAGGTGTAGGACATGACTGGACTCTCATACATCACGGCACCGCATGCACTCTGTTTATCTGCATACTTCTTATAATTTCTTTTTTAAATTGTTTGTTTGCACATTCTATTTTTTCTTTACAATTTACCTTTAACCCTTAGTTCAGTCTTTACTTCTTAGGTTAAATTCTTAATTTATTGTTTACATCTGTTAGACCTTTTTTTTTATTTGAAAGCAAAACATTTTTACTGTAAATTTCTAAATTTTAATTTGTAAATTTTAGAAATCTTGTCAATTTCTGTAGTGTAGTTTAATGGTCAGGCATTGCACAGCAATAAGCATTTCACTGCATGTCGTACTGTGTATGATTATGTGTGTGACAAATAGAATTTGAATTTAAGATAGCAGAAGCCATCATAGTGTCATAAAAAGTCCTTAGTAGTGTTCTGCACATCCCAAAAGACCTCAGCCTTTCTAGCTGATGAAGTTGACTTTTAGCCTTCTTAAACAGAGCACGAGTGTTAAATCAAATCAAATCAAATCAAATCACTTTTATTGTCACATCACATGTGCAGGTACATTGGTACAGCACATGTGAGTGAAATTCTTGTGTGCGAGCTTCACAAGCAACAGAGTTGTGCAAAATACAATAATGTAAACAAGCAAGATACAAGAATGGCTACATCTGAAACTAATAAATATATGTACAATATATAATAGTATATGCATTTCTGGATGTGTATACTAAATATTTTTCTACGTGTGTGTGTGTGTGTACACATATTTTACAAATTAAATAGAGTAAACAATAAATAAAATATATAAAATAAAATATACAGAGTGAGACATGTGCAAAACAGTGGCATTACTGTACAGTATGGAGTGCATAATGTTAAAGTTCCAGTAGTGAAGCTGAGGTGTCTATGACGTGTTCAGCAGTCTGATGGCCTGATGGAAAAAGCTGTCTCTCAGTCTGCTGGTACGGGACCGGATGCTGCAGAACCTCCTTCCTGATGGAAGCAGTCTGAACAGTTTATGGCTGGGGTGACTGGAGTCCTTGATGATCCTTCCCGCTTTCCTCAGGCACCGCTTCCTGTAGATGTCTTGGAGGGAGGGAAGCTCACCTCCAATTATCCGTTCAGAGCACCGCACTACTCGCTGGAGAGCTTTGCAGTTGTAGGCGGTGCTGTTGCCATACCAGGTGGTGATGCATCCAGTGAGGATGCTCTCAATGGCACAGTGATAGAAGGTCCTGAGGATGCGGGGGCTCATGCCGAATCTTTTCAGTCTCCTGAGAAAGAAGAGGCGCTGCTGCGCCTTCTTCACTGTTTTGTTTGTGTGTACTGACCACGTAAGATCCTCAGCCAGATGTACACCAAGGAACCGGAAGCTGCTTATGTGACCAGTCTAGTTTATTGTTAAGGTGGGCACCTAATTTGTACCACCTCAATGTCCAAAACATCGAGGTTATAGGTGGTGCTTTCCTCTGGAAGTCAATCACCATCTCTTTCGTCTTACTGGTGTTGATGCGCAGGTGGTTTTCATATGAGATGATGAAGTCGGTGATGACCTTTCTATACTCAAGATCGGTCCCCTCAGATCCAACGATGGATGTATCATCTGAGGACCTCCGGAGGTGACAATTTGTGGTGTTGTATCTGAAGTCAAAACTGTAGAAGGTAAAAAGGAAAGAGTCTGTCCCCTGAGGGACCCCATGCTGCATAGCGCTACCTCAGGGAAACAGTGCTGAAGCCTCATGAACTGTAGTCTGCTGGTGAGGTACTTTATTGTCCATGCATTTTGGTGATGGTTGATGCCAGCTCATTCCAGCTTCTCCATCAGCGGTGCTGGTTGAATTGTATTGAAGACACTGGAGAAGTCAAAAAACATGACTCTCATAGTGCGTCCAGTACTCTCCGGGTGTGGCCGTGATCTGAGCAGGAGGCAGATGACTGGATCATCCACCCCAAACAGGACGGTAAGCGAACTATACTGGGGTTCGACAGAGCTCATATTGGATATTGAAACCCCAAGTGACATCAAAACTTACAGGTTTTGTTCCAGAAAACAGTAAAAAATGCATGTAATAACCTATCTCCATAAAATGTGCATACATCAAAAGCAACACTAAAGTCTCAGTATTTCTTACAGAATTAGATTCTATTTGCGGCCATAACTGCAACCTGTGGAGGGAAATGGAGGTATGGTCATAGCACCAAGGCTTATAATAAACAATATATTAACAAAGTAACAGTAAGTTCAACATTTAGATGTATTTATATGTTAATTATATACATTTCTCACAAGCTGCATAGGCTGCTGTCTTCCTCCTCCCATTAATTACACATGTTAAAATAAGGAACCCTTTGACACTGAAGATATTTTTCAGTGTTCATTTGAATTGTGGAAGCAAATGATCCTTTACTAGAGTTTTGAGCCAACATTCTCATTATGAACTTTTACAGGCAGCTTATAAAATTTGCAGAGAGGTCTCTATGAAAAAAGCTATTGATGCACTACTCCTAGACATTTGATCTCATTTAGAAATTTACCATTTTCTTTTCAGCCAAAAGAAAGAGTTCATTTTTTTGTTTAGGCAAACACAGAGCTGACCAGCTGGTCACCAACAGGCTGGTTGTGTGTTAATGTAAGAGAACAAGAGGGAGAACGCTGCAGACAGGTCTACGACTTACTTATTTGAAATAGTTAGAAGAGAGAAATGAATAGATATGTGGTGCTATTTTTTTTCATGACATTTTCTTCTTCTTCTTCTTCTTCTTCTTCTTCTTCTTCTTCTTCTTCTTCTTCTTCTTCTTCTTCTTCTTCTTCTTCTTCTTCTTCTTCACCACAATAGATCATCTGCCTCCATCTCACCCTCTCTTACCCACATAGCAGACAGGTCTGGCTCGGATCTGGTGTTAAGCCGACACTGCTGGTTGACTTCTGGCACGGTAAGTGGTATGTCATTCAGATATGGGCCAGGCCTGGCATAAATGGCACTGTTTATATGATGGCATGCCACATCTGGCCCGATTGTGGTTTGGTTTATCTGGCCAAGGCTCATAGAAAACAGGTCTGGCCCGGATCCGGCATCAAGCTGGCACTTCTGACTGACTGGTGTCATGGGAGGGTGCATGTCAACCAGCTGTGGGCCAGGTCTGGCAATGATGGCACTATTTATGTTCCTATTTTCCTATTTTACTTAGAAGAGCCAAATGCCATGTTGCAATACTATACTGCTATAGTAGCCAACGTTTCAAATGCAGGTTTAACAATTGTGAGTGTATACTTACACTTTGTTGTATAGAGCACTTTGAGTAATCTGGGAGAGTAGGAAAGTGCTATATAAGAATCAGTCCATTCACTGTCTGAACAGAGTTTTGTCATGTTTCTTTTGGGCTATCATGTTCCGGCACACGTTGTTATTTCATGGCTTGATTAAGGTACACATTAGGCTGAGATCTGGGGCCAGAGCTGAAACTGTTCTGGGCCAGCACAGGGCCAGCAGTGTGTCTGCAACTGGCCCGTGGCTGTACACAACTGGCCCACAACATGGCCCACATACCGCAAAGAGTGACGGCCCTTTGGTGGCCCAGATCTGGTTTGCCAGAGGTAATTCACACATGGGCCAGCACAGGACCACCCGTGTGTCTGCAACTGGCCTTGTGCTGGCCTGTGTGTGGGCCACCTCTGGCAAACCAGATCTGAGCCACCAAAAGGCTGTCATTCTTTGAGGTATATGGGCTATGTGTAAGCACATTGTGCGGGCCAGATCTGGGACATACCAATTTTGCTATGTGGGAACATGCTCTTCTGTCACACAAACCCTCTACATGCCCTTCATTACATCCATGAATCTTCCCCATGGTCTTCCTCCTGCCTGGCAGCTCCATTTTTAATATCTTCTGTCCAACAAATTCACTATTCCCTCTCTACACATGTCCAAACCACTTCAGCCTTACTGCTCTAACTTTGGAGACATGTGGATGGATGGATGGATAAGACTTGTTTACTAATGACCAAAAAGTTTACCTCATGGTGGTACTATAAGGGACTCACCAAAGTCATAGAATGTATTATGTGTAAATTATAAATTTAATTACATGGGACAAAATTCTGTAGCAAATTAAATATTTCAGCAAGCATCAAAGTGGTGAATTGATACGTTGGCCAACAGCATCCCAAGAGCTATGCTACTATCAAGGAGTAGTGCTGTTTATTGTAAAGAGGTGAAAATTAATAAAAAAAAAATCATATGTATTCTCAAGGTGAGAGCAAGAGGAAACCACTGCCCCTGCCAGCAGTTTAGAAAGAAAATGTTGCAGGTAGTTTCATAATTACCTACACAATATGAATAGCACACCACAGAAGCAATTCATCTTTACATAACATCCATTTTTACAGTTGTTTTAGTTTCCTCACAAATGTACACATAAACTAGTGTGATTGTTATTAGCATGTCGTAATTAAACCATCTGGATAACAAAGTAGCTTGCTCAGTCTCAGGGTGAAATGACAATAGTTTGCCTCTTAGTGTTTGTGTGTGTGTATGTGTGCGTGTGTGTGAGTGTGTCTGAAAGAGTAAAGTGATACCAGAGGCCATTTATCCAGAGAATACTGCTACCCTCAGTCTGCTTTTACTGTTTCATTCTTATGAAGAAATCAAATCGTGGTCTCTGTGTGCACATGTCTGTGTTCCAAAGATTTAAACAACCTTAGTACAATGCTTTTCTCTTGCCTATTCGAGGATCCTTCATGTTCAACTACAGCTACAGCATGATGTCACTTATTCCACAAGTAAACAAGTGAAGCTATTTTGGACATGATTTGAGTTGTACAAAGATAACAGCTACTGAGTCTGCTGTTTTTACCAGATACAGCTCATGTCAAACATGGTAGCTTTTGACTGTTGAATTATTTAAACCTGCAGAAAATTCAATGCATATTTTGAACATGAATAGTGATATTGTGTATGAAATAGTGAGAAAACATAGCTCACATAAACGTTTAAGGTGTTACCAGTGAAATACAAAAAAAGCTGTTTGGAGACTCAAACAAAAAACTGAAAGAAAGTATTCCTGTAGTAGGTATAAAATATTTAAAATGTCGCCTTTGTATGTGGCATAGTTATTGTTATAACCACAAATAGATTAAAAGCCAATGTACCACATGTAACTACTCTGCAGTGAACTATTTATGGTCATTTGATACTTTAACATGTTTTAATCACCATATTACGATGTTTTTGTTCCATTCATATAACTACAGTTTAAACATTTAAAGAATACAGCAATATCAAACCAATAAAACTCAATATGAAAGATAACTTTTATTTGTTAAAGAGGGTGTAAAGATACTGAGAGTACTTGTGGCACAAGGAGCACACCTGAGAAACCAAGCTTTGTCAAAATGATGTGTGGCAACAGACATGTGCATTAAACACATCTGTTGCATACATGACAACTTATTTTTCCAGCTCAAGCAAACAAACTAGAATCCAATGCATCCTGTCACATTATGTCCAATGCATACATGTATTATTACCTATTAGTCACATGCATTTGGGCACACAATTTAAATCACTAGAATAGCTCCACCACTAATAGTAGGTGTATAAGTGCAATGGATGAAAGGCATTAGCCTGCAAAGAGATAAACACCAACAGTTTAAATGATGTAACCAAATGCTAATGTATGCAGATAAGAATGGATGTGCAGTGGATCAATTTTCTGTTAATAAGCAATTATTTCTAGATGCTCATCAGAGGTTAAAATACACTACCACAAAGTATATATTTTTTCAGGAATTAGGAATCAAGTAACATGCTGTAAGCCAGTAATTTTGCGATGTATGATATTTGTAAAAAACAAACACTTTATCACCATTTATCAGCTTCACTTTTTAAATATAAAACATGCAATTGTAGTATAAAATGGCACAGAATAGACACTTGCTGGCAGGTGAAAACTGACATCTGTATCATTACCGTTCACAAAAAACAAAATTAAACAGTGATCCAGCGTAGGCCAACAAGTAATGTGAAAAGTGGACCTATATTCACCAAATTGCTAAAAAACAAACAAACATAATTCCCAATGAAAGGATCGTGATTTTCTGTAAACATGCACTTGGTTGCCATGCTCATCGTCAGTGTTCTGTCTGCAATGTTCCTGTAAATATGTATAATGTAGATTTATTTTTATATTCACATGTTTAATTTTGTGAGTAAATTAGAATGAAGCAATTGACGTTTTATATTGTTTCATGAAAGTGTACTTGACGTGTTAGAGACAGGCAACCCGTTGACTAGCACCTACAGCCAATTTAGAATCACCAATTAACCTAACATGCATGTTTTTAAACTGTGCAAGACAGAGTACTCAGAAGAAATCCACACAGATACAGGAAGAACATTCAAAGGCCTCAGCCAGCCAAACCCAGAACCTTCTTGCTGTGATGCGACCAACACACCACCATATTCATTTCCAGAATATTTAATACAAAGGTTACATTGCTGATGGGTGCAGCTGAAGGGTGAAGCTGATGACTTACTCTCACTGAGTTTTGGAAAATAACAAAAGTTATTCTCATTTCTCTCCCCACAGTCCCTCCATCTCCTTTTCGGTTTCCCTCTTTGTCAAGTCCTTTCTGTCACAGATATTTCCTAAAAGTACATGTCAGAAATAGAGGGAGAAGATGAAGAGGTGGTAATGGTGGCAGGTGTTATGTTTGAAGATGTGTGTGTGTGTGTGCACATGCGTGCCTGTCAAAGGTACAGGTGCTCTTGCAGTGTCAGAGAAAACGGCAGGCTCAATCTGGGGTCGGCTGATTGGCCAATTAGGGACTGTTTCCATGTGACATGCGGCAGTCAATTTACTCTCCTTTTTTCACTGTCTGTCCCCCTCTCTCTCTTTCACTCTCATCCTTAAGTGGCTCCGTCTTTACCACTATCCTATCTGTCTCTTCCAGTATCTCATCCACTTTTTCTTCCTACCATTCAATTTGTTCCCTCTCCTTCACTTACCTATAGTCTACTTTGCTTTCCTTCCCAACATGCACCTCACAGTCTCATATCCCTCAAAGAACTCCCTGCCGCTCTTTTGTCATTTCCAGTACACCTCTTTCTACCACTTCCATTGTCCGTCCTCACCACACACATCAGAATATCCACTCCTCTAATCCAGCTTTGACAATTTTACTAATGGAACTAACCAGTCATTATCTAAACTACCAAAAGACCACACTTGTATCAAATACAAATGTGCTTCTGACAATTAAAATGAGTCAGAATGTTAAAAAAGAAGTTAACAACTGAACCGATTTTCCATGGAGGTATAAACAACATAGAAAGCTCAATTATCCTTTTGAAGCTAACTGTCATAAAAACCAACTAAACCCACGCTATGTGTTCCTACTTATGTTTTAAATTTGGAGAAGAGTTGTGTGTCGAGGTCTAGTGGATTTAGGGGAAAATGTATATGGCAGAGGGAAAGACCAAAAAAGAAAAAAAAAACTATATTAAGTTAAGTTGAGGACTAGTCTGTCATTTGAGAACAGTGAAATCGTTGATATGTTTCTGTTGATCTGAGTGTTGTGAAATGCCATGTTATCCTGCTGGAAACAACAATCACGGGATGGGTATGCTGTCATAAATGAATAGCTACAGTGTTTAAATAATGCTCAATTTAAACTAGGGGCCCAAAGTGTCCCAAGAAAATATTGCTGAGCGTGAATTGTAGATACGATTTTATTCATGCCAACTTGTGATCCTACCATCCAAATGTCACAGAAGAAATCAAACCAGGTGATGGTTTTCCAGTTTTCTGCTGTCCAATTTTGGTAAACCTGTGTAAACTGTAGCCTCATATTCCTGTTGTTAGCTGAGAGAAGTGCCACGTGATGTGGACTTCTGCTGCTCATCTGCTTCGAGGTTCAATCTGCTGAGCATTCAGAGATGCTACTTGAGTGTCTGCTGCCTCCCTATCAGCTTAAAGGCGTTTGGCCATTCTGAAGTATTTCTGAAATATTCAGACCAGCCCATCTGACACCATCTGGCATCATCAACCATGCTACGTTCTAAGTCACTTAAATCACCTTGATGCTTGGATTGAATTTCAACAGGTTATCTTCATCATGTCTACATGCCTAATTGCCTTGAGCTCTTGCCATGTGATTGGCTGATTACATATTTGTGTGAGGACTTCACATACCACCACCAGATGACATGAGTACTTAAGTACTTACATCAGTGATGGTAAATAGACATTTTAACCCAAAAACCTATTGAGATCTGATTGTTTCAGAGAGACAATTATGGGGTTTTATTGTACCATACTTTACGTGTTCCCATAGCACAGGAGGAGAGAGAGCAACAGAGAGACACTGTGCTACAGTGAGAAGAGACGCTGACTGAAATTACTCCAAGCAGCATGCATGGAAAAGAAAAGAAAGGAAAAAAAAACTAATATAACAGATCGGTGGATATTTCTCGCCTTTTCCTCACTGCTCTGAATAACTCTCTGTTACACTGTATTGCTACTGTACTTGCTGCCTGTGCTGTCTTATCTCGTCATGCGCTATCAGTGTCCCTTTTGATGCGGCAACGTTTTTAGACATGAATTTGCTTTTCACTGCATGAGAAAATGCACAAGTGGCATGAGAGCACATGGAAAGTGGGAATTGCCAAAAACTAACAGCAGTATGTGAGGCTTGGCAGTCTTAAATAAACTGACCAGAAAATGCTATGTGACAAACAGTAAGGGACAGATATTCATTGTCAAGTAAAGTAATTTCTTTTTTGTTTCTTATGCATTGCACACTTGATCCATTGTGTATGTGATTCATCTGCTCCAGTTTCTAGTAAGTGGGAATGACCACCTCCTTCATTTAGTAAAAATCAGTGAATAGGACACCAGTGTACTGGTCAACCCCCAACCCATCCCATTAGAGAGAGATAAACATACTAATCCATTATTATATTTTTCAACCATTAATTCATTAAATTGCTAAAATGCTTTTGTGTTTTTCTATGTTGGAAATGCCAAAGTGGACATCCCACCACACTCATTAAGCCCAATTTAAGTGGCCAGTTGGAAAATTCATTTTACTTTTTAAAACTTAATTCATGTTTTAATACACATATAATTAAGTAATTGCAAGTTAAGATAAGATAACATAAGATAAGATAGAACTTTATTAATCCCTCGGGTGGGTTCCTCTGGGAAATTCGACTTCCAAAAAGCACAGCAACGACCGAAGTTACAGTTACAGAATTGTTATATATATATATATCTATATATATATATATATATATATATATATATATATATACACACACACACACACACACACACACACATATAAATACAGAGACAAATATAAATAAAATATACAAAGGGGATAAATAGAATAAATAGGAATAAAAAATAAAAATACAAGTGAATTGCACATTTCAAGTATTGAGTCTATTGCACTGTTGACTATTTACAAAAAGTATTGCACAAGGTATTGTACAGTGAGGTGAAGAGGCACTACAGCTTAGTTGTTCCCCCCTCCTTTGTCCTCCTGTTTCCCCTCCCTCTCCCCTCCAGAGAGGAGTTAAACAGTCTGATGGCGTGTGGGACAAAGGAGTTTTTAAGTCTGTTAGTTCTTGTCTTGGGGAGAAGCAACCTGTCACTGAACAGACTCTTCTGATTGTTTATGGCCGTGTGCAGAGGATGCCCAGCATTGTTCATAATGTCCTTTTCTCTGCCACTGTCACCAGAGTGTCCAGCTTCATGCCGACCACAGAGCTAGCCTTCCTGATCAGTTTCTATATATATAAGTTATACTGGCCAACTACAATTAAACACTAAAAAATAAACCACAGAAATGTGTATTAAGAAATTACATACACAATGGCAACTGTCTTTCAGTTATAGAGCACTGTACTACCAGGATTTGATTACAAAAGTAACACAAGGAAGAGAGAGAGAGAGTTTTGCTCAGTGCAACCACTGGGTCTCAAAGGGCTTGATCCTTAAGTCAGTTCAAATATCTGCAGCTGGGGTGAAGCAATTCCATCAGGTGTGGGTAGGAAACTGTCTGAGAGATTAAAACAGGGAGGATGGCTTATCAAACAAGTCTTCCCCTTCAACTACAGTACTATTTGGTTATTTGCCAGTTGAACCCAAGTCTTGTGGAATGATCACACTCTACTCTTTAATGTGATGAAACCACAAAAATGACATAAAATTGCACTGTTTCATTTATTAAACAGGGAAAGCAGAGACACAAAATCTACTTTTCTTCAGTTTCTGAAATACAAGATGCTTTTCATTATGACTGCAAGTTTAATAGCAACAAATTCAGTACAGAAATTATAGGTTGCCAGGTCTCTATTGGAAATGAGGTTTTTACCTGGATAAATAAAGGAAATGTTTAAATCAAAGACTCATGACCTCTGATGTTTACCTCCAAAGCTTTCAGCAATCTCACATAATATAACTTTAATGTAGGACAAATTTAAATCCTATGCTCTTCTCTCATCTCCTTCCACAAAAGCCAAACATCTTTGTTTTCCTCTTAGCTTTAAAAGGTGCATATCATCCATCACTTTATGCATCCAAACCCAGCATGGGTTCTCAGCTGTGTTTCAATTCTATGCAGCCAAACAAAAACAAAGTAAAACAATCCCCGGTCACTGTGCCAAAAACGTTTACCATCCCCATATCTCACTAAACATATTGTTGGTGGGAACTCTTAGTTTTGGATTTACTGACATTTTGGCAGAGTGCCGTTTGTACAAACTGCTTTGTTTCCCAGCATCTTCATTTTTGACCATCTGTGTTGGTAGCCCCTCATTCTGTAGCACGGACAAGGTGGGCTACCAAGGGCTCATCCATCTGTAGACTGTAGAGAGGAGAGCAGTGATGTGTTGCTCTATCAGCAATTCATATTCTTTTTACAGGCACGTATTCAAACTTAATGTGCACTTATATGACATGCAAAGACTCAAAGAGACACAATTGTGCGTACTTGTGTATGCACACTTGGTAAAAGCATACACACACACACACACGGAGTCTTTGTTGCCACTCCAGCTCTTGTCTTCTCCTCTGGTGCCCCTTGTTGAGGGCTTTGATATTGTTTCCAAGCCTGGTTTCCTCTGACCCGCTTTGATGCTGGTGTCTAGTTGTCTTGTCATCTCCCCTCTCTTCTCTTCCATCTCTCTTTCTCTCCCTCCCTTTTGGTGTGTCGAGACAACGGGGGTGCTGGGAGCTACTCGCCACTCAGCGTTCTTTATCTCTTTCTTCCTCTTCCACTGTCTTATTTTCTCCTCCTTTCTCTGTCCATTTTTCTTCTAACTTACTTCTCATTCTTATCTGTTCTGATGCACGTCTCTTTCATGTGTTGCTTTCAGTTTTTTCTTAGACATTGGCCTTTGCTACTTTATATACTTTTCCACATTTTTCTATTGTAAACTTTATGTGTGTTGAATCTAAAACTAAGCAGCAGTATATCCTTTGGCTTTCCGTGTTTGCCTGTCTAAGGGATGAGGCTATTATTATTTGCTACTTTTTTAACAAACATACCCAATATTTCAACAATATATTTTACCATACTTGCCATACAGAACCAATTTTAATCAGGCCACAACACTGCAGTGAGTTAGTTTAACAGTTTTAACAGTTAAACTCACCTTGGTTATCAGGGAAATTAAATAAATAAAATGAATAATACGTTTTTTAAAATAATATTTTTGCTTGTTCATGCTTCTTAAATGTCATTATTATCTAAATTAAATGATCCTAAATTGAATCATGTTTTGTTATCCAAAAAAAAAAAAAAAAAAGAACAACAACTAATTTGCGGATGTAAAGAATGGGAGAAGGTTTTTGTTTTGTTTTGTTTTGGATTTTTGGCAGACATTGAGATTGTGACTCCCTTTAGTACTGCTATAAGCTTTCTTTTTTGCCTTACCACCAGATATTTTTTTAATGTTGTTTTTCCTCTTTGACATTTTATATTTATCAATCTTTCCCATTTTTCTTTTATTCATTTATTTATTTTTTGTTTGTTTCAAGCTCCATCTGCCTCATAGCTGGGCAACAAGTAAAATGATGTCTTTTTTTAAAAAAAAATAATGTTGTGTGTGATCTCAGTCTCATCAAACTTCATTTTAATAAACATTTGAAAGTTGTATTTTTCAAATGTCTTTATTTTTATTGACAATAGCACTGCTAATCTGGGTCTTAAACACATGTTTACAACTTTGGTTTCTGGGTACACACAGAATTTCACAATATTTGGCTTATAATTCAAATAATTTAGTTGGGTTGGTAATGCAACTTTTATTTTAATTTTTTTTTTACACATCTTATTTAACCAGAGAACTACTTAAAGCCATCAATTAACAATATCCTTTTGAAGCCTAAGCAAAATACATAGTTTTTTTTTAACACATTGGCTACCAGAAAGTATATTTAAGGGGAGACATTTTTAAGACCTCATAGTACCATATAACCCTATTAGTGCACTGCACTCTCAGACCGCAGGGTTACTTGGGGTTCCAAGGATATATTTGAAAGTAAAATGGGAGGCAGGCTATTCCTAAACCAGCTCCCAGTTTGGATTTGGGAGACAGACACCCTCTCTACTTTTAAGATTAGACTTAAAACTTTTATTTTTGATAAAGCATATAGTTCGGACTGAATCAGGTGACTCTGAATTCCCCCTTAGTTATGCTGCATTAGTGGGGCTAGACTACTGGCGGCTTCCCATGATGCAATGAGTGTTTCGTCGTCACTGTCCCTTTTCACTCACTATGTGCTCACACGCCACTCTGCATTTAATCATTAGTTATTATTAATCTTTGGCTATCTTCCACAGTGTGTTTTTTGAACTGTCTTCCTCCCCTCACCCTTAACCTGTCACGGCAGATGGCTGCCCCTCCTTGAGTTCGCTGGAAGTTTCTTCCTGTTAAAAGAAAGTTTTTCTTTCCTGCTGTCAGTCTGTGAAGGTTCTCAGCCATCCAGGTCATCGTAGTCAAAGGAGCTTCACCCCTCTTCACCTCTCATCCGAGAAGCTTCTTCAGTTCTGGAGATGAAATGTCTTCAAGCAAATTAAAGAAGTCCAGACGCTTTTCTTTGCAAGCTCCTGCTGTCACTAAGTCCTTACTCACAGGGGGTGATCTGATTATTGGCATTTTTGCTATATTATTATAGGTTATTTACCTAACAATATAAAGCCTCTTGAGATGACTGTTGCGATTTGGTGTTATATATATCACAAAAAAGAATTGAAATTTTAATTGAAAATTCATTTCAATTATGCTTTTAGTCAAAGACATAAGTCATAATTAAGTATTATTTGTGCAATACCCCATTGGTACAGACAGGTTTGTCTGTGTGTCACCATTTAAATGGAGTCTTAGAATGCATATTTTGTACACAATATATGTATATATATATTCTTCTGTTTGTCTACCACCACTATGTCCGGTTGGTTAGCCACCACCATTTTGTCCGTCTGTATCTGGAAGTCCCACAAGATCTCAGCTCGGTCATTCTCCACCACCCTTGAGGGCGTCTCCCATTTTGACCCTGGGACTTCCAGGTTATACTCGGCACAGATGTTTCTGTACACTATGCCGGCCACTTGGTTATGGCGTTCCATGTATGCCCTGCCTGCTAGCATCTTGCACCCTGCTGTTATGTGCTGGATTGTCTCAGGGGCATCTTTACACAGCCTGCACCTGGGGTCTTGCCTGGTGCGTTGTCTCATCCTGGACTGTGGTGCTGACACTCACCAGTCCCCGGCCCCCTTCCTTCCGCTTAGCGTACAGCTTCAGGGTGCTGGACTTGGGGTGAAACCCTCCATGCATGGTAAGGAGCTTTCTTGTCTTGATGTCAGTGACTTCTATCTCCTCCTTTGGCCAACTTATTATACCAGCAGGGTGCCTGATCACGGGCAGGGCGTAGGTGTTGATAGCCCGGATCTTGTTCTTACTGTTCAGCTGACTCCTCAGGACTTGCCTGACCCTCTGCAGGTACTTGGTGGTTGCAGCTTTCCTAGCAGCCTCTTCATAGTTCCCATTCACTTGCAGGTTACCTAGGTACCTGTAACTGTCCTCTATGTCTGCAATGTTGCCTTCTGTTTGTTCGATCCCCTCACATAGATATATATATATATATATATATATATATATATATATATATATATATATATATATATATATATATATATATATATAGCGAGAGAGAGAGAGAGAGAGAGAGAGAGAGAGAGAGAGAGGGAGAGAGAGAGGGAGAGAGAGATCATTACCATATATTGCTGTGGTTGTGCTTTATCTTATCTGAGTTTAATCTTTATATAGTTCGTCATTATATTTGCTAGGGTACTATAATAGGCTCTTATAATGGGGTTTATTATATTTTTTCTCACATGGTACTCACATGGCCCATGATCTACATGCCTATATGGATGCTCAAGTGATAAAATTGAAATATGTCACACTTTTCAACCCTGCGTTTTTAATAGTATTTGGGCTACCATAAGCTCTATGGTACAAAGAATAAAATATACCAGGCACCAAAAACACCAGCAGAAATAGACTGAATTTGTTTTTGTTAGGTGTTTTCATGGAATCTGCTGGCAATAAAAATATTATGAAATATTCCAAACCTTAACCTTTAATGTGCTTTGCTGCATCTAATCCTCTCTCTACATTGTTTTTGTCCTTTCTATCTCTTATTTAAAGCTCATAACATCATGCCGCATTGCATAAATAGCCTTTTAAAAACCAGTCCAACAAGCATGTCAATTATTAAATATGTCCTCCACGCTCAGAGAATTATCACTCAATATCAGACACTCATTTTTCTCACGTACATGTGTCGATGACTGGAATTTATCTGACACCATTCTTCATAATACATTACAGCAAGTCTAAAAGTAAAGAACAGAAAGATCAAAGCAGCGAA
Source organism: Maylandia zebra (assembly GCF_041146795.1). Classification (NCBI taxonomy): domain Eukaryota; kingdom Metazoa; phylum Chordata; class Actinopteri; order Cichliformes; family Cichlidae; genus Maylandia; species Maylandia zebra. Next base: position 38,732,148 of record NC_135172.1, on the reverse strand, counting down.
AGACATACTAAATATAAAAGAGAGATGCTGACCCAGTAACTGACCATGCTGCTGATATACAGAAAGTATATCAGCAGCATTCATTGTGGTCAAGTGGAGATATTCTATATGCCCCATCTAGGCATTTTCTAGTCTGTTTTACTACTCCCTTATGACATATCGCTTTCTCTTTTGTCTTATTTTCTTAAATAACATATTACTCTCTATCTCAGAGGAACAACAGCATCAGGATTTAGATGACAACATTGCAGCTGAAAGGAAATAATTAAAATTTAAAAGACAGAATCAAAGCTGAGGAGAGGAGCAAAAAGGAAGTAAGCCGTGTAGCTGATTGCTACGTAATGAAAAAATAATCACTAACAAATTACTTTTTATCTTAGCAACTACATCAATTCTTTTCATATTACTGCATATAAATGCGCTTTTACTTTGTGTCCTAGATGTCCTTGAGCATGTTTATGTCCATTATGTGCATGCTTGCACTCAGAGGTTCATCAGACATAGATCATTTGGGTTCAGTCTTTCCCCATTACCCCACAGAGTGGCGAGCTGTGAAAGCAAGCCATACAGACAGAGGTCAGGATGTAATTCAGCAAGATTATCACACTGGTCACCAGATAATTACATTATTATACGAGAGCAGACAGGTAATGCAGTCAAAATGACCAGGCAGCACTTTTATTGGGAAAGCGGGTGTGCTGGTGGTGGGGGTTGAGAGAGAGATCTTTGAAAATCTCTGTAATTTTATTTAATAGCATGTGCTTATTAGGAAATTACACTGCTACTTTGCTGTAGTCATGGGCTGCGGGGGATGGAACCTTTAGGGAAAAAAAATCCATGGGTTTGAATGTTTCTGTTGAATTTCATCGTTAGTCATATTTCATTTTGGGCAACAAGCTAATTTTGTTGATATTCACATTAATTATCTGGTTGTAGCCATTATGAAACGCCTTACCACCAAGAGGAATAAAGTGGAAATGCAGGGCAAAAAGAAGACTTGTGTAGCACTTTACTTCCACGTGGAGTTGGATGTCCTCTGTTTTGATGGAAGCTACTTAGTTCAGAAATAATTTGTTCTGGAAGGATGTATATCCTCCGGTAATTATGAGACATACCGAGTGTTGTGGTGTCCTTCTGATGTATCATGCAGTCAACTCAGACAAACACACATTCACAGAAACATACATACAGTAGGTGCTTTCAGCCATAATAAACGAGTGAGGGTCTTGCCCCTCTTTATGAGAAGAATCTGGCCTCAGGATTAAATGTGTCTGCTCCAATCAGATGGTACCATTTTGAGAATAATTACAAGAGCCACAATAGTCTTAATTGTAGCCCCGAGACCCAGCAACCTTAATGACTTTGGTATGTACTAAAAGTGTCTGGATGTTTGTTTCCATGCAGGCTGTCATGTAAATGTATTTGCAAAACTTGGTCTCAATGCATCGAAATGACACGAGTGACATTCCGAGGACGTATGGGATATTGTGTGTATTTGAGTTTGACAACATTCCTCTTTGTATGTTTGTGGATTGAATTTACAATCTGTCCATCACAGAATTTTTTTTTTTTTTTTTGGGGGGGGGGGGGGGGGGGGTTGAGTTCTAGAGATTCCACTACATGCGCAGACAGACACACACAACTGTAAAGAGTTTAGAAAAATACTTCCTTCTTATGCATGGAACCCACCAATGAAACCACCATGTAACCATTCTGTAAAACGTAGCAGGAAAACAAATAATTTTAGTAAAATTGAACTATTTAGATTTAGCTGAAGTACTTATGTTTAGCGACTTTAACACTTATCATCCTTAAGTTTGTCAAACACCTTTGTTCACAAATACCAATTACTCATCCAGAAGGCACAGATCAATATTTACATTCCTTTTTGAATCACATTTCTGGATATCCATGACTAAAGGCATGGCACTCTTTTTTAAGCTCAAGCAGCTGCTAAGGTTAGCTTAAGGGCTAGTTAAAAAGTTCCTCTGTTTATAAAACTAGTGCCCAACTTCTAAATCACTGTGTTTGTTGAGTATAGTGGTATTAATTGCAGGTTTAGTACTTATCATAATAATTTTGATTTCATACTGTTTTAGGTATACTGAAAATAACAGCTTCTTGTGGTGGGTGTGTTCATTTCAGGCTCACTGAGTCCAAGTCCAGATCCCTTTTGAATATGGTCTGTACTTTCTCTCATGACCACAAGTCTATATGAGAACCTGAGTCTGACAGTTCAGACTAACAGGGAGCGGCATACCAGAATAATCTAGATTCATTACATGGTCACATATCAGATCAATAATGTCTGTATGCATGGTGTATCTTACATGTGTTCTAGTAAAAATGATACCCATGGGGTTTTCATATTGTCAGTAACAGTAAAACAAAGCGCAGACAAAGCCAGTGATCAGTCTCAAATTAATGTTATTAGCAGCATTTTGTTTCTTTCTTTTTTTCACCCATGTATCTTTCCATATCCCATTCTTCTAGATACGGGTGATGAAACAAGGCAAATGTAATTTCAGGCAGCTGTATCCAGCTGCTCAGCACACCACCTCAAGACCACCCGAGGGATGAAATTCTTTCAGTGTTCTTTGGCTGTTTCCCCTGGGTCTCCTTCCTGTTGGCCTTAACCTCCTTTATGGAGACGCTTGAGCAGCATCCTTGCCAGGTTCAACAGGCTCAGTGTTGAGGAGCAGCTCAACTCACAGGTCCTCTTGGAATTCTAAGTGTCTTGCTTTCTTACACAGATTGTGCCAGCAGCCTGCAGAGAAGAATCACTCAGTCTCGGATCTTTGTTCTTACTCTTTCAGTCACTGGTGACTGTAAGTGAGGTTTTACAGGGAGACCTAACACTGAGCAGATATATACTGAGAGATCTGTCTTGTGGATCAGCTCTTTATTTACCACCACCAGCCAAAGGACTTACTGCAGACTTTGCACCTTACCATCTTCTGATCTTCTGATCCCTTAAAACTCATGTCATGGTCTAAAACATGCTACTTGAATGTACCGGATTCTGCTCTTTTATGGAACAATGCTTATGATGCTTTTATACCAGGAAATAACAAATAAGTATCAACAATAAATTAAACAAAAAAAAAAAACAATGTATGCAAAGAAAATGTATTACTAAGTCTAGACTAAATGTTTTATTGATTTATAAATACAGAAAAAAAATCCAAATAGCTGTTCAATCAATACTGAAAACAATTAGTGTTAAAGGCTAAAAAGTATGGTCATGCATAACACATCCAAGTAATCTTAGTGCATAAGGATGGGGCTAGATGATGGACTCTGATCAACGATTTAAGGTTCATCTTAGTGGAAAGTCAGTTACAATGACAGCAACTTAGTCCTAGGTCATAATGCAAGTGCTGTTTGATTTTTGTGAAACATACCAATTTCCACCCACTTTTTTGTCGTCTTGTAAAACAAATTTTACAACTGTTGCCCTGCCCCCAAGTTATGATGGGCTGTGTTAAACACAACATGATTCTAGTATTCAGAGGCAGAGTTGTTTCAAGAGAGATCTTATCCACCCTGTGGTGCTTTTTTTGTGTGGCTAAAAAGGCAAATTGCAGGGTTAAGAAGGGCTCTATTAATGACTGCACTTTCAGAGAAGAGAGAGAGCAAGAGACACAGTGAAACAAAGAGTAAGGCGAGGCAGCTATTTGCAAGTCTAATAGCATTCTGGCTGTAATGAACAGTGTTTCTGGTCATCCTTGGAGCAATGTGGGTATAATAGCCTATAACATATTAGAAATGGGAAATGGAAAGAAATTGAGGTGATCAGGTCAGTAAAAGGTGCTAATAATAAATACTGAATAGGACAGGATCAATAAACAACTCTGTACTAGTTACATTGGAGACATGTGGTGCTTTTGTGCATGTGTCTCTGTGCTTGTGCATTAGGTGTGAGTGTGTTTATCTGAAAGGATGCATACCCAGAACAACACACCAATGATTTTAAATTGCTCACTGCACTTAATTTTTACCAAACAAAATTAAAAATTGATTTTTGAATGCTGACTGTATGCAATAATAGGGTGTGTGTGTGTTTCCAGAAGATATACGACTATTAAAGTTTTTAGAAGAAAGGAGCTCGATAGGGTCAAACCTATTTTTTAATTCACACAATTTGCATGTTGTTTTTCCATTAAGAGCCTTTATATGTGTGTATTCATGTCTATGGTAGTACGCATGTCCCTTTCAATAGGTCAACACGTATCCCATTTGTATTTGAATATCTGAAAGCAATGCGCTGCATTCTTAATAACTACTTCTTTAACCCACCAGAAGATGGCAGTCAAGCCTTTCCACACAGAGATAGCCGTGTTGCTCCTTTTTCACACAGATGCGTGGCATCAACATCCAAGGAAGGTGTGTCCCTGAGTTTATAGGTTTTTAACTATATTTTTTCGAATATTTCATATATTTTTTTTGTCGTCTCTTCTCTACTTTTCTCTCTGAAGTGTCAGCAGTTGCTTTTTTAATCTGATGAAACTTTAACAAGGTATGAATATAATAATCATAATGAATATTAACATGGCAGATAGATCCCTTGCTTTACTTAGGGTGCAAAAAATAACTGTCATTATTGCCTGAAACAGCAGAAAGTGTGTGAACAAACATCCATATATTAATTCTCTCACTCGCTCATTGCGCTCTCTGTTTTGTCTATCACAGGTTCACAAAGAAAGTGGAAAACAAGACATCGGGGTTGTATGAAATGTAATTCTGGAGGTAGACAAACAGCACGTGTTTAATGCTGTCACCATAGCAACAGCTCACAGCAGGGAAGAGCAATCACGCACACAAAAAAGACTCCCACTCTCTCTCTCACACACACGCACGCACACACCTAGGAATACACACAAACAAATATTTCAGAGATTGTCGTGTTGCAAAAATACAGCTGATACGGAACCTCTACCTCAACACTGTATTCAGTCAATTTTATTTAAATGGGATTTATAATTAGTTGTGATGTAGTTAAAATGTTTTAAATTGTTTATGTATGTGTGTGTGTGTGTGTGTGTGTGTGTGTGTGTGTGTGTGTGTGTGTGTGTGTGTGTGTGTGTGTGAGAAAGAGAGACATGGTAGTTTATGTGGTGTTTTTTGCTTTTTCACTTTCTTTATCCGTCGCAACTGATTCTCATCTTTGCGAATTTCTGGTAACATTCCCAGCTTCATTTGAGAACTAAAACAATCAGCGGGGATGGAGATTAAGGTGTTTATCACACAAAACCACCTGAAATAGCATAAAGAACTGCTAAAGCTGAAATGTTTCTATAAGCATCCGAGTGATATAAGCATCTGCATGATTCTGTTTGTATTTTGTAATGTTTGCCCTACATGCCACTTCAGTTTTAGCTGCTTTGCTCAAGTAAAGTTAGGGAACTGAATGAAAATAGGTTAAATTCTGTGGCCTTATTCTAATCCTAAGCCTTGCTTTGAGGATAATTGCATGGATTGGTCTTCAACAGAAGCCACATAATTTCCTTTCCTTTTAATTTTTTCTTTATTTTTTTAGATTTTCTTTGAGAAACATGGCCAGTGGACTGGATATGAACCCCCTAAGAGCCAGAATCTTGTCACTTAAAGCCTTTTCCTGTCTTTTAAAATGATTAGAAACGCTGATGTGAGCCATGATCACATAGCCTTCTCCTCCAAAGCTGCTTTATAAATAGAACCTGTGTAGAGCTGTAAAAGCCAAAGAAGTGGTATTGAACAGTTAATCCCATAAAACCAACAGATTACTGAATATTCTTTGCCAGTCACAGCAGTAGGCCATTATCCCAAAGTGCCTTCTTTGTCTCTACTTGTTTCAATAATACTTTTCTCTTTAATCTACTCTCACTCCTTGTCATTCTGCCTTCTTCTCAGTGGTTTACTTTAACACACACATAACCTCTTAATATAGTCATTACCACCGTTTTTGTCTTTGAATCTTCACTGGCTTAAGTTTCTTCACTTCATTGTTCCTTTTTTTTTTCTTCCTCAACAAGTGAATTCCACAACTGAAATCGTCACAAGTCCACATTGTAAAGCAATCAATTTCTCCCTTACCGCCAATAAACTGCCAACTGCCATTAAGCAGCACTTTGAAAAAATAGTAAATTTTCAGTCAACAGCATTGGAAGAAACTGCGAGGAGAAACATGGCTCCCGGTAGGCAACATCCTCATTAGCCAGAGAAGAGAAATGGACAAAGGGAAAAAGACAGCAAAGAGACGCGGGGCTTGGTGGGGAGGTTACAGATGACAGATGGATCAACTCTTTGCCATTGAGTTAACTGGTTTTTAGAAAGAATAAAGAATGAGTATTTGTCACTTTAATCCTCTTGGAGTGCAACAGCTCTTCGGACACTGCATGTTCAACACATTATATTAGGTACATAGCATGCACACAGACACACATTTTCCTCCATCAGAGCTTATAATGACAAACACAGTTAAATATCAAAGAACAGATGATGGAAAGTTTACCATTAAGACAGCACAGAATTCAAAATTCAGGGACACAACTTAATAAGTGGCCTGCTGTTAGGAAAACAAATTCTACACCCAACAATGTGTGTGCACGTGTTGGTGGAGGTATATTAGTATCCAAAATAAACAGAGGATGAAGTATTTAATTATCAAATGCCTCTCCTCAGTCTGCTCATTGTTATGTGAGCTAAAATCACACTTGACAAACTCTGTTGTTCAGTCTCACCCCATCTTCTATTTCCTGAAATTACAGTGAGCTGCTGGGAATGACAGAGTGAGAAAAGAGGACAGAAGAGTGGATGGACAGTGAGAGGAAGGGATATACCTGCATTAAATCGTATTTTTTCTCTGCTGATGGCGGAGGCTCATATGTATTTGGTTATCTGCTGTTTCTGCCTCCTGGCGGAGGACTGAGGCACACACAGCCACAGCTGCACATAGACATATATTCGCAGACACAAAAACACACACTGGACAGGACCGGGCGGTAGCCACTGGTGCCTGGCGCTATCGATTAGAAGAGTAACACAGTTATTTCTGCAGGTCTGTCTCCAACAGCTGTCCCCTTATGGCTGTGGGTGAAATGAGGAGGGGGAGAAGAGAAAAAGCAGAAGACAGGAAAGAAAAATGCTACAAAAGCAACAGCAGAGGGATCTTTCAGGAGAATGGACGGGAAAATGAAGTGAAAGGGATGTGGGGAACAAATGTACAGATGGCAAAGGGAAGGGGAAGTTTGGAAGGGATGAGCGTAAAGGGAGAAATATTGAAATGGAAACGAAAAGAGCAGAGAAGAGAAGGGCAAGGAGACGAAAGAGGTGGAGCAAAGAGCTGAAACATCATTAGCCAATAAAGAGAAATAAAGTGAAACAGAAATGCAACAGAGAGCTAGATTGTGGGAAACAGTCAGGATGAAGAAAAGGATTAAGGGGAGCAAAAGGAAACAAAGGGGAAGAAAAGAAACCACAAAAGATTTTTTTCTTCCTTCTACACATGTCCACTTCTATGGATTGGATGTGACGCTGTATGAGGCACTTCTGATCTTTGCTGGTGAGGAGATTAAACACTAACTCACCCGGTGTGTGTGACCACTGATTGCATCCATGTGAGTTATGGATTTCTGCTTGAGTAGAGTGCTCCTTCACTTGCGTGCTGTGTATGTGTATGGGTAAGTGCATACATATCTGGCCATTGGTGTGTGCACATGAGAGTGTGCGCACAATCCAGAGGTAATAGTTAACCACCAGAACGGAGTGCTACTGACAGAAATACATTGATGTGGGACAGAATTTACAACTGCCCTCCCCCAATGCCTCCCATTTTTCTTAACCTTCTTCAACCAAGCCACACTGATGGGTCATGGTCTGCCAATTACCCTTCACTGACCAGCACACACACACACACACACACACACACAAACACACACACACACACAAACAGAAGCATGTAGCACGTCGGCTTGTGTGTGTCTGAGTGTAGTGTAGTGGACAGCGGCCTGGCATGCTAGATTCATGGGGAATATGTCAGCCATCAGCCTGGGCATTTCAAACAATGCCTCACAATGTGCTTGACAGCCCTGAAAAACAGCCTGGTGCTTGGAAACTGCCAGCCCATCATCTCAACTCCCTCATCTGGGCTCTCTCTAGCTCACCATTGCTCGTTCTATCACTCTCTCTCTCTTTCACTGGTTGTGTGCACATCTCTGCAACTCTCTCTCTCTATATATCTCATTTTCTCTCTTAACTCACCCTCCAAACACTCATTTTCTGTCACATACGCTACCTCACATTGCCATTGCTATATTCCCATTCTACCAGTTCCCTATCCTCACACAGTCCTAAAAGTTAATGTTTTTTTCCTGTTTTCACAAAAGCCTTCATAGAGGGCAGTACCTCTTTGCTTTTTTCCATGGCGTTTTTACTCTTCCTTTCCTCCTCTGCAGTTCCATACTATAAAACAGCAGCAGATGCCCCTTATTAGGAGCTGAGCAGCAAGCAGATCACCACATAGTTAAGTACATAACAAACACACATACACATACTAGGTAGTTCTGTACATGATGGTATTATCTCGCCCGGCGGTGATATATCATGGTGAGACACCGGCCCATAAAGCTGCAGGGACATACAGTCCCCTTCTCTCCTTTCTCCTGCCCACTTCCCTCCAGTCACATGCAGTAACAGCCAGCCCTGATTCACAGCATTCAATTTACACAGGCTCGTAACAGGAGGTGATGGGCTCTTGGAGGTTGGAAGAGGGCTAACGGTTGCAAGAGTGTGTGAGAAAAAAAAATGACAGAAGGGAAGTGAAAAAGTACATTTTCATGTGAGAAGGGATTAGCAATAAGCTTTGCACTGTAGACTGTTGCCTAACACCACTGTGATTAATGAGAGTGATGCCATTATAGATTAGAATGATGAAAAATTTAGAGATGTGTTTTAGGTTAAGCAAACCTCCAAACAGACATTTATGTAACTCTGTTGTAAACACAACCTTGGCGTCCTCTCACTCCAGTTCCACATGCTTAGAATTGTGTGCATGAGTGCTGCTCCTTTTGTATCTTGTGTGAGTGTGCATGTTTAGAAGTTTGCACACAAGTGTCAATGCCTGCACCGAAAACAATCCAAAGAACTTGCTGACCCCAATCCCTTCCCCCTTATGAATATGTATCATTCCAAAAACTGATCCATATCTGCATGCTATAACTCTAAACTCTGCAGTCCCAGTTCCCCCCCACCTCATCCCTTTCCACACCATGCACCATGCTATGCATATATAAACTTATAAATCTGTTCTGGTTCAACAGTGCATCTACATCTGAAATTTATTTGGAAACATATTTTCATACTTGCTTCGGCTGGAAAAACCTTATTCAGTTGTTTTATTTCTTTGCCTCTTTCTAGAGAATTATGAAGTAATTGCTCTTGAGAGAAAATAATAATAATTTTAAACCAAACACAGTTTTACAGCTTTCTGAACTGAATAGGCATGTGGTAATGTTTATTCCTCGCTGAATTCAAGGTTAAATGTGGCCAGCTGGTACTTTCCTTGGTAAAAAAGAAAGATGAATTACAAAAATATGTAAATAGAATTCAATCATTTATTCATTCATTCATATCTGTACTGATTTTAGTTGAATGGGCATGTGCAAACATGCAAAATGTGTAAAAAGGTAGCACATAACACAGGCTTTTTTATTATTACTCCATCACAGTCTGTGCATTATGTGATATTGCTCCCCTGCGTATGGGCATTACAGTGATGAGAATGGTGTGAGCTAGTAAACAAAAAGCATAGCATCTAAAACAAAAGCCCACTGGAATGTAGAAACATCTACTCATGATCCATGGAATTATGAATGATGTGAGCTGTGTTTGTTCTCCACTGAGCCCTGACATTTAACTGAAATTTATTGACCTGGATGTATCCAATCAAACGCGACTGCAGGGGAAACGTGATGAAATTATATGCTTACTATCAACGTGACAAATAGATATACAGTGCAAGCAGTCCAGAGAGATATGCCAGTCACCTCTGGGAATTTGCAGCATGTATGAGTATCCCACATTTTTTATGTTATTTGGATAACTGATTGAATGTATAAATGACAAGAGCTTTGCACACATATCACTCACAGGGACACGGCCCTCTGAGCAAGGCCTGATCTTTTGACATATCAGCGTATGAGAATGATGGATACACATGTGGTCACGATAGTTGACATTCATGCTCAGCTGATAATTCATGAGCTTCATTGTGCATGGATCTTCCTATTTTCTCTGAGACTGACAGAGGAGTGGCACACCAGGGTGCACTGAGGAGATATTTGGCATTCGGACTTTAGCATGTATCTGTGTTTCACATGGTCAGTGACACCCACAGCAGGTGATTTATATTCACAGTGTACATTTGTGCTGTGCAGGTAATGGTTTCTGATGCGTGCTGGATCATTGAGATTCATTTTGTGTGGGGTGCTGTGGCTGCAGACCTGTCAATAGACGGATGAGAGAGGGAATGAGGGACGTGAGATGGAGAGAGAGAAGGACGGAGCAGTGATTCAGCTGTCGTCTCTGTCATTTCTTACTCAGAGACGGAGACCCCTGGGACCCCCCTTCAGTAGAAAATGGACAGGACGCGCACACACAGACTCAAAGATGCACACACTAGAGTGTTGGTGGAAAACCAGTGTGCCCATCAGGGGTGCCAGCCCCACTGACATATTGGCAGACCTACCCGCTAGGCTGAAAATTGTTAAAGATACTTATGTGTGAGTCACTTCACAGTTCTTGCCTTCTTACCACTCACAGTCACATTAGCAACAACGGAAGCTGGAACAGCGATAGACTAGAAAAGGTTGTGACACCAAACACATCGGAAATGTATATGTGAAGATTAACGTATGTAAATGTTAGAAATGAAAATGTGAGGAGAAAGAGGCATTCAAATCACAGACATACCTCTTAATTTCCCTCTGTATCACTGTATGTGTTCAAATTTCTGAACATCCCTCCACAATGTTTGGGATGCCTAAAAGATTTGATGCACACACACACACACACACACACGCACACACACACACACACACACACACACACACACACACACACACACACACACACGCACACACACACATATAAAAACTGCAGATATACAGAACATCAACTTTCTTATGAGGCCATTGTTTTAGAGCTGCTTGTCCCAGGAAAGTATCTCAGCAGCATCACTGTTTATGTTCCATTAGAAGGGATTTTACAGTGCATCATATTTCCCAACATCTCAGTGGCCTTTTTATATTAGAGGCTGCTTCAGGTTATAGATGAGTGATCACAAATGGAATAAAACTGAATGAGACAAGGTTAACAAGTGTGAATTCTGTATGTTTTACTGCTGTATTTCTGCATAAAACACTGCAGAGAATTCAACAGAGTTGCTTGTGGCAATTTAAAGTGTCTGAGGGAAGGCTGGCAATATGACCGGATACTATGAAGTACACTGGAAATTATTAAACTGACAATATCATACTCATATTTTGTAAAGGATAAGATTACAGTAAAGAGCTTGTAAGCTAGTTCATTACATATCAATTTAGAAGGCATTGCAAGTGTATAACCTACAGAATCATGACTTCACTTTGATATTATGGTCAAACTGAAGGATTGTTAAGTTCATTATTTTGTCATTGTGGCCCCTTTAAAATACTGCTTCAGTCTGATAGTTCTCAATAACATGTCTCGGGAGGTCAAACAGACTGCTACTCAAGAACACACCAGGAAACAGAAAAACGCTTCAAAATGACACAAAACATCAGAGGTGAATAAAACAAGAAGGAAACAGAAAAAAAAACACTGCAAAAAGCAGAAAAGATAAAACGAATCACCAAAGTAAGAGGACAGGTTTTTGTGATGGAACAGCTACCTTTGGCAGACTATCAGTAAGTAGCTAAAAGCAAACTATGTGTCTACAGTATTATATGAATTATGTGATCAACACATTATGTTGAATCTTTTTCTCCCTCACAATACTGATGAACCATTGGCTTTTTTTAGGTCTGATTCAGCCAAGTCTTTCGCACATTTTGGTTTCTGTCACTTCTATTAAATTAAATTAAATTAAATTTATTTATTTATTTATATACGACCAAATCGCAACAACAGTCAACTCAAGGCGCTTAATACTGTATGGTAAAGACCTTCCAATAATACAGAGAAATACCAACAATCAGACAACCACCTATGAGCAAGCACTTTGGCGACAATGAGAAGGAAAAACTCCCTTTTAACAGGAAGAAACCTTGGGCGAAACCAGACTCAGGAAGGAGCCGCGATCTGCAGCCACCGACCAGTTGGGCGAAATGGGTCAAAGTATCACAGTTGGTTCATCACGTTGTGTCCTCAAAAACCCTTCACTTTATTAAGTTTTTTTCTAGTTGTATTGCATTTTATTTAACATCTGCTGTGTTTTGTTTCCTATTTCTGTTGGGTTTTATTCCATTTTAGCGTGTTTGTGTGCTAGTATTTTCTTTACTTGCAGTCTCATGGTCACTGTATATTAAACCTTCCAGACAGAGCATCCAAATTTCAAGTTGTCAGCAACAGAACTCTGAAAAAATCTTAATAGTACTTCTTCATAGTGAATCATTTAGTGGCTAATAACTTGATATTTCCCACAGGAGCTTGTGGAGAGCGACCAACACGGAGTTAAACAGTAAATAAACTCCTCAGGTAAATTTCCAAATTAACAATGTTGTCTTCTAGTTATACAAATGGGTCTGCTACAAGTATGCACTGCTTTCCTAACAAGTTCAGGACGACTTTGTAAATTGTTAAAGCTATTTTGACTGCTGTGAAGGCGAAAAAAGTCAAATGATGATATAGCAACTATGAAAATGTAATTCAAACAAATTGTCAAGACCAATTAATCAGCCACCCACTTGTTATGCTGTATAGATCTTTTAAAACTTTCTAAAATACAATAAACATGTTTTAAGAATTCTAGACTAACGTGTTTTGCAAAAAAACATTACCAACACAGACAACGAAAACAACTCTGGTCAACTTTATCCTTTTACAAAAAATATAAAAACATGAGGTATGTATGAACAGATTGCATGAAATTCCATCATAAAAATGAATTCAAACCAAAAACTACACTTGAGATAGAGAGTGAGTAGGCAACAAGTTAATACTTAATACCCTTTCAGCATTTTGGAATGCAGATGATTGGACAAAAACTAGATTCCTGCATTCTAGGCTCTGTTTTCAGGTTTTAGAAAATCAAGCCTGTAACAGGAGGTCACAGGTAGTTTCGGGTGAGTAGTAGAATTGAGAGCAAATGTGTTCATATAGGGAAAAAAAGCCATGATTGGTACAAGACTTTTACCTGGAATACAGGATTTTGAATCCTCTGTGAAGCAAAAATGCAACACTGAATTCATTTTAGCACCAGGCAAGCATGGGCTGATGCTTTTGTGGAAAGAGAAGCTTCTACTACTGTAGTCTCTAACCCACTGCAGCTTTAAACGAAGCTAAGGCCACAGTTACACGTGGACATGCATTGGAAAAATTCTTCACTTGCATGTGTATATGGTAGATCACTTCAGTATTGAATGAAGTCTATATCACTTACAAGTAAGACTTACTATTCAGAAAACCACCCTTTTACAACACATTGGATAACCCAGAATACATGAGATTCTTTTCTTTTGAAACTCTGTACAGTATTCTTATGGAAATAACTGAAAGGCTACCTCACATTCATTCCTTATCCTCATTCAGTAACAAAATATATTTCATAGCAGTTTTCATTTTTGTCAAGGTACCACATTTGTTAAGTACTGTGACCTTTGCGGAAGCTGGTGATAGGGTGATTACAGTACAGTGATGGCAGACATACATAGTAGTCCTGTTTGTCATAGTTACATTGTGTGTAGGTACAAATCAATCAGGGCATAATAATGTGGCCTTCCTCTTGGGCAAGGTTAATGGCTGCAGTGGGTCTTGTGTACTTTGCTGAATTATTTTATATTTAAAAGATACCGAGATGACGGTGAGGCACTGTCCTTCAGGCTAGAAAAAGTACCTAGCTGTACATCACACTTTAACAACAAAATAAATTATTAAAAGTTTTGTTTGTTCTTACAATAGAAATTTATTATGGGAAGAAGATTTCTGTAAAAATAATAATAATAATAATGAAAGCACTGTCATGTAAGCTACATGTAGAATCTATAAAATTAACCATTTAGTTAGTGTTTATGCCTTCTCATTAAAATACATGCCAGGGTCTCTTGCTTGTCTCCTCTCCGATCCACAGCCAAACTCTGATGCTGTTTGTCCTTGTGTTAAGCGGTTACTTTATTTGTCTTAAAACAGATAAAATTACTGAGTTGGCCATTTAAACCTATCATGTCTGCCAAGACACCCTGCTGTCGATACACGGGTTCAAATGGTGAAAATAATTCTATAACTACTTTAATGCTTCATGGCTTTAAATTAAAGACCTCCATGTAAGCAGGATTAGCCACAAGGGCAGGTTTTCCGTTATAGACCTGCTGTGAGATAAAAAGATTTCACTGGCTTTTGCTAGTTGATGCTTCTGTTACCATAGTGGATTATATATTTTTGATACTAGCTGTCTTCATCTCACACAAACAGTTGAAATAACATCTAAATTCACACATGTAGAAACCTCAAGCTACCACTGGCACACAAGGAAACCTTTAGCCATTTATATAGTAAAGATTACCTATACTAATCAATAACAGCAACAAATGTCAAAATGTGTGTGTTTTTTATACTGAGGTGTTTCAATTAAGCCAACAAAGTAGTCTACAAGCTACAGCATCATGGTAAAGTATATGACAACACATCAGAAAAAAATGTTTTTTATTCTCATAAATACATGGACGACGCACACAGCTATTTATTTCTGATGTACAGACTTTCCTTGCATTTAGTATAAATATGGATGTGTACGTTTTAATGATTTTAATACAGAAAAAACATGGAAATAAGTTTAAAATCTATTTTTATGTTTTCTGTTTAATGTTTTATGTCTTTGAAGCTCTGTGACATTATATAAAAACCTTTAATCTTTTACCTGTGATACTGGCTATGTGCAGTCTCCAGACAATTCAAAAGTCATATCTGTTCAGTTGGTTGTCTATGTGCTCAGTGCATTTAGGTATGTAGACATCATCAAGACAAGCTTCTGAAGTTCAAATTGAGTAAAAGGAGGAAGGAAGGTCAGTTATTTGACTGTTTGTTTGTGGCATATGAGCTGTTCAGAGTACTTCAGAAACCGCTGAAGTGCTGGAATTTTACCACACAACCATCTCAAGGATTTATAGAGAATGGTCCTAAAAAGAGAAAATATCCAGTGAGCAGTTCTCTCCTTGCTGATACTAGTGGTCGGAGGGAAACAGCTAGTTTGCTTTAAACTGGTAGAAAGTCAGTAACTCGAATAACCATTTGTTCCAAACAAGTTATAAAGAAGAGAATCTCTGAATGACCAGCATACTGAACCTTGAAGCAGATGAGTAAGAGCAGTAGAGGACTAGACTGGATGCTACTCACCAGCTAAGAACAGGAAAATTAGGCTACAGTACTGAAGGTTACTATAAATGACAATAAAAGGCTGGAAAAATGTTTAATCAGAATTTTGCATAACCAACATAAAAGCATGGCTCCATCCCTTACTAAGAAAGCAAAGGTAAGCACAGATATTTAAAGGAAATACATTAGTATCAGTTTCAAATTGAAAAGAAAAATGAACCAAACATACCAAAATGAAAAATAACTACAAATCATATCACTTTTGCTCACTTCTGAGTCAAGAGGCTGCTTCTCAAAACTTCTTGTTTGGATTACTGGTACGCGTACCACTGCTGGTACATGGCCTTCCTCTAGTGGCATGCAGGAAGTCTCCAAAAATAATTTTTAAGATTAAATAATATATCATGTTCTTATTGAGGGATTTCTTTAAAAAATTAAAACGTACAGGTCTGCTATCACTTCCGACATAAATGAAGACAGACTTAAACCTAAACCAAAAATGGCTGTGTAGCGTTACTTACCATCCAACCTGATGGAGCTTGGATGTTTTACAATTAATGGGAGAAACTGCACAAAAATACATAGTGCTTCAACAAAGTTTTGCTTTTTATTTATTTTTTTTAAAATTTAAGAATTTCAAGCAACTTTCTTCACTTTGTCATTACAGGATATAGAAGGGTAGAATTCTGAGGCATTGCAATATCTTTCCAGATCCACAGTATGTGCTAAAACCAAATGAGGAAATTTGGTATGTTAATTCAAAATTTATACTTACATTTTTCCACTTAGGAGTTGTTCAGCACAGACTCTTTACATTTATTTATTTTTTACTAAGAGTTTTTTTTTGTTTTTTTTTAATATCCAGGTTAATATCCAAACAGTGTGAATTATTCTTAATGAGCTACAGTTCAAAAATGTACATGCGCACTACTCCGTACAGCTTACATCCTTTGAAAAAAATAACATGAACCACTGATATATATTGTCCTAATTACAACACTGCAGATAATACCTCCTTATATTTGCTGTATTTTCTGCAGCATGACTGAATCAGGACTGGATAAACTTCCCATTTGACATTTTGTGATGACTGTTTTCTCTTTGTGATTACAGGAGCTGCCCTGTGATTCAGACCTCAGCACAACCAAGTGACAAATAATTCATGTTTTGTTTTGTTTTTTTAATGCTATGTTGAAACTGATGATAAACTGGAAAGGGAAATGTGCCAGGATTGTAATGTAATTTAATAATATAGCAAGCAGTTCTATGTAGAAGAAGGCTAGAAAAGGAAGACCTCATTTAAGGTAGAATAGCTGCTTTTTATTCTGTGCTAATATAAACTGTTGGTCTTGTTGAGCAGTGCAACTGTCTGTCAGGCTCATCTTGGCTATGCTAATTGATTAAAATTTTGCTGGTGGCCTGTACAGAGTTTGTCTAACTGACAAGTGCATGATTTAAAAGTGCATACTAACTAGCATGAACTGAGAAACTTTAATTTATGTGTAGTTAGTTATTCATTGGTGTTTTCAGAAAATGCTGCTGCCTACATATGGTTGTTAATTGTCAGCAGAGCTTAGGTCTTGGGTTTTCCTCCTTCATATTTCCTAATCTTGGCTTTAAGTGAAATTTATAAGCTGCTATTTGTATATCCTCTACTAATCTGTTGCTGTATTTGAATGCAGACATTCCACAAGTTTCAATTATTGGATAACCAACTGTATTTCTTACTATTATATGGTTGCATCAAAATAAGAGTAGGCTGTTTGAGTGTCTCTAGGCTGTAATTTTTATAGGATTATTTTAGAGGGAAAGCTTAGTGAGATTAAGGAGCTTCTTAATGAGGTTCTATTCTTGTGCAGTGTGTTGGAACGCTGACTAAACACCAAATTAAACTAGCTCCAACGATGACGCAGAGTTGAAGTAAGACTGACCATTTACTCAAACTTATGTATTGTGCAAATAAACAATACAAAAATAATCAGCATATGTTGTCTTAACTCATAAATTAAATCTTTTCTGTTGTGCTTTTTTTTTTTTACAGTATTCATAGTTATAAAGTAACTGCTAAAACATCACTTTTAAATGCCTTGACTTGGCTTTCCTGACCAGTTAATACCCTTTTAAATCTTTTAAATTTGAAACTTTTAAATCTTTTATTAGATTTTATTAAATTTATTATTTTTTATTAATTTTTACTGCTGTTTTTGTCTTGATAGCAGATTTTGTATTTATCTAACTCTCCTGGTCTGTTAGTGCCTCTATCCTGTCTGTGCTTGTGCCCGATTTGTACCCTGTTATTGACTTACGTTGACTCTCCATATTACTGTGAAGCACTTTGGTGTGCCTTCGGGTTTTTAAATGTGCTATATAAATAAAATTGTATTGTATTGTATTGTATTTAAATGAAATACCTAGTAATAAATGGCTTTTAGCATATCCATTGTAAAATTGATTAACTTTGACCTTGCTTGTATGATGTTCTAAACACAGATGCATGCAGATTGTGTTGAACATTATCATCCATGTTTTTTCCCACACCAGGAAGTGGCACAATGTTAAAAATGTCTGCACAGCAAGTAATGTCATCACAGTGCTTGTGTATGAATAAAGTTAATTTTTTACTAAAACTAAATTATCAAGTTCTTCTTTTAAACAACACAATTATCAAATTATTTAAACAGAAAAAAAAATCAATGCTTATATGACAGAGGTTTTTTTTTTGTAAATTAAAAAGAAATATAGAGCATTGGACTGTGGTCTTTCTCATTTTAGCACATGGAATTTAGGCGGACAAGTCAAACAAACTAGCTTACATGCTTATTTATGTATTTACTCCAAATAACCTAATGGAAATATGTCAGTGTTGCAGTTTATCCCTTTGAATAACAACTCACCCCAAAGTCAGCGAATCCCTTTGTGAATAGAGAAATAAACACATTCCCATTAATGTTCACCAGAAGAGACAGATATCAGTAATTCAAGTGCAGGAGTGAGTGTATATGATCTCTGGCTGAAGGTTGGCTGTCTGTCATCTGTCCGAGCAACAGTAACTCTCTGATTTCTACCTCACAGCTCCCTTGTGTGATTTCCTTCCTGTCCACTCCCTATTCACATTAAAAATCTTCATCCCTTCGCTTTCTTTCTCCTTTATGATAATCAGGCCCAGGAGTGCTCTGCCTATCTGGTAATCTGTCCCTCCCTCCCATATACTCAGACCAGTTCACCTGATCCCATAAACACCATTTTGCTTGATCTATCCCCTCTGGCTACACACAGCTGATGATCCCCGTTGCTCACTCCTCTCTTGAAGATTATTCCCTTTATCATGTTATCTTCAACTCACTGTCTATTTTTTTAACTTAACAAAGAAATAGTTTCATTTTAATACAAACTCCTCTGCATCACAGTCCCCACTCCTTTCTTCCTGTCAGTCTCTCACTCTCTCATACACTCCCTGTGCTTGTGGCCCCTGCGGTGACATAATTTAATATTCGTAGTGTCATAGTAAAGAGGAAGAAGGCTTGGGTTGTCAGTGCGGCGAGAGAGCCCACACTGATTTAGTGCTAGCATCACAGAGGGAGCATCTCTCCTTATTTTATTAGTAGGCTATGGACAAGCTGATGCAGTGACAGGGAGGTGGGGCAGTACAACTCAAATAAACAGCTGGAAGGCAGAAACAGAAGTAGCAGCAGTTTTGAGTTTAGACTCCCGAGGAAGAAAAAGAAATATGCTGGTATAATTTGCATTTGCTGTAGTTTTTCTCATTTCTAATTACTTTGCTGTCTAGTGTCTATGAAGTAATCAACATAAGTGAATTTGATGTGTGCAAAGCTGTGTGAAGTGTATATGCTTGGTAACAGTTAAAGTGCTGCAAACAGGGCCTAAATGATGATTGGGGTTAGTGATGAGGTTAGAGAGATTTTGTTGTCAGACTCTATTTCTGTACCACGTTGGTTTGTGCGTGACTCGAGTCCTACCTTCAGCTACTTTTGAAATACATGTTTTCATCTGTTGGGTGATATTTGAGGTTGTGTTCAGACATGTGGCAGACATGTTCACAGGTGTATGTGTTATATATGTGTTTACGTGTATGTGACTGTGAAGACACAACACTGCAGGTGTGGAACTGGGAGCAGCAGAGGCCACGCTGGTGGCACAGAGCGTTTTCATACACTTCTCTGCTCAGCAGCAAGGATGTGAATGTTGAACATCTGCTGCTAGTGTATTTGCATGTGAGAAACAGATAAACAAAACAGAACAGATGAAATGCTGAAGAGCTGCTTTACAATGGATTGTATACACAGGTTCAGAAAGATCTTATCCTGAGTTCTGAAGGCCAAACCCAAGGAGAGGGTGCACTGCAATTTGTTGCGACAATTGGAATCCTTGTGTCAAATGTTGGGTGTGTTGCTCCCGTTTTTGTCTGAAGTATGTTATATTTCCAAAAACCATCATACTTGGAATTCTTTTTGGACTACTCAATGACTCGACTGTGATTGCATTTCAGCTTCTCTCTATATGACTGTGGTGCTCTATGACTGCCAACTGGGCATAAAGGTATTTCAAGAATGGCTCATCCTGCCATTTAATTACACTAGCATTTGTTCAGCAAGCTGTAGTGCAGAGGTGCCGCATAACTTTAAGCTAAACTGGTCAGTTTTCTAAAGAAGCTCAGTCAGGTTTACTTAAAAGTTGACAGCAGTGCTCTTAGAGCATTGGTGGGATGTGTATTTCTTTCATTTTAGTGTAAAATAATCTATGAGGTGTTTGCAGAGATGGGGAGTAATGGAGTCCAAACACTTCATTAGTGCACTTAAGTAGATTTTTCATGTATCTGTACTTTAAGTATTTATTTTTCTGACATTTTTTTCTCTTACATTTTAGAACAGACTCGTTGCTTTTGGTTTAAGATATCTGAGGAAGGTTATTATTTCCTAGCACTGCGCACATTTAAATGTCAAACCGATTTGAACCTAAACAGTAACACTTAAAAGGTAATCCAGTCAGCCATGAGGTATCACATTCAAAGAGATATTTATGCATAATTTAAAAGATCATTTAAACACTGTGGTCGTGGTACTTCAGCATGTAGCTAGCCCTACTGAAGAGGAGTGAGCATGGTAATGTTTTTTAAGTGGGATGCAATTTCAAACGTAACATTTGAATCAAGTTAATAAATATCAGCAAACACACAAACTGTTTTTGTGCAGCCTGTTGCGCACTGCGTCTGCTAGCTAAAGGCCCATCTGCTGTATTTCCCAGAAAGAGAAAAGAATGAAAACTAAATTATTTTAGAAAATTTAGAAATTTAAAAATTTTTAGATATTTGATCTGTATATGATATGAAGTTGTTTTTTTCATGTTTTGAAACTGAGGTATACAACTTTGTGTCGGCGGTTGAATGAAAATACTAATATACCCTTTAGTGCAGGATAAACAGGTTAGTTTACCATAATGTGATGGATTTAAAGTAAAGAAGTAATTTTATTACATTAACATAGCACAAGGTTCAGTTAGCTTTGCACAAAAATAGCTGGTAGAAATGTCCTCAAAGGAGCTACTTTTTAATTTCTTACTTGAGTAAGTTGTAGAGCCTCTACTTTTTCACTTTTACTGGGCTAAAGAAGTTGAATCAGTACTTCAGCTTTTACCTGGGAGTTTTTTTTAACACAAGTATCTGTACTTAACTTGGGTATTTGTGATATGTACAAACTTGATGTGCTGACAGCAATAGGATTGAAATGCTGACACATTTAATCCCAAACCAGCAAATGCAGTATTTGGAAACGTAACAAACAAAATCTTGCTCATGTTTTACTGAGAGATTATCCCTTTGTAATCACTCTTATTTTCTTGGTTTCCTGACAGAGAAAGGAGATAATTGACTCCTGTAATGTTTATTTTATTCAGTACTGATAGGCAATGCTGAATAAATAAATTAAAATAAATAAACAACAGAGAGAATCCATGAGTAGAAGGGCACTGCTGATCTAATTGATTTACAGTGGCAAAAAAGTATTTAGTCAGCCACCGATTGTGCAAGTTCCCCCACCTAAAATGATGACAGAGGTCAGTAATTTGCACCAGAGATACACTTCAACTGTGAGAGACAGAATGTGAAAAAAAAATCCATGAATCCACATGGTAGGATTTGTAAAGAATTTATTCGTAAATTAGGGTGGAAAATAAGTATTTGGTCACCTCAAACAAGGAAAATCTCTGGCTCTCACAGACCTGTAACGTCTTCTGTAAGAAGCTTTTCTGTCCCCCACTTGTTACCTGTATGAATGGCACCTGTTTGAACTCATCATCTGTATAAAAGACACCTGTCCACAGCCTCAAACAGTCAGACTCCAAACTCCGCCATGGCCAAGACCAAAGAGCTTTCGAAGGACACCAGGAAAAGTATTGTAGACCTGCACCAGACTGGGAAGAGTGAATCTACAATAGGCAAGCAGCTTGGTGTGAAAAAATCAACTGTGGGAGCAATCATCAGAAAATGGAAGACATACAAGACCACTGATAATCTCCCTCGATCTGGGGCTCCACGCAAGATCTCGTCCCGTGGGGTCAAAATGATCATGAGAACGGTGAGCAAAGATCCCAGAACCACACGGGGGGACCTGGTGAATGGCCTGCAGAGAGCTGGGACCAAAGTAACAAAGGTCACCATCAGTAACACACTACAACGGCAGGGAATCAAATCCCGCAGTGCCAGACGTGTTCCGCTGCTGAAGCCAGTGCATGTCCAGGCCCGTCTGAAGTTTGCCAGAGAGCACATGGATGATACAGCAGAGGATTGGGAGAATGTCATGTGGTCAGATGAAACCAAACTAGAACTTTTTGGTATAAACTCAACTCGTCGTGTTTGGAGGAAGAAGAATACTGAGTTGCATCCCAAGAACACCATACCTACTGTGAAGCATGGGGGTGGAAACATCATGCTATGGGGCTGTTTTTCTGCCAAGGGGACAGGACGACTGATCCGTGTTAAGGACAGAATGAATGGGGCCATGTATCGTGAGATTTTGAGCCAAAACCTCCTTCCATCAGTGAGAACTTTGAAGATGAAACGAGGCTGGGTCTTCCAACATGACAATGATCCAAAACACACCGCCCGGGCAACAAAGGAGTGGCTCCGTAAGAAGCATTTGAAAGTCCTGGAGTGGCCTAGCCAGTCTCCAGACCTCAACCCCATAGAAAATCTGTGGCGGGAGTTGAAAGTCCGTGTTGCTCGGCGACAGCCCCAAAACATCACTGCTCTCGAGAAGATCTGCATGGAGGAATGGGCCAAAATACCAGCTACTGTGTGTGCAAACCTGGTAAAGACCTATAGTAAACGTTTGACCTCTGTTATTGCCAACAAAGGTTATGTTACAAAGTATTGAGTTGTATTTTTGTTATTGACCAAATACTTATTTTCCACCCTGATTTACGAATAAATTCTTTACAAATCCTACCATGTGGATTCATGGATTTTTTTTTCACATTCTGTCTCTCACAGTTGAAGTGTACCTCTGGTGCAAATTACTGACCTCTGTCATCATTTTAGGTGGGGGAACTTGCACAATCGGTGGCTGACTAAATACTTTTTTGCCCCACTGTACATGTTTTTGAATTTCCTGCTTGTAGTTGTAGTTATAAGATAAGGTAATTGTCAGTGTAAGGTAAGGGTGTGTGCACCTCTGAGGTGAGCTTGATGTAGATTTTTGCAATAATGTCAACATTTACCGACAAAAGGAACCTGAGCTCCACACTCAAACTGTCATGGTCCTGGGCCATGTTGGCCCAGTATTCTTGGTTCCTTGTATTTTCACTCCTTATTTAGGCCATGTTTTCTTAGGTGTCCTGTTGTGGTGTTCCCTAAGTGTTTTCCCTTTGTGACTCTTACCCCCTTTGTGCCCCTCTGTGTATTTATGAGCTCTCGTCTCTCTTTGTGTTTAGTCCATGTTTCCCCCAGCCTGTTATGTCTGTGTTCTCCCCGTGCTCTCTCTCCTCCTGTCTGAACCTCTGTGTACTTCCTGTTTTACTTTGACAGTCTCTCGTCAGTATGCGTCATGTTGTGTTCACTCCTGCCCTGTCTCGTTATGTTTATCAGTGTCACCTGTGTTCCCCACCTGTGTGTAATCTCCCTGTGTTCTCTGAGTGTATTTAAGTTGTGTCTTCTGTCATGGTAGTTGCTGGTTCGTCTGTGTTGTTTCCCCTCGGTCTCCCTGCGTCTTCCCGTATGTATTTCCCCGGACCTCCCTGCATCCTCGTTTCTGGTTTGTGTTATTAGTTCTACCCAGTTTAGGTTTTCCTGTTTCATGGTACCCACACTGTTGCTGTTTGTATTTTCGGTTGTCAAATAAACACTCATCTGCACCAGAGCTGCCGCATTTTGGGTCCTATTTCAACTCCACACGGCTTGCCCCGCAAACCGTGACAGAACGAACCAGCCACCATGGACCCAGCGGCAGTCAATCCGTCCGAGGAGCTCCAGGATGACATCGGCTACAATGTGGAGATCCTCCTCGGGCTGTGGCTGGAGAATCCTCCGTACGAGCTTCGCCGCGCCGTGGAAGGTCGGCTACAACGGCTCTTTTCCGGCCTGCCATGGCTACTAAATTCACTTCCTCCGACCATGCAGGCTTTTCTCCGGCACACACCCCACCTTCTCTCAGCCACTCCCGCCTCGCTGCCCGACTCGCCGGATGCGATCTTGCCCGGCTGGACGTTCGGACTTCTAATTCGCTGGCTGTGGTGAGTGAGGACTGTTTTCCATTTGCGGACTGTATGACTGTTCATTCAGGGGCGGTGTTCTGTGCGGCAGATGACTTTGTGAACAGCATATCACCTCCCCCGCAGCCACTCTCAGCCCAGTTAGCTCCCCCGCAGCCACTCTCAGCCCAGTTAGCTCCCCCGCAGCCACCCTCAGCTCAGTCTCCAGTGCCACCCTCAGCTCAGTCTCCAGTGCCACCCTCAGCTCAGTCTCCAGTGCCGCCTGTAGCGCAGGCCCCAGTAGCTCCAGTGCCGCCTGTAGCGCAGGCCCCAGTAGCTCCAGTGCCGCCTGTAGCGCAGGCCCCAGTAGCTCTGGCTCCAGCATTACCGGTTCCACTCGTTCACTCCATGCAGGGAGAAAGCCTAAGTCCTACTCAAGGTGCTTTTCATGGTTCAGCCGCCATTGGCACTGTTTGCCGCTCCAGGGCTTCCCCAGAGGCTAGGTCCCAGTCCTCAGCTGATTCTGGACCCCTGGAGTTTAAGCAGCCACCTGGGAAGTGCCCCGTGTCAGTGTTGTCTGAGCAGGGCCAGTGCTCAGCACAGCACCCATTTCCTTCATGTCTGCCAGTGGACTCCATGCCTGCTGGCTTTGTGATGGCTTCTGCTGGAGGGTCCAAGGGGCCCGTCCAGCCTTCGTCTCTAGTCTCCGCTGGAGGGTCCGAGGGACCGCTCCGGCCTTCGTCTCGTGTCTCCGCTGGAGGGTCCGACGGACCGCTCCGGCCTTTGTCTCCTGTTTCAGCTGGGGGGCCCGAGGAGCCCGTCCAGCAGCCTTCCTCGTCAGCTGGTGGTTCCGGAGAACCACACCAGCCTCATGCCTCGTCGGCTGGAGGGTCCGAGGGGCCCGTTCGGCCTCCTGTCTCCGCTGGAGGGTCCGAGGGGCCCGTTCGGCCTCCTGTCTCCGCTGGAGGGTCCGAGGGGCCCGTTCGGCCTCCTGTCTCCGCTGGAGGGTCCGAGGGGCCCGTTCAGCCTCACGCCGCGTCAGCTGGAGGGCCCGAGGAGCCTGTCCAGCTGCCACCTGCGGCCGCCTCGTCGTCGCCTGGTCCAGCTTCATCCGAGTCTTCGTCGTTGCCTGGTCCAGCTTCATCCGAGTCTTCGTCGTCGCCTGGTCCAGCTTCAGCCTGTGCTTCGCCTGGTCCGGCCTCATCAGAGTCTTCATCCTCGTCTGGTCTGGCCTCATCAGAGTCTTCATCCTCGTCTGGTCCGGCCTCTGCTTCTGCTACGCCTGGTCCGGCCTCTGCTTCTGCTACGCCTGGTCCGGCCTCTGCTTCTGCTACGCCTGGTCCTGCGGCTGTTATGCCGCCGCCCAAGCCTCGTTCTGCACCTCGATATCGCCGGCCATTTTCCGGGCCACCTGCTGGACGTCACCACCATCGGGGTCGGCCCCCTGAACTGCTCCGTGGTCTCCTTCGTTGCCGCCGCTGCCTTCCGCACGGCCGGCCCCCGGACCGCCATCGCCTGAGTGGCCGCCGTTGCCTTCCGCACGGCCGGCCCCCGGACCGCCGTCGCCTGAGTGGCCGCCGTTGCCGTCCACACAGCCGGCCTCCCGAACTGTATCCACGTCGCCGCCGTTGCCGTCCGCACGGTTGGCCCCCTGAACTCTTCTGTTTTGGACTCCTGTGCTGCCGGCCCCCTGGACCTTTCTGTTTTGGACTCCTGTGCTGCCGGCCCCCTGGACCTTTCTGTTTTGGACTCCGTTTTTCTTGGGCTGTGGTGTGTTTCGTTTCATTGGTTTTCTTGGGTTGGGTCTCGTGTTTTGTTTTTCCTTTTTGTCTTTTGGCCTTCTGGTGCTCCTGTTTTGTTTTGCCTCGAGCCCTCCGTCCTGGACCCCCGCCGCCCGACCTGGTTGGGTTGTTTTCTGTTTTTTCTGGCTGTTTTTCTTGTTGGGCTGTCTGGAGCCAGCCTTTGAGGGGGGGGGGTACTGTCATGGTCCTGGGCCACGTTGGCCCAGTATTCTTGGTTCCTTGTATTTTCACTCCTTATTTAGGCCATGTTTTCTGAGGTGTCCTGTTGTGGTGTTCCCTAAGTGTTTTCCCTTTGTGACTCTTACCCCCTTTGTGCCCCTCTGTGTATTTATGAGCTCTCGTCTCTCTTTGTGTTTAGTCCATGTTTCCCCCAGCCTGTTATGTCTGTGTTCTCCCCGTGCTCTCTCTCCTCCTGTCTGAACCTCTGTGTACTTCCTGTTTTACTTTGACAGTCTCTCGTCAGTATGCGTCATGTTGTGTTCACTCCTGCCCTGTCTCGTTATGTTTATCAGTGTCACCTGTGTTCCCCACCTGTGTGTAATCTCCCTGTGTTCTCTGAGTGTATTTAAGTTGTGTCTTCTGTCATGGTAGTTGCTGGTTCGTCTGTGTTGTTTCCCCTCGGTCTCCCTGCGTCTTCCCGTATGTATTTCCCCGGACCTCCCTGCATCCTCGTTTCTGGTTTGTGTTATTAGTTCTACCCAGTTTAGGTTTTCCTGTTTCATGGTACCCACACCGTTGCTGTTTGTATTTTCGGTTGTCAAATAAACACTCATCTGCACCAGAGCTGCCGCATTTTGGGTCCTATTTCAACTCCACACGGCTTGCCCCGCAAACCGTGACACAAACAGCTTTAAAAAGACAAAGCAGGACTTCCCGGTTTTGCTTAGACTACATCAATATATTGATGTCCATTTTGCCATCTCTGGAGGATGTCAAGGATTTCAAATAGGTGATGGAGTATGTCACATACCTTTCAATTTCTTGTGTATTCATGTCAAATGGCCGTGGAGAGATCGATCTGCTGCACAAAATGATGTATGCACGCATCATGTGATGAGGTACAGGGCTGAGGTTTTAGGCTGAGAACCCTGTAATTCATTACAGCTGTGTGAGTGTTCATAGCTGTGTGTGTATATATGTGAGAATGCGATGTGTGATTCATAAGATGAAACCCGCCTGGCTATGAGGGAACTCATTAGACTCCTGTCGTCTCACCTCCCGGTTGGAAAAATACCTGGCATCTGGGAGTTTATATTCCCTCTTCGTTACAACTCTCTCATTCTCACTCTTTATTGCTGCCACACTCTTTGCCACAAAATCCAAGAGCAATCACCAATCAATCTTGTACACTCACCTTGTTCTCTTCTGCTGCTAACTACCTCTTGCCTTCTTCTGTTTTTGTTCTTCAAGTATTCAGCTGAGTTTTCACTCAAATTCAGACACATCATCGTCTCCCGCCTTTGTATCATAACCCATTACAGCTCATCAGGCTCATCGCCTCATCCCTCTGTAATCATGTCATCTGTGCATTTTAAACCATCCTTCTTACGTCACCTAAGTTATCTATCACTCTTCTGCCTTGTCTCCTCTATACTGAGGATCTGCTTTTCTTTATACTCCCAAGTGATTGCTTGTCACTGCTGATTGTATGACTTTGACACTTCTCTCCCCTGCTGTCTTGTCACCTACCCCATACCTAAAATTTTACTTTGTCGCCATGGAGATTCTGTCTGCTTGTGCAAGTCATGTCACAGGTTTGGTGCAGGTGAAAGAGGTATGATGCAGGGAGCCTTTTCATGACAAGTCTTGTCACATAAGAAAGTGAGTAGAAGAAAAGAAGAATCAAGGACAACCAAGGAGGCATCAGAAAAAGTCTCTTTGCTGAATCCATGAAATGCTCCTGTGGAGCGCAGCTACAAGTTCTACCCCAAAGAAGACTTATTTTGGGGAATAAGTTGCTAACCTCTGTATTTAGGTGTTTTTGAAGGTGAAAACGTAAAAATAACCAATCCAAAATAAATCAGTTACAAATACAACAGTGCTATTGTGTTAGCAAATGACTAATAATGATTTACAGTTTAAATATGTTCAAATGAAAAACCCTACCTGCAGACAGAGAAAATTTAAGTAAAAAGTTAGTTTGTTATGTCTTACATGGTTTATGTATTCTATTAGAAAATATTATTTATTTTACCCTTTACCATTCAGCGCGCTTGTGTGGTTAAAGTGATTAGTTTAGTTAAAGTATTTTAACCATCTGTGTAACTTTGTGCTGAACATTGGGGGGCTGGGCTGGGGTGGGGGTGGGGGTGGGGGGGGTGTCTAAATAAAGAAATAAATCTGGGTGAGTTCCCAGATGATTAAACATGCAACTATTTTGCTGGTAATACCTGAAATGAGTACAGAAAATCAACAGCCTATTTATGCAAGATAAGTCATAATTTTATTGGGCGGATTATATTGGTTGGGTCTGATTTTTTTTTTTTGGAAATTACGTCCCTGACTTTAACCGAAATCAAACATTTCCCACTATTTAACGGGAAATCATGTCTAAATCATGTCAGTTTGTTTGTTTGTTTGTTTGTTTTTCATCCTGACTCAAGTTGGAGTATTATTTTTTTTTTTATTTCTGAACATAACTGAACCTCAGCCATAAGGGTTTTGTTAAAAACTATAATCATGACCCTGATCCCTGAAGACCACTTCCTCACCAGTAAAAGATGCCAGCCATTTTGACAACATAGCAGTATTTGACACCTTTGAAAGAAACTATGTGGAATTACTACAATGATTATCTCATTATTATCACATTGTTTTTTCACTTGATTAATTGCATCACCACTAACTTACTGCAAATTAAAAATGACCGTATGAAAGTAACCACGAAGTAAAGATGTGTGTCATATTTTTGGCTTTACTCTGTCTGTATGGTATAATTTTACTACATTTTCCCCCTCCTTCACCATACATCTCTGCTCTAACCCTTCTGTCCCCTCTGCTCCTCTGCCCTCTCCTTGCTGCTGCGATTCACAGGGTAATGGTGCTTGTCGTCTGGAGTCTGTTCCATCGATACGTGGTTCCTCTGTCTGAACTGGATGGGTCATCCTGCGTTTACATTCCCAGCCACTGGTCTTCCATCCAGTCAAACTGTAATTAAAAGTTCCTCTCCCATCTCTGCTAACTCACCATTTTGTCTGCAGGCAAATATTTCTGTCATCCTTTCCTATTTCATCGAGTTTCAGTCATCACTGTCACCTTTGCCTCTTAACATTTTTTTTATCTTAATACTGTTCATATGGCACAAATGCTGTGCACCACAGCAAAATTTGGTTGCAAATGTTCCACAAAAACCAGTGACAGCCTTTGTAGGGATGTTTTTGTACTCTTTTCTTTATAATGGTAATATGAAAATCCCCTAAGGTATCACATTAAACAAAGAATCTGCAGTATGTCTGCAAACTGCAGAACTCACAATGAGACCTTTTAGTGCCTTGAAGTAATCACTTGCAAGCCACACGGGGAGAGGAATAAAGCATGCCAAGCACAAAAGGAGAACTCATAACCATTAAAGTCAGTACAGTAATTGAATGAAAGGTGGGCAGCTGTTTTAGTGTCTAGGGCACAGGTATGTGTTCTAACAAGATGGTGGGATGCAGAGCTTTTATGGTTGTTACAGTAGGTGTTGCATCATTAGATTTTAAGGGCTGTTTCAGTATTTGGTTTGGACGTAGTCAGATGTGAAATCGCAAAAAGGAGAAGGGTGTCATTATGACAGGCAGTTTGACACAATGATGGATTGACAGAAAGTACAGTCATCACATCATCTTCAGTCTACATATACACAGTGTGTATATGCTTGCTTGTTTGTGTTTCCTGTATTGGACTATGGATATGTGTGCACTGGTGTGGCTCAGAGCGTAGGTGAAGGCACTGGCAGGCATTTCTATCAGCTGGTAAATTCTTATCTTGGAAGCCCACATAAACACAATTGCACATCAGTATGCAAGAAAGGATCTTTGTGGTGGCAATGTGGAACAGTTATAAAAGAGGAATGAGTTGTGTTTGTGCACGAGCACATGTGTTTGTGTGTAATTCTCAGCATGGGAATAGAGAGCAGGTTTTCAGCCACCGTGGCATATGGTGTGCACCCAGGTGATGAGCCAGTCTCAAGTACAGGCCTTTTTTGTGCGCATATGTGTGGGTTCATGGGTGTAATATGTGTGTGCGCATGTGTGGGTGTGTGTGTGTTTTGTGTGCACGCTTCTTTCACTCTGATGACCATCTGTGTCCTGCTCTTCAAAGCAGCCCTTTCTGCCCAGCCCCATAGACAAATGAATTATTAAAATGCTTTTCCAGGTGACACCCAAACCATTTGTTACCCCTTCTCTGACGGGGCAGACACAGACTTCAGGAAACAATCACTCTGAGTCCTCACCCATATCCTCCCACCTGATCCCCTATCAACTCTGTACAGCCCTTTCTGATCCACTTTGCTGTCCCCATGTGGTAATCGTTGACATCTTCATGTGCCTGTAGCACTCCTTTACCACCATTGTCCACTTATTTGATGTCTCTCCATCCTTATTCCCCCATTTCTTTGCCTCTCAATTGACTCCATGCTTAATTTGGTCTCTTCCTTTCTCTCTCACGCGTAGTCCTTTTCTTATACACTCTTTCTCTCTTTCTCTTCCTGTCCAAAAAAGTCAATCTTTCTCCCAGCTCCAGCCTCAGGGACTGCGACCGCTTGAGGAATCCAATAAGGTTGATTAAGTGATGACAGTATAATTACAGCAATGGCACGGGCACAATCAATCTCTTGCTTCCCGAATAGGATAAATGAGCCAACCTGGGTCATCAGCATATGGGAGATAACTTCACTCAGAGCATACTCAGTTGGGGACTAAGTAGAAAAAATAAGGTGTGAAGAATGAATATTCAGAATAACGCTTGTATATAAAAAATAAAACTGCAAAAATAAAATGAAATAAAATAAAATAAAAATAACTCGAAGAAATGTATCTACAAACAACTTGATCATCACATAACAAACTGGACTGTCATGAAACAAAGAAAAACAAAGTCAATAGCAACATTATTAGCAGCAAGATAATTTTAGCACATCAACCAGCATGTATTGATTTTCCATCTGAAAAGGTTGAGAATATGAATACCTGTCACTAAACACAACCAAATGCATTCTCTATCCTGGTATTGTTCTGGAGCATAAGCCCAATAGTAACAATTAAGAATCAAACACTTGGGATAAAAGCAAATGCTTTTTTCATGATTTCAGCTTTGAAAGTGCTGTGTACCACTCAAAGACTCAAAAGAAAAAAAATCCTTAGATGCAATCATGTAACAGTTGATAAGGGCTCAAGAGACTCAGCTTTATACAACTGTCCTCTGATGGAGATATGCAGACTTTCCTCCTGAAATGCCAAAAAAGAAACCCAAATACTACCCTTAATGGGAAAGGAAAGAATTAAAATGGATGAGCATAAGCACAGATGGCTGTGATCAACCACTTCCCAATTCTCAGATATATATTGCAACTGACCATGTAAATTACAAGCTCAACACAAGCTTCAGTTTGTAGAATCAAGAGACTGACCCACTACTTGTATTAGTCACATTATAAGACATCCTTTAACAAAGACATGTATTAAACCTTTTCTTTTTTTTAAATAAATAAATAAATTTATAAAGACAGTTTGTCTCTCCTTTAATGTGCATGTGGAAGTGCCCTTGAGTAAGATAGTGAACCACAAAAGCGTCCCAGATTTGACCAAGATGTATGAATGGGCAAAGGTGCCATGTAAAGTCCTGTGAAGTGTGTTCAATGTGACTGTAAAAGTTTAGTATTTTGCCCATTTTTTGTCATTACTTATACCTGGCAGTAAAATGTGATCACGTCTGGAGGTGGTCTAGATTACAGTTTGGTTGAATCTCTGCTAGGTGTCTGTAAATGCAGTCTGATGAAGTAGAAGTAGTTGGGGCACATCCTATCCAACAAATTGAAAAGCCTTACAAGCCTTAAGTCCACCAGCCCTACCTTAGTTGTGCCCTATTCAATTACATTTGTTTTATATTTGCCAAATCACAATAGCTGTCACCTCAAGGCACTTTACTGTATAGTAAAAACCCTATAATAATATAATATAGTCTGAAATGCAAGAAACAAAAGGCGATTGACATAACACCAACTGTGATACTGCAACTTGAAATGCAAGTCAGAACATAGATGGGGATTTTAAGAAATAGTTTGACTCTTGTTGAATCTTTTACAGCATTTTGTTTATCTTAAAGCATTGAGATTGATTAATCCTTTATCTCCTGTTTGTTGATTCTGCAGTATGCACTGACTTGATTTTTTTTCTGAAGTCCAGTAGCAGGTGGCTTGGCATCTGGTCAACATGCTAATAACCTCCAACAAAGATCATCGCACCCCTTCATCTTTCTGATCATATGGCTATCATTAGTATCTGCTTGTGTGTACAGAGAGAGATAAAGGTAGATGTATATACTTAGCACAAAAGGAAAGGAAACTTGTGTTTGTTTGATTGTCAATAATCTTATACAGTTGGAAAGTTTTTTTTATGTCTCCTTAAATGGTGGTGCGTTTGTAAGAGCAATGGATTTGTAGGTTGAGCAGCAGAGTTGAGTATGTGGGCTGAACCCATGAAAAAACCTGCTAAATCTCCTCTGCCGCTGCCAAAAAGCTTATTCTGCTATTACGTTTTGGTTCAAGTTGTTTATTGGATTGGATGATTGAGGTCTGAAGAAAAAAATATATTGTCAATTTAACAATTTATTCATTTATCAAGGAGCATATAGAAGAACCATGCTCAGTCCTAGTCTGGTACCTCTTCCTCATATTGGTCACCAGTTTGGACACACACTGCTGTAGGATGGGATCCCATTCTTCAACCAGCATTTGTCACAAGTCAGCCAAACTGGTTGTGTTGGTTACTCTGGAACAAACAGCACACCCAAGCTGATCCCAGAATTCTTCCATGAGGTTGAGATCAGAACTGCAGGCAGGCCATTCTCTCCTCTCCATTTCAAGATTATGGAGATAGTCTCTGACAAACCCCACTCTGTGGGGTCAAACATTGTTATGTTGAAGGATACAGTTCAGTTCCAGTCTGGGATATTGCATTGCCACTGGCTGCAGAATCTTATCTCGATATCTCTGTGCACTGAGATTGCCTCTAGTGAGAGAGATGACATCCCACACCATCCCACTGCTTCTGCCAAAAGCTGTTAGCCTATCGGTGCAGCAAACAGCGTAACATTCTTTGTTTCTTCTCCATACTTTAACCCTACTATCCAACTGCCATAGTCAGAGTCTGGAGTAATTTCCATGCATAATGTTCCTTCACATGTTTAGGTTCCAGGGCATAAATGGGCTCGATGATGATGGCCTATGAGACTGAAGACTATAGGCTGTTCTGGATTGGCTAGGTAGCGATCATTCAGCCATTTCATCTTACAAATCTTGACTGTAAATCTGTAGAGGACTGTCTACAATTCCTAAGTGCTGACAGGTTGATGAAGAAACTTTCTTGTGATGTCATCTTCTTTTTACTCACAATTCATTGCTTTTATCTGACATCCACTGTTTGGAGCTTGGCCCTCAATTTGGAGATAGTACTAGGGTTCACTCTAAATAATGGTGAAACTTAGTGTTTTCCCCAAGCATGCCTGATTGATCTGAACAGAACCTGTGCCAGAAAACAACTTAGAGCTGGTGTTCAACAAAACAAACTGATATGTGAACTTTGGCCCTATAGTTTGTTTCTGAGGGTCTCTTTTTGCTAAGCAAGTCCAGATGTTTTAGGTTCCCAGTGGAACTCCAAAAAGCAGTTCCTTTCAAGCTGCAGGCAAAGGCCTACATTGCACTGCTGGCATTTACAAGTAGTGATTATCTTACAGACAGTGCACTGCTTCTTTCCCATGCTTGCCCTCTGCCTCTTCTCCACATCTCTAGTGCTCGTAGGGACAGGAAAGTGTCCTTAACTTGGGAACTCAGGTGTGGTATCCAGGCGAACACCTAGGAGGTGTGAAGCAGTTTTATTCATTCTAGTTCTTAGAGATTTTTATGTGTTCTCTATTCCAATTCCAACATTTCTTGTTAAGAACAAATATAGCACAAAAAAAAATTAACAGTTTTTATGGAAGCAACATTATCCAAGACTGCAGATGTCTGCAACATCAGCAATGTGGAAATGTGAAGCAATGAAGTACAAATACTTTGTTGCTGTCC
Source organism: Maylandia zebra (assembly GCF_041146795.1). NCBI lineage: Eukaryota > Metazoa > Chordata > Actinopteri > Cichliformes > Cichlidae > Maylandia > Maylandia zebra. The sequence goes on along the minus strand of NC_135172.1, from coordinate 38,697,834 downwards.
TTATGGTGCATTCACACCGAACGCAATAGATGCGACCAAAAAGCGGCAGACGCCCCTAGCTGGTTGCATGTACATTCGCACCTTGACGGGTGTCCAACGCGAACTGGTCGCGCTTTAAAATATGCAATTTTCACACGCGTGAAGCGGAAATGTGGAAGGAAGTAGTGCCAGAGGGTATGTTTGCAAGATGGCAGCTGTCGATCTAGTGTTTGAAGAGAGAGTCTCCCTTCTCTATTTACTGTGGAGAGCAGAGCAGCGGGGTAAAGGACGTCCTCACGTCCTCATACCTGGGTCCATCAGGTCCTCCAGGAGCCTGAGCAGTTTGGTGAGTTTCACCACTTGCTCCAAGAGCTGCGTCTGCATGACGGTCGCTTTCAGTCATACCACCGTCTTTCCCTCACCCAGTTTAAGGAGCTGCTGTCCCGCGTCGGTCCAAGCATCGCCCGCCTAGACAACTACAGACGCTCAATCTCACCTGCAGAGCGCCTGTCCATCTGCCTTCAGTTAGCAAAAGTGTTTAATACGGTAGTCCTTTATTGATACCTGTGCTAATATATGCTAAACTATCTGTTTATACACTGATAACATGGATGTGGTATGCTGTCAGTGAATGCCATCGGTGTTTACTGATAGCATTTTTACAAAAATCATCTGTGATATTTACACCTTACATTTTCAAAACAGGCTTGTTGCTTTAATTTTAACACATTTGTGGGAAGATAATATTTTTACAACAATGTACACCTAAAAATATCAAACTACTGAGAGTAAATGAAGGGAACAATAACACACAAAGACAATCCTAGGTGGTGTAGCCATCACCAGGGTGTATTACATAAAAAGAGACAAGAAAGGCAAAACCATTTAGTTTATGCATCATTTATAGCAGTAGAATAAGGGTAATTTGGTTCAGAATGATCTGGAATGGCATGTGTAGTTCAGAATTCTAAAAGTTGGTCAATTCTTTTTGCATCTAGCTAGTACTATAGAAGTGGAGAAGGCATAAATTGAGCAATGTGCTTTGGCAGGTAATTGGGTAATTTCAAATGCAACCTTGTTAACAGCAAACACACAAACTGTTTATGTGCAGTTTGTTCACAGTATTTTTTGCTAGCTAAAGATGCACCTGCCATTCCTTTCCAGGGATAAAAAACGTGTGAGCACTAACTTCCCTCAGAGATGGAGAGAAATGTAAGAAAGATGTCACAGGGTGGAAATGGACAAGTTAACTAGTTTTTTGTTTGTTTTTTTTTATCTTGCATGAGTTGCTGTGTTTTACTATTTTTAATATTTTAATATTGTACATTTATTGTTGACTTGTCCTGGAGAGACTCCGCCCCTCCCTGATTACTAACTTGGCACACCTGGGAGGTCACAGAGGCCCAATAAGAGGGTCTGGCAGGCCAGGAGAAGGGGACAGCAGAGATGGAGAAGTAGTTGGTGGCAGGCGGTGGCAGGCGGTGGCCGGCATTGGTGCGGGTTTTGGTATATCGGAGTGGCGACAGCCAGTGTGCAGAGAGGTAGAGGGAGTTGTGCTGGTGCTGAAGAAGTGGCTTGATGCCGGAGGATGCTACGGTGGGGGATTAAGTGGCAGCGGGACAGTACGGTGGCCCCTAGAGACAAAGCACGTACAAACTCCAAAACACTTGCAAACTCCACAGCACATGCAAACTCCAAAACACATGCAAATTCCAAAACACTTGCAAACTAAAAAACACATGCAAACTCCAAAACACGTACAAACTCCAAAACACTTGCAAATTCCAAAACACATGCAAACTCCAAAACACTTGCAAACTAAAAAACACATGCAAACTCCAAAACACGTACAAACTCCAAAACACTTGCAAAATCCAAAACACTTGCAAACTAAAAAACACATGCAAACTCCAAAACACGTACAAACTCCAAAATACTTGCAAAATCCAAAACACTTGCAAACTCAAAAACACTTGCAAACTCCAAAACACATGCAAATTCCAAAACACAACTGAAGTGCTCCAGGACGCTAGGGGCAGTGTTGAGCTCGATTTGCAAAATAAACGGCAAGTTTGTCTGTATGGGTCTCCGTCGCGCTTCCCAGGTTGCCTAGCAACCATGATACTAACCGCTGGAAACGTGTCATACAACTTTGTTTGACAGAAATGAGGGAGAACATATTTTGTTCATTTGTTTGTTTGTTTCTACAAGAGCTTTGTGTGATTTGATAAGTATCTGAGGCTGAGACCACAGGACAGTAAAACATGATTTTTGGGCTTCATTTCTGTACTGAACAGTTATTTCAAGATTAGTTAGTAAATAAGAATTAGCTGATGTTGTTCATGAGACTAAAGTCATATCACTTTGGTAATGTAAATATAATATGGCCAATATTATAGTTATTATATTAATCATTATTAGCTATTACAGCAGTGAACATGAACTCTGTGTCAAATACTGAGCTTCAGTACAGATTCAAGTTGCAGTTATTTATATGTCCTATCACCTTAAATCTTCACTCAAAGACAAGTATCTTTGACAGTGCATATATAGGTGTATCATATATAAGAGACAAATGTTGTTCCTTCAGTATGTTGGCATTACTAAATTTGGCTCATTGCTTACATATATTTATAAAAAGAAAATGTACAAGCTGTGATAACTGTTTCTGATAAAATGAAGAGTACACTGATATATGAAATATTCCTTTATTGGGTGAGAAAATCAGACCATGTCATAACTGCTTTAAGTCATACAGAATAGATATCAGAGCCTTAAACAGGCTGACTTCTGCTAAATGGGTCAAACTGGGCAGAAAGTATACAAACACATAACATCCTTATAGAATATGATGTAACACTATAGATCAACTTACATCAGAATATATAAAGCATATAAACAATTACAGCAATATGATGCAACAAACACAGCAGTGCTACTAATCCAAAATACTCAAAGCTTCATAGAACTGGAACAAACATTTATTTTTAGGTCCATTCTGCTGCTGATACATACTTTAGGTTTCTGAATATTACTGTCATGGTCCTGGGCCATGTTGGCCCAGTGTTCTTAGTTTCCTTGTATGTTTGTATTTTGTTCCTTGCTTAGGCCATGTTTTCTGAGTTGCCCTGTTGTGTTGTTCCCTAAGTGTTCTCCCTTCATGGCTCTTACCCCCTGTGTGCCCCTCTGTGTATCTGTGAGCCCTCGTCCCCTTTCGTGTTTATTTCGTGTCTCCCCTGCCTGTTACGTTGGTGTTCTACTCGTGCTCTCTCTCCTCCTGTCTGAACCTCTGTACTTCCTGTTTCACCTCTCCCGTCAGTGTTCAGTTCACCCCGCCCTGTCTCGTTATGATTATCAGTGTCACCTGTGTTCCCCGTGTGTTCCCACTTCCCTCGTTAACCCTCTGTGTATTTCTGTCTGCGTCTCCCTCTGTTCAGTGTGACGTCGTCCCTCATGCTGTGTGTGATTCCCCCGTGTTTCCTGGTGAGCTTTATGTTAGTTTTTCCCAGTCTAGTTTTGTATCGCCTATCATCTTCTGTTACGCAATAAAGCTGCCTTTTGAGTTTATTCCCTCGTGCCTGTGAGTCCTGCATTTTGGGTCCTACTCCTGCCTGCCGCACAGCGATCCGTGACAGTACGACGTCACCAGATATGGACCCAGCAGCACTCAACCCACCTGAAGAACTGCGTCTGGACATTATCTACTCCGTGGAAAGACTCCTGCATCTGTGGCTCGAACATGAGGGAAAGGAATTTCGCCGTGCTGTGGAAACCAAACTACAGCGTTTAATCTCTGGTCTTCCCTGGCTACTCAGTGCGCTCCACCCACTCGAACAGGATTTAATCCGCAACGAACTCCACCTTCATCCCCCAGCTGCTACTACCCACCTGCCTGAAGGGCCGGATGTGGAGCCGCTCGGCCCGTCAGAGCCATCATCAAAAAAGAAACGGCATTCACGCCGCCGACGCGCCACCCCACAGCCGGACATTCGGCCTTCTAATTCACCTGTTGTGCTACCAGAAGCTCCGTCGGCTCCCTCGCTGCTACTTCCAGCTCGGTCAGTTCCCTCGCAGCCCTTCACAGCTCAGTCAGCCCCCTCGCAGCCCTTCACAGCTCAGTCAGCCCCCTCGCAGCCCTTCACAGCTCCGTTAGCTCCCTCGCAGCCCTTCACAGCTCCGTTAGCTCCCTCGCAGCCCTTCACAGCTCCGTTAGCTCCCTCGCAGCCCTTCACAGCTCCGTTAGCTCCCTCGCAGCCACCCTCAGTTCAGTTAGCTCCCTCGCAGCCACCCTCAGTTCAGTCTCCTGTGTCCCCGCTAGCTCAGCCATTAACTCCACCACAAGCTCCATTTTCACCTTTACCATCGCTTCAGTCATCAGTTCGGTCTGCCACTCAGTCGCCCTTAGCTCCATCATCCACACTACCACCTGTTTCTCTTCCACCACAACCGTCACTACACCCAGCCACTCAGGCTGCTACTCAGTCAGTCATTCAACCCATAGCCCTGCCGTTACCATACCCTGTAGCTGAGCCACTAGCCGCCCGACCCGCAGCCACTTCAGCTACTCCTCCACCCGTCACACCTCCACTACAACCATCACTGCAGTCTCTAGCGCAGTCACCTGCAGCTCTGCTTTCCCCAGTGCAGTCTCCAGTGTCCCCAGTGCAGTCTCCAGTGTCCCCAGTGCAGTCTCCTGCAGCCCGGCTTTCCCCAGTGCAGTCTCCAGTGTCCCCAGTGCAGCCTCCCTTAGCACAGTCGTCCACTCAATCACCAGCTCCACTTTCCCCTCAACTATCACTACCACCTCTAGCTCAGTCTCCTGTGCACTCACTTCTGGTTCATTCTCCTGTGAAGTCATCAACTCCCCTGCCTTCTCCACTCTCACCACCTCCGTTACAACAGACATCAGTTCAGTCCCCTGTGCCAGTGCAGACGCCCTCAGTTCAGTCTCCCGTGCAGTTATCTACTTCACCACCGTCAGTAGCTCAGCCCCCACTCTCACCCGTGTCTCCAGCAGCTCAGCTCCCACTCTCACCCGTGTCTCCAGCAGCTCAGCTCCCGCTCTCACCCGTGTCTCCAGTAACTCAGTTAGCTGCCCAGCAGCCACTCTCCGCTCAGTCTCCTGTGTCGCCAGTTTTGCTCATTCACTCCATGCAGAGAGGTAACTGGATTTCTACTCAGGGTACTTTCCATGGTTTAGCCGCCGTTGGCACAGTTTGCCACTCCAGGGCTTCCCCAGAGGCGAGGTCTCAGTCACCAGCTGATTCTGGACCCCTGAAGTTTAAGCAGCCCCCTAAGAACTGCACCATGTTCGCATTGCCTGGGCAGAGTCAGTGCTCAGTGCAGCGCCAGTTGTCCTCATGTCGGCCGAAGGACTTCATGCCTGTTGGCGTGGTTTTGGCCTCCGCTGGAGGGTCCGAGGGGCCCGTTCAGCCTCCTGTCTCCGCTGGAGGGTCCGAGGGGCCCGTTCAGCCCCCTGTCTCCGCTGGAGGGTCCGAGGGGCCCGTTCAGCCCCCTGTCTCCGCTGGAGGGTCCGAGGGGCCCGTTCAGCCCCCTGTCTCCGCTGGAGGGTCCGAGGGGCCCGTTCAGCCTCACGCCGCATCAGCTGGAGGGCCCGAGGAGCCTGTCCAGCCGCCATCTGCGACCGCCTCGTCATCGCCTGGCCCGGCTACATCCGCCTGTGCTGCAGCTCCGCTTGGCCCGGCCTCAGCCTCTGCAACCTCGCCTGGCCCGGCCTCAGAGTCTTCGTCCTCGCCTGGCCCGGCCTCCTCAGAGTCTTCGTCCTCGTCTGGCCCGGCCTCCTCAGAGTCTTCGTCCTCGTCTGGCCCGGCCTCCTCAGAGTCTTCGTCCTCGTCTGGCCCGGCCTCCTCAGAGCCTTCGTCTGCTGCAGCCTCCTCAGAGCCTTCGTCTGCTGCAGCCTCAGCCTGTGCTTCGCCTGGTCCCGCCTTGACTGGTCCCGTCTCGACTGGTCCTGTGCCCACCGGGCCTCGGCCAGTACGCCTGACACTGGAGAGCCGCCGCCGCTGCCTTCCGCGCGGCCGGCCCCCTGAACTGCACAGTCATCGCCTGAGTGGCCGCCGTCGCCTTCCGCACGGCCGGCCCCCGGACCCTCTTCTCCTGGGTGGCCGCCGTCGCCTTCCGCGCGGTCGGCCCCCGGACCAGCGCTGTCATCGTCGCCGCCGCCTCCCGCGCGGTCGGCCTCCTGAACTGCTCCGTCGTCTCCTTCACCGCCGCCGTTGCCTTGCGCACGGCCGGCCTCCTGAACTGTTTCCACGTCGCCGCCGTTGCCTTGCGCACGGCCGGCCTCCTGAACTGTTTCCACGTCGCCGCCGTTGCCTTGCGCACGGCCGGCCTCCTGAACTGTTTCCACGTCGCCGCCGTTGCCTTGCGCACGGCCGGCCTCCTGAACTGTTTCCACGTCTCTGCCGTTGCCTTCCGCATGGTCGGCCCCCTGAACTGCTCTGTGTTTGGGTTGTTTTCTTGGGCTCCGGTGTTTGCTGTGCTCTTCTTTTGTTTTCTGTTCCGAGCCCTCCGTCCTGGGCCCCCGCCGCCCGCCCTGGGTTGTTTTCTGTTTGGTTTTGTTTTTCTGTGTTTGGGCTGTCTGGAGCCAGCCCTTGAGGGGGGGGGTACTGTCATGGTCCTGGGCCATGTTGGCCCAGTGTTCTTAGTTTCCTTGTATGTTTGTATTTTGTTCCTTGCTTAGGCCATGTTTTCTGAGTTGCCCTGTTGTGTTGTTCCCTAAGTGTTCTCCCTTCATGGCTCTTACCCCCTGTGTGCCCCTCTGTGTATCTGTGAGCCCTCGTCCCCTTTCGTGTTTATTTCGTGTCTCCCCTGCCTGTTACGTTGGTGTTCTACTCGTGCTCTCTCTCCTCCTGTCTGAACCTCTGTACTTCCTGTTTCACCTCTCCCGTCAGTGTTCAGTTCACCCCGCCCTGTCTCGTTATGATTATCAGTGTCACCTGTGTTCCCCGTGTGTTCCCACTTCCCTCGTTAACCCTCTGTGTATTTCTGTCTGCGTCTCCCTCTGTTCAGTGTGACGTCGTCCCTCATGCTGTGTGTGATTCCCCCGTGTTTCCTGGTGAGCTTTATGTTAGTTTTTCCCAGTCTAGTTTTGTATCGCCTATCATCTTCTGTTACGCAATAAAGCTGCCTTTTGAGTTTATTCCCTCGTGCCTGTGAGTCCTGCATTTTGGGTCCTACTCCTGCCTGCCGCACAGCGATCCGTGACAATTACACTTGTTGCTGCCTTTCATAGTGTGTAACTTGAAGGCCCTGAGTACTTTCTCCCACACTGAAAACACTGGAATGATCAAATTATTTGAAAATTACCTAATAAGACTGATTCAGGACAGACAATTAGTTATTTTAAACTTTCCTAGCAGTCCTTCACAAACAGGAAACAGTCTGTCTATTCTCTCCATCTGTCAGCTGCTGCTGGCTCTTCCTCCTCCTCTTCCTCACACATTGTTGAGTTTGTCCTGGTGGATTATCAGGGGGGCAAAGCCTCACAGATGATGTGCAGCAGTGGGTCCCTCAGTCTGTCCTCACTCTGGACACTTGCAGTTGTCACACATGGAAATCAAATGTGTGATAAGCTGCAGGATTCAAACACAAGTGTAACTTATAAACACATGTTCATACTTTTATTACACAATCAGAGAGAAAGAAAAAGAGAGAGAGTGCAGGACAGACAGACAGGTGGCAGTCTCAGGTGTATACACTGCTACAAAACAGCACAAAAGAAGGAGGATTTAGTGTTTGTGTTATTACGAAACAAGAAGAGTTCCCAGATGGTACAGTGGACACATGTGTGACTCCTGTGATTAAAGCATCTTTCTTTCAGCTTAACGAGTGAACCGTCAGCTCGTTCAAACACACGTTAAACAGTGCAGTGGATCCTGCTTGTGCCGTGATATTAAGGACTGCAAACCGAGCAGCATCACTGACTTTCAGCTTGTTGTGTTTGTGGATATATGACTGACTTTAATTATCCACAAAATCATCACAATCTCTGTAAGATTAAGGTCGACTATATATATATTTTTTAAAGTAAAGGCTTTAAAACCAAGTTAATTCTGAAAGTACAGACATCACTAATGTCACATAACTTTCCCGACATGTGGCCAACAATAATGGTTTAATGTTGTTTATTAAAAAAATATTTGTGCATAAATAAGTGACATAATATTCAGTACTTACTTCTGAAAGTTTACTCTTCCTCCGCTCCGCTTCCACCGTTTTTTTTCCGGCAAAATTATCCACACCACCACCGCACTATGAAGTCTGGGATATGTTGGGCCATGAAGGCTACACCGACCCATCCTTAAAATTCAGGGAAATTAAAGACGCATTTGAGGGCCGCATTTCGAGCAGCCTTTGAATTGGGAAAGCCTTCTCTTGTCGCTGTGACATAATCGGCCTTAAAATGCGGCCTTTAAGGCTGCAAACCCCAAATCCGGTCATTGGTACTTCCTGGCTTGTGTAGTTACTAGGTAACAAAAGCTCAACACTGCCCCTAGCGTCCTGGAGCACTTCCGTTGCGTTTTGGAATTTGCATGTGTTTTTTAGTTTGCAAGTGTTTTGGATTTTGCAAGTGTTTTTTAGTTTGTACGTGTTTTGGATTTTGCATGTGTTTTAGAGTTTGTACGTGTTTTGGAGTTTGCAAGTGTTTTGGATTTTGCAAGTGTTTTGGAGTTTGTACGTGTTTTGGAGTTTGTACGTGTTTTGGAGTTTGTACGTGTTTTTTAGTTTGCAAGTGTTTTGGATTTTGCAAGTGTTTTGGATTTTGCAAGTGTTTTGGAGTTTGTACGTGTTTTGGAGTTTGCATGTGTTTTTTAGTTTGCAAGTGTTTTGGAATTTGCATGTGTTCTGGAGTTTGCATGTGCTTTGGAGTTTGCAAGTATTTTGGAGTTTGTACGTGCTTTGTCTCTAGGGGCCACCGTAGGACAGCGCCCTATCTGCTACGGCGAGACCACAGTGCTGGTGTGACACAGAAAAGCGGCAGGCGGAGTTGAGAGCTCTGCCCATCCGGGTACTCCGGAGCGGAGAGACGTGACGGCTGGGGATGCCACCGGGCTTTCCTTGCCCCGCTCTGAATTTACTGGATTTTAACGTTGTGGCTGACGCTGCCGGACTTTTAGTGATTTTTACGCTGTGGCTGACACCACCGGACTTTTAGTGTTTATGTTTTTTGGTTTTTACTGTGTGTTCTCCCTGGCCAGGGCTGTTTTAATTGCTTTTAAACTTTTTTGAACAATATATGATATCTAGTAGTTACAGTTTTATATTGTTCTATTCCCTTGGCTGTTCCACTGTTCTGTCCATTTTTTGGAGGGTTTCCCTCCTTAGAGTAATACCTGGTGACCACTTACAAAGACAGGGCAAGAGAAAAAGAAGAGAGGTTCTATTTAAAGGTAAGGACTGCTTAGTGGCATTTGATAAACTGGAAATTTAAAGTTTACACTAATGCCCTCATTTCTTTAATCATATATTGGATCTGTATATGATGTGAAGTTAAATTTTTTTCGTATTATAAAATGTCCTGCAAAATAAAGTGAGGTATACTAACTTTGTGTTATTTCAAGGTTACATGAAAATACTAGGCAAGTTAGTGGAAGGTAAACTGGTTGACGTTTGTGAGTCTTTGTAGTTTTTAATGTAAATTTATTTCTCTAGTAGTAGAAGTAGCTTAGCGTCCGACAGTTTCTCCAGAGTTTCCTTCTACTTATAAATACAGTATATTAGATATATGTACCAAATAAGCTGATGATTAAAGACAACTGGAATTGCATATGGTCACATTAAACAAATGTGGAATGAATAACAAGGGCAAATTAGACTAAGGTTGCAATTGCAAAGATACTATGATGTCTTTCTCTTTGAACGCAGCCTGGTACCGTATTTTCACGACCATAAGACGCACTGTACTAAAAGGCGCAGTCTCAGTTATGTGTGCCATTACTGTATTTAACACACACATAAGGCGCACTGGATCATAGGGCGCATACAAGTACCGTATGCGTATTTAAAAATAAAGCGGGAGCAAACCTGAGTTCGGTACCTTACTCACATTTTTATTACCAGTAATGGTCATCATCAACAACACACAAGCATACAAGTGTGCATATTTAAAAATAAAGCAGGAGCAAAACAAAGTTTGGTACTCACATTTTTATCATCAATCAAACCCATCGAAGTCCTCATCCTCTGTGTCTGAATTGAACAGCTGCGCTAAATCTCCATCAAACATGCCAGGTTCACTTTCTTCACTGTCAGAGTCACTTTCCGTGCCGTGCGGCTCCTCGGAAATGATGCCGGCTTTTGCGAAAGCTCGAACAACAGTGCCAGCAGACATGTTAGCCCAAGCATCTACAATCCATTCGCAAATTGTGGCGTAACTCGCCCGGCGCTGCCTTCCACTCTTGGTGAAACTGTGGTCTCCATCGGTCATCCATCGCTCCCACGCCGCTCGCAGCCTTACTTTGAACGGGCGGTTCACACCGATGTCCAGTGGTTGGAATTCCTTTGTCAGGCCTCCCGGAATGACAGCAAGCTCACAGTTCCTTTGTTTCACTAGTTTTTTCACATCGGCTGTGAGATGGGCACGCATAGAGTCACAGATTAAGAGCGATGGTGATGCGTGGAAAAAACCACCTGGTCTCCTTACATACACCTCCCTCAGCCACCCTTTCATCATTTCCTCATCCATCCAGCCCTTTTCATTTGCCTTAATGATGATTCCTGCTGGAAACTTCTCTTTAGGCAAAGTCTTTCTCTTAAAAATCACCATAGGCGGCAGTTTCTGTCCATTAGCATGGCAGCCAAGCACAACAGTAAAAGAAGACTTTTCGTGCCCCGTTGTGCGTATCGCTACCATGCTGGTCCCCTTCTTCTCCACAGTGTGACTCACCGGGATGTCAAAAGTGAGCGGGACCTCGTCCATGTTTGTGATGTGGCTGGGCTGGATGTTTTTGTCGCCGATGTGTTTGCTGCAGTAGGAGCGGAAGATGGCCAGCTTTTCCTTATAATCCGCTGGAAGTTGCTGCGCTACCGTAGTCCTGGTCCGGATGGAAAAATGGCACCGTTTCATAAAAAGTGAAAGTGAAACTGCTTTTAGCCGAATGGTGACCGTCGAAACGCTTCTCCCGCTCGTTCTTTGCTCAATGATCCACCGCTCGAGTCTTTCCTCCAACTCGGGCCACCTCGCCTTATGTCCGCGGAAACTCAGCTGCGTTTTCTTGACCTGCCGGAGCTTGTTTTCTAGCTTCCTCCATTTGCGAACCATCGATTCGTTAATCTTAAATTCTCTCGCCGCTGCTCGATTTCCATGTTCCTCCGCGTAGCTGATGGCCTTCAGTTTAAACTGTGCTTCATAAGCGTGTCTCTTTGCCATTTTCAGGGTTGCGCCCACACTTCACCCTTTAGCGTTCTCATGGTGTTCTCTACTACGTCCTCCTTACATCACACAGGGCGCACTGCGCTATAGGGCGCGCCGTACTTTTTGAAGAAAATCTAAGACTTTTAAGTGCGCCTTATGGTCGTGAAAATACGGTAATTAAGATCAATGTTAGGTAGCTGAAAGAGACTCAATATTTTTTTTGATGTAAGAGCAAATGCTTCTGTTCATCCTCAAGACCACATACAGTCCCCAGTAATTTATTGATGGAATGCAGGATCTATCCAGAGTAGAGCTGTGTTATTACAAACTGTTCCACTGAAAACTGAAATCTATGTGTAACAGCTAACTTTATGATGTGTACGTCATAGAACATAACACATTGTTCACTGTCAAATCCTAAGCTTTTTGTGTGCTAATGAAAATACTGTTACCGTGCCATGTGTTTAAATGCACTTCTGTTTTATTTTAGCAAATTAGAGAGCCTGTAGGTACTTATTAAAGTCATCAAAACCTACACCTCAACACAGGGCTTGGAACCAGTCTCCTGGAGAGGGGCTGGACTATGTCTCAGCTTGGAGTTGCCCTTGGTAAGTGTTGGCAGGCTAGGGTGGGTGTCCTAGTATCCACTCAGCTTGATGCCTGTACGTTGGGGATTTTCCTAGTCGATGAGAGGGTTTGTTCCCTGCGTCTTTGGGTCGGGGAATTGGTCCTGACTGTCGATTTCACTTATGTGCCAAATACGGGCAGGATATTTGAGGGTGCTCCACCTGGGGACTCTGTTGTCCTACTGAGAGACTTTAACACTCATGTGGGCAACGACTGTAAGACCTCGAGGGGCATGCGAGGAGTGGCCTGCCGGATCTGAACCCAAGTCGTGTTCTGTTACTGGATTCCTATGCAAACAACAGTTTGTCCATAACGATCACCATGTTTGAACATAAGGGTATTCATACATGCACATGGCACCAGGACACTGTAGGCCACAGGTCGCAGATCGATTTTCTAATTCTCGTTAGATCTGCAGCCCTATGTTATGGACACTCAGGTGAAGAGAAGTCCTGAACTGTCGACTGATCACCACCTGGTGGTGAGTTGGATCAGGTGCAGGAGAAGGATGTTGAACAGACCTGGCATGGCTAAACATATAGTGAGGGTGCACTTGGAATGCCTTGCAGAGGCCCTGGTCTGCAAGATCTGCAACTCCCACCTCTGGCAGAGTTTCAACAACATTCCAAGGGGGACTGGAAACTGTGATTCTTTTCATAATTTTTATGGACTTAATTTCTAGGTGTGGCCAAGTGGCGGAGGGCTTCTACTTGGGTGATCTCAGAATGTCATCTCTGCTTTTTGCAGATGATGTGTTTCTGTTGGCTTCATCCAGTGACAGCCTCCAACTCGAGCTAGAGTGGTTTGCAGCTGAGTGTAAAGCGGGAAAGAGAATCAGCACCTCCAAGTCTGAGGCCATGGTCCTCAGCCGGAAAAGGGTCGAGTGCCCACTCCGGGTCAAGGACGAATTCCTGCCTAAAGTAGAGGAGTTTAAGTAAGTCTTGTTCATGAGCAGAGAGATTACTTTTTTTCAAGTAACGAGTAAAGTAAGGGATTACTATTGCAAAATCGGTAATTAGATTACCGTTACTTTCCCGTAGGAACGCTGCGTTACTGCGTTACTAAAACCGTGATTTTTTTTGCAAGAATGTCTCATGACAGTGACGTAAGCAAGTGCGACGTTCGTGGCAAAAGCTGTGTGCAGATCAACAATGGATCATATATGGAGTACGGGAGAGAGTATGAGCGTGCAGCATTTAAAGTGTGGAAGTACTGACCTTACTTTGAGTTTGATTCCATAAAAAGTGACAAAAACATTAGTGTTCGTTGTGCGTGGGAAGAAAACTTCTTTTTACAGCGAAAAAAAACCCCTAAACTTCCAAGCAAGCACCGAGTGCGCTATGACGTAATGGGAAACTCACAGAGAAACTCGCGGATTCTTCCACTGACCGCTGCGGCACACCTGCACCAGGGTAAACCTACGCCTTCGGCACTCCTGCTTTACAGGTGAAAATAGAGCAACAGGACCGCTAGTCTGTGACTTTATTTATTTTCTGCTGTGTTTTACTTGCATCTATTTGAAAGAGTGAGTGTAAACACAAAAAATATTTTATTTTATGTGCTGGAATGTGCAGAAAATAGGTTTAAATGTTAAACTAATTTCTTCCAGTCAGTGAATGTTGCATATAATTAAATTTTTGCTTGATGCATAAAGTTAAAAGATTAAAACTAACAAAACAAGTTTTAAAAAGAGACTTTTCCAGTTGATTACATTTTGTATGATGGATTGTAGAAAAAGTAGAATTGTGCTGAAAGATCTATCGATTTATTACCTATTCAGGTTGTAAATCGTGTTTTTAAAAAGTAACTAAGTAATTAATTACTTTTGAAAATAAGTAATCAGTAAAGTAATGGGATTACTTTTTTGGGGAAGTAATCAGTAATTAGTTACTGATTACTTTTTTCAAGTAACTTGACCAACACTGTTCATGAGTGAGGGGAAAAGGGAGCGGAAGATCGTCAGACGAATTGGTACTGTGGCTGCAGTGATGCGGACGTTGTACCAGTCTGTCGTGGTGAAGAGAGAGCTTAACGTAAAAGAGAAAGGTCTACGTCCCTACCCTCATGTATGGACATAAGCTTTGGGTAGCGACATTGAAATGAGCCAGTTGAGATCGTTTGGGCTAGGTTGCCTTCTGGGCATCTCCAGGGTGATATATTCTGGGCATGTCTCTCTGGGAGGAGGACCCGGGGCAGACCCAGGACACGCTAAAGACACTGTATCTCTCAGCTGGCCTGGGAACACCTTGGTGTTCCCCCGGAAAGGTTGGAGGGGGTGGCTGGGGAGAAGCATTAATCTGTAATACTAAATCAACCTCATTAATAGGTGCATATTGTATTTAGAAAAGAAAATCAATGGGAGGCACTGAGTCACACTTTCATTATGTATCAATCTCTGTGTAGAAATGTGACTAAAAGCCTGGAACACTGCAAACCACTGCTCACTGTAAAAAACTCGGTTGCCTCTAAAACCTGAGGCACACAGGTATTGGGTTTCTCCTCTTCCATCCAGTGCTCCATTTTAAATTTATTTCCATTAACCTCACCTCTGTTTTGTAAAAATACCACTATTACTGAGGAGCCGAAATGTTTGAGGCTCAGTTCTAAATATGCAGGTTGAGAACTGAGTGAAGAGCTGCAGGACAGAGCAAAAGTTTTGGCAGTGAGCTCACAGCTTTGAGCTGTCCAGTTAAACAGTTGTTCTGATAACATCTCCTCCTCTCCTTCAAAATGAATTAACACTCCTAGCACAATCTATTACAAAAACATCAGACTCTTAAAAAAAAAAGACATGCTAATGTCAGTGTAAATTATTCCCCGAAAGGGAAACTCCTGTCCAGAACTTTCAGTCACAAAATTCACGCTGAGCTTATTTAATAAACACCAACAGTAGCTTTTTAACACACAAAAAAGAGCCTTAATAAATCTGGCTAAACATTTGGTACTCTGTAGTGTGCTTTCATTATAGGAGTTTAAATTACAGCACAGGCTTATTTTCATTGCTCTTCTTTTTGTCATGGTCCTGGGTCGTTGACCCAGCGTTTGTGTTTCATTTTGGTGTCATCTTATGTTTTGTGTTTAATTCTTATTTTGTATCAGTGCTTAGGGTTTGGTTCTTGTATTTAGCGCTTCAGTGTTCTCCCTCCTGTGCTCTGTTTGTGTCCCTGAGTTTGTCTTTGTGAATTTCCTATTTTACTTTGAAGGTCTGTGTCTGTTATCACTGTGTCAGCTTGTGTCTTCCTGTCGTCTTGTGAATTAGGATCACCTGTGCTCCCCTCCTGTGTACCATTACCTGATTATCTTGTGTGTGTATATATATAGTGGGTGTCAGTCTGTGCTCCTTGTCGGTTCGTTGACATGTTACTTAGTGTAAATCTGTGTTATCCTGCGTCTTTTGTCATCTCTACGTCTCTCTGCTCCTCACTCTGATCTCCATTCCCAGCTCTTCATCCCCCATATACCTCCTTATGTTTTCCCTGCGTGTGACTTTGTGAGTTATGGTTTTGTGTTTAGTTATTATTAGTTTTCCCCAGTTTAGGTTCATGTTTAGTTCTGCCCAACGCCTTTTGTTATTGAGCACTGCAAATAAACCTCACTCACATCTCCACCGCAGTCTGCAACTCTGGTCCTCATTCACTCCACCACCCAACTACTGCCTCAACCGTGCCACTTTTGAAGAAAAAATGTACAATGTTCACCTCTGGGAGGATGTGTGACCTTTTTGGGCTTAGTGTATCCTCATCAATATGTATGGAAAGTCTCCATGCGTATTCAGAGTTGGGCATGTCTGTGTTTACAGCACTTTGAATTTTATTCATTTAAGTATTCGTTTGAGTGCAACACAAACACAATGCTTATATATCTTGATCTAATAAAAACAAAACCACATATGCACCAAATTTGACCAAAATTTACAAATATTGAAACCAAATAAATTTCCTTTTTTTTTTTTCCTATTATCAGTTTAGTAATTTATATATATTTAGTTACAAAAGTTTTGTTCTCTTTATTTTCCATTTTAGTGTTCATTAACCCTTTAGAGCCGATCGGAGCGGGAGCGCTCTGTTATGCGTAACTATTTTTAAATCCTGGTAGCACTGCAACCACGTAAGCTAGCGCAAAAATTTTTTTTGCATATGAAACCGGAGGAGTTGTACTTGCATATTGTGCCATCAGCTTGTCCTAGGTCACCGTTTCCTTCCACATAAAGCTTTGCAAAAACTGAATAAAAAGCGCTTGCAGGAACAAAAACATAATATTCCAGAAACACGCTTTGCCGGTCCGATCAGCTGTTCAAAACACTTCCTACGTTGGAATAGACGTCAGCGCGAACTTTTGCATTTCCGCCATTACCTGGCCGAAACCGGAAGTGACGTCATTTTCGCGGAAATGTAGTCTTTTTTGCGATCAGGGCCTCAGGGCCTATACTGCTCTTTTTAAAAGTTATCTTTGACTTTATGACTTTCTGTGTCGTTTCTGGGATGCTTAGGACTCATATTGCACTGCTGGAAATAGTTTATTTTGATGCATATGCTGCTTTTTTGCAAATTTGCAGTATAATATTTATTTTCGTTTTTCCTGCAGTGTATAAAAATTGGTGTATTTCAAAAATAAAACTATGAAGACACTCAAAATAAATTTCCTGTGGTGGGAAACTATTTTGTGCAACTTTTTTGTATTTACAGTTTTGAGGGATAAGCCTCTTAAATTTCTCTAACTACAAATATATATGTTAAAAAATCAAAAACGATTTTCAATTTTTTTGTAGTTTATTGCACTTTTTTGCAATTTATGTAATTACTATGCACTTAATGAATACATATTATTAAAATCTGGGCTATAATGGTTGTATTGATGTATAGCAACTTGAAATGCTCCCAAAAATGGCTCCACAGCATGTAAAAATATAATATAAGCTCTGGCGGACTTGGTTCTATGGTAGGTCTTAAAGGGTTAACTGTCATAACCTTGGTGCTCACCCATACAGTCTCCACCCCTCCCTCTCCTCTTCATCTTGCTGGACTGTCCCCATGTCCCTCACACCATCACCATGCTCTGTCAGCTGCAAGTGTAATAAGCAATTAGACTAGACAAAAGACGAACATGAGGCAGGAGATGAGTATTTGATAAAAGTCTAAATTCAATTCCCATGCATAATGAATACCTGCTCTGTTTCTATGCTGCTGCCAGTGTTTGTCCTTGACCCAGTCCAAGAGTGTGCCATCATCCTCCAGTTTATTCTTAAATTGAGGATTCAATGTGAACACCTCTCAGAGAACAGTTTTATCAATGATTCTCTATGGAGTGCAGATTTCTAATTAGCGAAAAGGAAACTGAGCACAATTTGTCTAAGTGATATTAATTTTAATTAGTCTTTGAAACGATATTTATCAGAAAAATCTTACCAGACAGCCTGCTTGGACACAGACACTATCTCCTTCCTGTATTGTGTATACTGGTTCTCTAGTGTGGAAAGGGGTTTAAACTAAAAACCTTTCCTAACTGATCAGAGCACATTGTGTCATAAATAATCATAGTACCTTATAACCCCCAAAAGCACTTTGCTTTCTAAGGGTAGGTTTACTTATTCTTCCTAGAGTTTCCAAAACTAGAATTGGAGCCAGAGCCTTCAGCTGTCAGGTTCCTCTCCTGTTGAGCCAGCTCCAATTTTTTCTTTCTTCAAAAGTTAAACAGCCTCTCCATTATTAGGATTAGGCTTTAAACATTCCTTTTTGATAAAGGTTATAGTTAGTTATGCTGCTGTAGGTTTTGGCTATTGGAGGACCTACCATGATTCACAAAGCGCTTCTCCTGCACTGCCTTCTTTCCCATTGGCCAAACCAGCTACTATGGCCTGTCATTAACTATTGCCAGTGTTGGGGAGTAACGGAATACATGTACCGCCGTTACGTATTTAAAATACAAAATATGAGTAACTGTATTCCGTTACAGTTACCATTGAATACAGTTGCTTTATTGAAATAAATGGATTACACGGCAGTATTTTCCTGTTTCATGTTGTGGCGGTTCAGGACTGTTTGGGTTTTGTTTGACAGCTACGTTCTGTTGTTCCGGGCGGCAGCGTTACGGTTGCCATGGTTACAGGGTGACGCGCTCTGTCTGCAACTATGTGTTTCCTGGGTGACAGAGCGCCTTTTTGTTGTTCTTGTTGTTGTGCTAAGCTAATAGGCAGAATGCTACAGGCATAGCTCTAAGGAACGTAGCCTCATGGGCAGTGTAGTCCGTGCTGCAGGGGGAATCGACTGCCTACACGTTATGTGTCTGTGAGCAAGAGGAGGGAGAAAAAGGCGAGTGGAAAAGTGTGAGTTGTCATCGAGAAGAAACGGGAGCTGGAAGCATGTAAATATAATAATAACCACTGCAGCCACAAAGAGTGCCTGACGAGCCCAGTTGTAAGTACGCTATTAAGACTCGACTGTACACTGTGTTCGTGTTTTCCTCCGAAACAATAAGTTCCGTTGGAGCAGTCTTTCAATGCCTCTCTCTGTCTCTCACAAGCAAGGTTGACCCAGACAACAAAGTAAAGCTATTTTTCGGCTACGAGCCCGAAACAGAACCCACCGTATTAGCCCTTTACCACGGTTCGAAGCCGCGGACCTTCAGTAATAGTAATAAATCACACAGCAATAGTACATTCGTGTAGTTTTAAAAAGCATGATAATATATTAAGTAATCCAAAGTATTCAGAATATGTTACTCTCAGTAAGTAACGTAACGGAATACGTTACAAAATACATTTTGGGGCATGTATTCAGTAATCTGTAGTGGAATACATTTTAAAAGTAACCTTCCCAATACTGACTATTGCCTCTGGTGTTTTCTGTTGTCATCTGCTATTAGGCCATCACCAGATCATTGGGATTTTCTCTTTAATATAGGGTCCTTATCTTACAATTAAAAAAAAAAAAAAAAAAAACTTAAAATTAATGTTGTTGTGAAATGGTTTTATAAAGAGTAAGGTACATAAGTATTTGGGCACCCACACACACATACCTTCATACAGGAATCTGCACAATCTCAGACACACACACACACACCTGCACACCTTGATACATCAAGTTATTTTTTGCACAATGCTCAGTCTTTTTGCACAACCCACTGTCATTGTTGCGCTTTTCTATTGCACTGTTGTGTCTGCACTGTCTGTTTTGTTTTTTGTTTTTTTTGCACTGCTTTTTGCAATTTTTGCACAATTGCACCTTATGTAGTCCTGTGTTGATTGTCTGTTATATGTAATGCCATGATCTTGGAATAAAGCTGCCTCTTTTCACTGTGTGTTCCACTGCACATGGTTGAAATAACAATACAGCCACTTGACTTGACTTGACTTTAAAACAGTGCTGAAGAAGTACAGCAAGCTGCCCATACCTGATGCCTTAGAAGCTGCACAGCAAAGATACAGCCTTGGCTAGCCACTTGAAGAGGTATACCGCAGAGCTAGAAGGCTGGAGAATAAGCCAGCTCTACTCCATAGAACCATCCAAGGTATACTCTCAGTGGGAGGGGAACAATATGAGAACGTACTTGACACCTTAAAAACTGCAAAGCAAAGACACTGTAAAGCAAAGAGGAAAACCAGAAGAGCTGGTTTTCCTGGTAGACAGAGCAGTAGCCCGAGACTGCAAGACCAGACTGTCCAATGCTTGCACCGTCTGGAATAATTAAAAGAAAGCCTACAAATCAACCCCCCACACATGGAATGCCTAGAACTGTAACTGGACTGTAATTGTGACTAGAATCCCACAGTCACATGGGAACCACGAAGGGGCCGCTAGGAAAACTGCAACCACCATATACATGCAGATGGTCAGGCAAGTCCTGAGGAGTCAGCTGAATGGAAAGAACACGATCCAGGCTATTTGTACCCAGCCTGTGATCAGATACCCTGCTGGGATAATAATCTGGACAAAGGAGGAGAAAGAAGCCATCAAGACAGTGCATGGAGGGTTTCACCCAAATTTTGCACCCAGAGTATACCTTAAACAGAAGAAAGGAGGCTGAGGACTGGCAAGTGTGCAGGATAAGACAACAAACATCCATGAGTACATCAGGAAGGTGGAAACAACCGACAGTGTGCTTAGTCAATACATCAGGCAACAGAAACCTGAGAAAGAAGATGAGCAAGGGGAATGCTACTACTCAAGTAACCCTGGCGGAAGGGGTTACATGAATAAGATGAGGGACCTATGGATTCTTCGATACCCAACATCCACAATGACGGCGAAACAACTAGTAGCTCAGTGTTCCAACATTCGAAAGAAGGGACTGCTCTCACAGCTAGAGATTGACGAGGTACAACATAAAAAATGCTATGGCAACGGGAGCCAGGACGGCAGGTCAGTTACAAGACGCCAGTTACAAGTACCTGGGGATCCCGCAGGCGAATGGGAACCATGAAGAGGCCGCTAGGAAAGCTGCAACCACCAGGTACCTGCAGAGGGTCAGGCAAGTCCTGAGGAGTCAGCTGAACGGTAAGAACAAGATCCGGGCTATCAACGCCTACGCCCTGCCCGTGATCAGGCACCCTGCTGGTATAATAAGTTGGCCAAAGGAGGAGATAGAAGCCACTGACATAAAGACAAGAAAGCTCCTTACCATGCATGGAGGGTTTCACCCCAAGTCCAGCACCCTGAGGCTGTACGCTAAGCGGAAGGAAGGGGGCCGGGGACTGGTGAGTGTCAGCACCACAGTCCAGGATGAGACAAGGAACATCCACGAATACATCACAAAGATGGCCCCAACTGACAGCGTGCTCAGTGAATACCTCAGGCAGCAGAAACCCAAGAAAGTGGAGGAAGGCGAGGAACCATCATGGAAGAACAGGCCCCTGCACGGTATTTACCACCAGCAGATAGAGGAGGTGGCTGATATCCAGAAATCCTACCAGTGGCTGGACAAAACTGGACTGAAAGACAGCACAGAGGCACTAATCATGGCAGCACAAGAACAAGGTCTGAGTACAAGATCCATAGAGGCTGGGATCTATCACACCAGGCAAGACCCCAGGTGCAGGCTGTGTAAAGATGCCCCAGAGACAATCCAGCACATAACAGCAGGGTGCAAGATGCTAGCAGGCAGGGCATACATGGAACGCCATAACCAAATGGCCGGCATAGTATACAGAAACATCTGTGCCGAATATGGCCTGGAAGTGCCGAGGTCAAAATGGGAGATGCCCCCAAGGGTGGTGGAGAATGACCGAGCTAAGATCCTGTGGGACATCCAGATACAGACGGACAAAATGTTGGTGGCTAACCAACCGGACATAGTGGTGGTAGACAAACATGAGAAGACGGCCGTAGTGATCGATGTAGCGGTTCCGAATGACAGCAACATCAGGAAGAAGGAACACGAGAAGCTTGAGAAATACCAAGGGCTCAGAGAAGAGCTTGAGAAGATGTGGAGGGTGAAGGTGACGGTGGTCCCAGTAGTAATCTGAGCATTAGGTGCAGTGACTCCCAAGCTAGGCGAGTGGCTCCAGCAGATCCCGGGAACAGCGGCGATCTCTGTCCAGAAGAGAGCAGTCCTAGGAACAGCTAAGATACTGCGCAGGACCCTCAAGCTCCCAGGCGTCTGGTAGAGGACCAGAGGATTGACCGCCCACAGGGGCGAGTGGGGATTTTTTTAAAATATATATATAATATATGTGTGTGTGTGCGTGTGTGTGTATCGAACAATACAAACTTTTTAATTTATTTTATCAACTTTTCTGAGCGCAGCGCAAGCTAGCGAGACAGAAGTTAAGCTCGTTGCAACATGGCAACTGCCTCAACGCTAGCCGAAATTGAACCTCCCCCACCCTCATTCAGATCTGGCGTTTGGAACTATTTTGGTTTTTATGTGAAGTATGACCCTGATGGTAAGCGCGTCATGGACAAAAGTAAAACAGTATGTCGGATGTGCCACGCAATGCTCAACTACATTGGTGGGAACTAGTGCGTCAGCGCAGTTTGCTCGTTAACGTGTTGACGCCGTCCAGCCGCACGCACGCACTCGTTAACAGAGATTTGCCACGTTGTGGCGTTAATGTCATTTTAACGAGATTAACGCTGACAGCACTAGTGGGAACACAATGAATATGACTGCACATTTACGCCGACATCATCCTAGTGCAAACACAAGTGGAAGCAGACAAAAAAAAACAAGCACGCATGCTACAAACTTTACCCGAATCATTTAGACAGCCCACATGATTCTCCTTATGGGGACCTGATATGTTTAATATGCTGCTGAGAATATACCCCAGAAGAAGGGTATACAGTGGGGCAAAAAAGTATTTAGTCAGCCACCGATTGTGCAAGTTCCCCCACCTAAAATTATGACAAAGGTCAGTAATTTGCACCAGAGGTACACTTCAACTGTGAGAGACAGAATGTGAAAAAAAAATCCATGAATCCACATGGTAGGATTTGTAAAGAATTTATTCGTAAATCAGGGTGGAAAATAAGTATTTGGTCAATAACAAAAATACAACTCAATACTTTGTAACATAACCTTTGTTGGCAATAACAGAGGTCAAACGTTTACTATAGGTCTTTACCAGGTTTGCACACACAGTAGCTGGTATTTTGGCCCATTCCTCCATGCAGATCTTCTCGAGAGCAGTGATGTTTTGGGGCTGTCGCCGAGCAACACGGACTTTCAACTCCCGCCACAGATTTTCTATGGGGTTGAGGTCTGGAGACTGGCTAGGCCACTCCAGGACTTTCAAATGCTTCTTACGGAGCCACTCCTTTGTTGCCCGGGCGGTGTGTTTTGGATCATTGTCATGTTGGAAGACCCAACCTCGTTTCATCTTCAAAGTTCTCACTGATGGAAGGAGGTTTTGGCTCAAAATCTCACGATACATGGCCCCATTTATTCTGTCCTTAACACGGATCAGTCGTCCTGTCCCCTTGGCAGAAAAACAGCCCCATAGCATGATGTTTCCACCCCCATGCTTCACAGTAGGTATGGTGTTCTTGGGATGCAACTCAGTATTCTTCTTCCTCCAAACACGACGAGTTGAGTTTATACCAAAAAGTTCTAGTTTGGTTTCATCTGACCACATGACATTCTCCCAATCCTCTGCTGTATCATCCATGTGCTCTCTGGCAAACTTCAGACGGGCCTGGACATGCACTGGCTTCAGCAGCGGAACACGTCTGGCACTGCGGGATTTGATTCCCTGCCGTTGTAGTGTGTTACTGATGGTGACCTTTGTTACTTTGGTCCCAGCTCTCTGCAGGCCATTCACCAGGTCCCCCCGTGTGGTTCTGGGATCTTTGCTCACCGTTCTCATGATCATTTTGACCCCACGGGATGAGATCTTGCGTGGAGCCCCAGATCGAGGGAGATTATCAGTGGTCTTGTATGTCTTCCATTTTCTGATGATTGCTCCCACAGTTGATTTTTTCACACCAAGCTGCTTGCCTGTTGTAGATTCACTCTTCCCAGTCTGGTGCAGGTCTACAATACTTTTCCTGCTGTCCTTCGAAAGCTCTTTGGTCTTGGCCATGGCGGAGTTTGGAGTCTGACTGTTTGAGGCTGTGGACAGGTGTCTTTTATACAGATGAGTTCAAACAGGTGCCATTCATACAGGTAACGAGTGGGGGACAGAAAAGCGTCTTACAGAAGACGTTACAGGTCTGTGAGAGCCAGAGATTTTCCTTGTTTGAGGTGACCAAATACTTATTTTCCACCCTAATTTACGAATAAATTCTTTACAAATCCTACCATGTGGATTCATGGATTTTTTTTTCACATTCTGTCTCTCACAGTTGAAGTGTACCTCTGGTGCAAATTACTGACCTCTGTCATCATTTTAAGTGGGGGTACTTGCACAATCGGTGGCTGACTAAATACTTTTTTGCCCCACTGTAGTATAGCTTTTATTTTGGAAAGAGCCATTTCTCTGTAATAAACTCTCTTTTCCAAAGATGAGTGATTTCTTGATCAGATAGTTTTGTTGTTTCAGCAACATTACATTTAAAAACTGTACTTTTGAGTTAAAATATATATTTATAATTTTAATAAATGACAAATTAAAAAGGCATGAACATGTTTTTGTATCGAAAAAATATCGAACCATGACACCAAAGTATCGAACCGTGAACTTTGTGTATCGTTGCACCTCTACTATATATACAGGTATTTATCATTATATCATTATTTAGGGATTATAGCCATTTTATAGCCACTCATTTTTCAAAGGCACAAAATTTTTGGACAAACTGTCCGTATTTGGATTCATGATGTTGTCTCTTTATTATAGAGTTTGACAATGATATCTGTATCTCATCAAGAGTGTTCTAGACTTGGTAAGATATTGGGAATTCTGCAGTCACACATTTTCTGTCACGGACCCGGTGCCGGGGACTCGGGGTTCGTGAACAGTGTGGACCTTTATTGTTATTAGTGTATTGGATGTATGTTTGCTGCACTGTGCTCTTGTGTTCCATGCTGGGGTGTGTGTGTGTGTGTGTGTGTGTGTGTGTGTGTGTGTGTGTGTGTGTGTGTGTGTGAGGCTGGAGGATGAAGGACAGCCACCTGCAGGCCTGATGGGTGTGGCCCTGCCAGCTGCTGGTCACGCCTAGCTTACCACACACCTGCTTCTGATCAGGATCGTCGGGGGAGCTACTTAACAGAGCGATGGAGCTTCCTCCGGCGCAGGATCGTTGAGTTAGACTCCATGTCAGTGTTTCTAGTGTTGTTAAAGTGTATGCCTGCCGGAGTTGGTGCCATAACGGCTGTGTCTGTGTTTTTCCCCAGGAGGACAGCGGAACACAGGACTGCAAGACACACGGGGTGTGTGAAGGCACAGGGGCAGAGAGCACGGGATACCAGCACTTGGGAGAAGACACGTCACGGGAGTCGAGGGAGCACTTTTGGAGATTTAATGTGTGGTGTACAATTACCTCACTGTAAATAAACCCACTGTTCATTCCATTAAGTCTGCGTTTTGGGTCCTTTCTCCTACATCCCCCACGGTCTGCTCTCCAGACCGTGACATTTTCTTTTTCTTTGTGCTTTAACACTGAATAGGACAGTAAAGCAAAAAGGAAAGGGATACCAACTAATGAGAAAGACATGCAGGAAATAGCCCAGGGCAAAATCGAACCTAGGCTTCTGCAGTGGCCTTGCACCATGTGGGTCATAGACTTAACCAGTAATAAGTCCTTAAAACGACACCTGTGATCATCCACGTTAGAGGTCTTCCATGACTTTCTACACCTTTTGGTGAGCTGGCCAGTGCATTCCTTCTTTATTCCTTCACTGAATAACAGAATAACTAAGGATTCTGCTATTTTGTTGGGGTGACGGTAGCTCAGAAGTTAGAGCAGGTCTGCTATTAATTGGAAGGTTTGTGGTTTTATCTCTGGCTGCTCCAGTCAAATGTCAGATATCTTTGGGCAAGATACTAACCCCAAGTTGTTCTCTGGTGTGTTCATCAGAGTTGAATATGTTGAACATGTGTGAATGTTAGATAGAAAGCACTTACATTGAAAAATGTACAATGCCATAATGAATAAGAAAAGTTGTATAAAGTGTTTTGTCTACTCAGGTAGAGTAAAAAAGCGCTATATAAAAGAACCAGTCAATTTTGTTTTTGTTTTGTTTTTTTTACCATTCTGACTGCTTGGCATTTTAAAAATGATGTTATTAAAATAACACACCAACATCTCAAATTTCATGATTTTTCCTAAAATGGGTTAATTGATATTATAGTGAATTTTGGGGTGTGCAGGGCATTTATTTTGACCCTATAACAAATCAATGTAACATACAGTGTTTTACAAATATTGTATACCTGGTGCCTAGCAGAAGATATTTTTTACACATATTTTGATATGAAGACTGTTCTATCATGACACAAAGCTAGCTAAATTGATTGTGTAGTGGCACTGGCTTCCACTCTGGAATGGTCAAATGTCCAATGAGTTTGTTCAACACTAACCTAATGATCTTGACCTCTATCCAGTTTATCCTGTAAATAAACTATGCTTATTATTCTTTCTATTTTACTTTTAGAAGTGCCTGGGGTCTCTTTGCTGGTGAAAGGTTTGTTAGAAATTCCCTGTTTTAACTGAATCCTGCCCAGAGCAGGCATCCAAGTAAGGCTCTCTGAGCTAGGCCCTACATGCTACCAGCCATCCATTTGTTGAAACATGAGCAAGAAATGCATAGCTAAACCAAGTTAGTCAATAGTCAGATTACTTTTGAGCCTCTGAAAATGAGGAATTATGAAATCCACTGTGGTTCTGTATAGAGGCAAAATTATAAAAAGTATGGCAAAAAAATAGAAATTAAACTGTTATTAAAATTTTCCCAAACATGCAACTGAATTGATTCCTGTTGATTTTTTGATTTTAAAAAAATGTAGTTATGTATAGAACTTGAATGGTCTGTAAACACTTTACTTTGCCTTTCCGACTTGCCCATCCATTAGTCCAGGCAGTATGTTTTGGAAAGAAAACATTTTATATTTAGAAATCAAATTAGGAATTTTGATTCCATTAGCTAGGTAATAATTCATCATTATTTTATCACATTATGACACTGTGGAACACAACAGATTATAAAATGGATCATCCATGTACCTGCCCTTCTCCCTTAGCATTTTCAGATATCAATCCATAAAGCCTTCATGAATTCCAGGTGATTGCTTAAGTAACTGCTCAAGCTTGAAGTTCAAGATTTGACATCAAGGAGACAATGATGAAGCAGGTTTATAGAGCCTTACATATATAAAACAGTTAATTAATGACAAGAATCACTATTTGTTGAACAACTAAGATTAATCTCTTAGTTTACACAGTTACATCCCAGATCATCATGGCCTGTTTTGCCATTTATATAAGTGTACATACATTTTAAGTCTTAAAATTAAGAATGTGTGAGAGACACTTAATTTTCATAATGTTCAGCCTTTTCCTGCAACAAACTGTGTTTGTTGAGTTAGAATGTTTTTGTCTGCACGCCAGGCATTCCCAGCGCACCCTCACTAAAAGTTTAGGTACCCACCACAAACACCTGTTTCCAGAGCTTATGGCCTCCTGTCTTGTGATACGATTACAAAATCAGTCATCCACCTGCAACCTCGGGTGTCCTGGTGCCACGTGCACTTCTGGACACCCCTATGTTCAAACATGGTGCTTGTTATGACAAACTGTGATTTGCACAGAAGCCCAATAACAAAACACCGCTCGGGTTCAGATCCGGGAGGCATTACCTCCCAATCACGCCCCTCCAGGTCTCACAGTCATTGCCCACATGAGCATTGAAGTCACCCAGTAGGACAACAGAGTCCCCAGGTGGACACCCTGCCCAGGGACTCCAAGAAGGCAAACCCTCATTTGGTGCATAAGACCAGACAACAGTCAGGACCTGTTTCCCGAACCAAAGGTGCAGGGAACAAACCCTCGCATCCACAGGGAAAAACCCCAAGGTACGGGCATCAAGCCGAGGGTATGCTAGGATACCCACCCAAGTCCACCATCTCCCCCTAAGACTGGTTCCACAGCCCAAGCCATGCGTTGAGGTGAGCCCAACTATATCTAGCCAGTACCTCTCAACCTCACGGACTAACTCGGGCTCCTTCCTCACCACAGAGGTGACGTTCCATGTCCCACTTGTCAGTCTTGGCAGCCGGGGATTGGTCCACCTCTGCCTCTGCTCCTGGCTGCCGCCAGACACACATTGCACCCAACCCCTATGGCGCCTCCTGCCTACAGGTGGGCCTACAGGAAGTGTTAGAAAATACTCCAGTAAATGTTGACGTACTCAGTCAACTTCTTTACTCAAGTAAAAGTTCAAACGTAACGGCTCTGAAATGTACTCAAAGTAAGAAAGTTCGAAAGTAGCTATTTTTGTGAAACTCATGCTATATTAATGTAATAAAATTATAATCAATTATATTAGTATATACAACATACAAACTTTATTTCAGTCTAAATTTGAATTTTAATGAATGTACTCAGCTTGAATTAGTTATGTAGAACATGAGCATACAATAAGGAAACAAATAGCTCTTCTTTCTGTTGCATATATTATAGAAGATGGCTTTGCCTCTACACCTAAACATGAAAATGAATACAATCAGGGGTTAAAGTGAGATTCACCAGGTGGGGAAACCCTAAAATCAGTTTAGTGGCAAAACATGGGCAAAAGAATCTCAACAATAACTTCCATTTTGAGCTCCAGTACATTTTCTTAATGCACAGACTGTGATCAGCTGACCCCTGCTGCTGCTGAGGTTTACTGGTCCTTGTGGATTTACGCAACTGATTTCAAGAAGATGTAAGCAGATGTTTCATAAGCTATCTTAGCTAATTTCCATCCCACTGACAGTAAACTGTTTATATTGTCATTATACTGAACAGTACAAAGTTGGTACTTCATTACTTCCCACCTCCAGTGATACTAGTTTCTTTGACAAAACCTCAGTTCTTGACACCCTGATAATTGGATTCATGGTAAGTCTTGGCATATCTGGGTGAGTAAAATGCTAACTGCAATTCAGTTTGTAAAACTGAATAAGGCAAAAGCCTTGATGTGGGTGTTGATCAGTGTTTCAAATCATTTTGTGATCATCAAATAAATATGTTTATACCCTTTACATTTGAATATTTAAATCCAGATCATCTGCAAAAAAAAATTCAATTTAATATTAAAAAGCCTTTCTGCAAAAAGGGTCAGGTGCATTTGACACTGGAGCAAAGGGTGCCTTTCATCTTAAAAGACTTAGGAAAAGAGCTGTATTCATGGTCATAACTCATTGAGACTCTCCTACTGCTTTGAAGGGAAATTAACCAAAGTTAAAAGGCCTTTGTCAAGCCAGACAATCAAAGAATTAATGGCAGCTTGATGAATATTTTAATATCTACAAAGAAACTGGATCTGCCATCTGTTACACTTTATAAGATAGTGAATAATGACCATGGAAATCTATATTTCAACAAGAGGATGAATTTGGTTGCAATGGGTGATTTTCACAGCAGATAATATGGCAGAGCATATCAAAAGATTTATAAAGTAACTTGAAAAAGATGGAAAATAAAAACTAAGACACATTTTGTGATGTTGAACTGATATCAAAGCAGTGGCAGACATGAAACATCATACAATTTGCACCTCATCCCACCATGATTCAACACACACAAATGCTCAAGTGTACACTTACTCTCTCATCAGATTTCATGTTTGCTCAATTCATTCTCTTAGAAACTCCTGCTCAGTCTGTGTTTCATTCTCTCACAGCTCTACCATGCCTTTGAAATGCCTGTCAATATTGACTTTATTTATTTAATTGACATCGCTTGTGCTGACATTGGGACCTTGCATAAACAATGACGCAATGCTTTGGAAACTCCTCATGATGAACGGAAGAGGGGAGGGAATAAAAGAGAGGAGCACTCATTTCTCGCTTCTACCCTCCTCCCTTGTCAGTCCACTGGGAGGAGAAGCTTAAGTACTTTGGAGCTGGAGTGTCTGTCTTTCACACATCAAACGATTTGTTTTATCCGGTTCATATTCTCCCCTTCAGACCCTGCACAGCCTGATAGAGCTTTGATGATGAAATGTAGAGGACATCCGTACATTGTATCTAAATTGGCATGCACAAAGGTGTGTGTGTGTGTGTGTGTGTGTGTGTGTGTGTGTGTGTGTGTGTGTGTGTGTGAGAGAGAGAGTGTGTGAGAGTGTATGTCTGTGCGTGCGTGTGTGCGTCCGTGTTTGTTTGTTTTAGAAGAACAATGAAATTTCAGCCCGGCTTCTGCACAGACAGCTTTGCCAGGAGCACATCTCATTCTCACCACCTGTGTCACCCAAAGAACCTGCATCATCTTTTACTTCTCACTTTTATCAGTCAGCATTACTAAGAGCACCCAACGCACATTACAAGCTATTTGTGAATGTTGAATGTGACAACAGATGGCAGCTACTGAAAAATTAGACAATGACATTTCAGAGAATGAACGTTATATTGCTCTCATTTTTTTTTGTTGCTTGTTTTCTCTTTTTTCTTTCTCAACAGGTGATCCAGGTGATTGATATATGTATTTTTTGTCTGTTTGTTTTGTTGGTTTTTGTTTTTTGCCCTTTATCACCGTTCCTCTTCCCCGCTGCTTTTCTTTCCCCCTTTTCTTTCCCCAGTCATGTCTGTCCCGTGTGTAGCAAGTGAAAATAAAATAAAACGTGAGTACAGGGACAGGGTGGAGCAACAGTTTGACAACCCTCGGACTAAACACAATCGCAGACTTTAGAGGGAAAACCAGCACACCGCAGACCACGGCCTCTCTATGTGAGGATCTAAACGTATTCTACCCTAGATTCGACACAGCGAACACCATGAGACCAGACAGTGTGCGCACCACGGATGACGTCAGTGTGCACACTGTGTCTGAGGAGGATGTGCGGAAGTGCTTCAGGAAAGTGAACGCGTGCAAAGCTACTGGTCCGGACGGGATTCCCGGCCGCGTCCTCAAGTCATGCACGGATCAGCTGGCTGGAGTGTTTACACACATCTTCAACCTTTCCCTCTCTCTGTCTGTAGTCCCAGCCTGCTTCAAAAAAGCCACCATTGTCCCTGTACCCAAATCCGCCACCATCTCCTCATTGAACGAACCTGTAGCCCTGACCCCCATCGTGAGCAAATGCTTCGAGAAGCTGGTCAGGGACTTCGTTTTCTCTTCACTACCCGACTCACTGGACCCTCTACAATTTGCATACCGCCACAACACTGATGATGCCATAGCCCTGACACTACATACTGCCCTGTCACAGCTGGAGAAGAGAAACACGTATGTGAGAATGCGGTTTGTAGATTACAGCTCAGCATTCAACACCATTTTTCCCTCAAAGCTGGACAGGAAATTGCAGGATCTAGGACTGAGCAGCTCCTTCTGGAGCTGGATCCTTAGCTTCCTGTCTGACAGACACCAAGTGGTCAGACTGGGCAGCATCACCTCATCCCCCATCACACTGAACACTGGTGCTCCACAGGGGTGTGTATTGAGCCCTCTCCTGTACTCACTCTACACCTACGACTGCACGGCCACTAACAACTCCAACATCATTGTGAAGTTTGCGGACGACACTACAGCGGTGGGTCTTATCACCAACGGTGATGAGACGGCCTACAGGGAGGAGGTCAGCACCCTGACCCACTGGTGTCAAGACAACCATCTCACCCTCAACGTCGCAAAGACAAAGGAGTTAATAGTGGACTTCCGGAGGTGCAGAGAAGTACACACCCCCATCACCATCAACGGCGCTGCTGTGGAGAGAGTGAGCAGCTTCCGGTTCCTTGGTGTACATCTGGCTGAGGATCTTACGTGGTCAGTACACATAAACAAAACAGTGAAGAAGGCGCAGCAGCACCTCTTCTTTCTCAGGAGACTGAAAAGATTTTGCATGAGCCCCCGCATCCTCAGGACCTTCTATCGCTGTGCCATTGAGAGCATCCTCACTGGATGCATCACCACCTGGTACGGCAACAGCACCGCTTACAACCGCAAAGCTCTCCAGAGAGTAGTGCGGTGTTCTGAATGGATAATTGGAGGTGAGCTTCCCTCCCTCCAGGACATATACAGGAAGCGGTGCCTGAGGAAAGCGGGAAGGATCATCAAGGACTCCAGTCACCCCAGCCATAAACTGTTCAGGCTACTTCCATCAGGAAGGAGGTTCTGCAGTATCCAGTCTCGTACCAGCAGACTGAGAGACAGCTTTTTCCACCAGGCCATCAGACTGCTGAACACTTCATAGACACCTCACCCTTACTACTGGAACTTCAACATTATGCACTCCACACTGTATATAAATGCCACTGTTTTGCACATGTCCAACTACCAACCACTGTATATTTTATATATTTTTATTTATTGTTGACTCTATTTAATTTCTAAAATATGTATACACACACACACACACACACACACACACACACACACACACACACACACACGTAGAAAAACATTTAGTATACACATCCAGTAATGCATACACTCTTATATTGTACATATATTTATTACTCTCAGATTTAGCTATTCTTATATTTTGCTTGTTTTATGTTATTGTATTTTTGCACAACTGTTGCTTGTGAAGCTCGCATACAAGAATTTCACTCGCATGTACGTGCACATGTGACGTGAAAATAAAAGTGATTTGAACTTTTTATATGATTTGTGTCCCATGAAATCTTGTGTAAAAGTAACACCATTTTATAAAAAAGAACCGTGTACAGTCAAACATGATTGTGGTAGTGTGATGTTCTATGGCTGCTTTGCTGCTTCAGGACCTGGATGACTTGTGATAATTGGTGGAACTATGGAATCTGATCTCTTCCAGAAAATCCTAAATGAGATTGTCCAACTATCAGTTCATGTCCTGAAGCTCAAGTGCACTTGGGTTATGTACCAGGACAATGAACTGAAACACACCAGTCCACCTCTGAATGGAAGTCTGGACT
This sequence comes from Maylandia zebra, assembly GCF_041146795.1. Classification (NCBI taxonomy): domain Eukaryota; kingdom Metazoa; phylum Chordata; class Actinopteri; order Cichliformes; family Cichlidae; genus Maylandia; species Maylandia zebra. Next base: position 38,665,384 of record NC_135172.1, on the reverse strand, counting down.
TAAATTAGATTGAGACGCTTTGGCATGACCTTGAAAATGATGTTCATGCTCTAAAGCTCCACAGTGTAGTTGAATTAAAACAATTCTGAAGAAGAGTGGATTGAAAATCCTCTGTAGTGATGTGAAAGATTCATTGCCACTCACCCGCAAATGGAGTTCTTGCTCCAAGGGTGGCACAACTAGTTATCAGGTTTAGGGGACAATTAAATAGGGTCAGATAAGTTTAGCTACTCTTTTTTGCCTTTCATTTTTAAAATTATCACTTAAAAACTCCATATTGTATTCACTTTGATAATCTTTTTTGAACATTAACATTTGTTTGATGATCTGAAACATATTAGTGGACAAATATGAAAAAACAGACAAAGTGGTTATGAGTGATTTCTCAAAAACAAAACGAAAATTACAGCGGGCACATTAGTTTTGCTAGATTGTGATGGGAGAGTTCACAAACTTCATGCACATAAAATTCTAAATTAAATAGTTAGAAGGCTACTGTGGTGGTAAGCATTAATTAAAAGCACTAAGTGTTGGGTCTGTGTTCTGATTTAAAATAGAGTTTACCTGTTTAAAGTCTGATGTTCCTGTTGCTATTGCTGATCTTGGTTACATGTAGACCTAGGCCAGTGTGGTGCGTTAATAGCCAGAACAAATAATAAATAAATCAATCTAATATGTTCTCCAAGTTGTATTCCTTATCACGCTACATGTTAGATATTGGCGTGAAAGCACCGGCTTAGGCCCGCTCCTAACCTAAGAAGACAATCAATCCGGAGTTCTCCTTTGGGAATATTTTTTAATCCAGCCAAGGAAATGGCAGCCTCTGCCTGGCACTGGAAATACCAGCTCATATGTCTCAAAGCTATCACTGCATAAGGCACTACATCATGACCATGAGTCAGACTCTAACTAAACCTGCATGGCCTGAAGCCACTACATGTGTCACCGCAGCGGGCCCGAAATATCACGGTGCTATACCCTTGCCACTCCTGTACTTTGGCATGACAAAGAGCCAGCACTTTGGACGTGCACAAAATCACAAAACGTCTGTAGCTAGTCACATCATGGTATTACACTTCTTCACTGCCGCATTCCCCTCCCTTGGCCACATTCTTCCATCCCCGTTTCTGTCAAATGCCAATGATCAAATGCACTTGCTTAGATTTATATAGTTCCATTGTGCCTCTGCGACGTTTCCATTTACCCCTCCTCCTTTTCCGACCTCTCCTCCTGTGCTCTCTATTTCTTCCTTCATTTTTCTGTCATCGTGCATCTCTCTCACGCTGTGGTTCATCAAGTAATCATATGCATTTCTGTACAAGACGCAGCAATATTCAGACTTCTTAGCTGTTTGAAAATGGCATTTGGCAGGATGGTAGGTAGTGGGCACACTGGTTCTCTCCCAGTCATCTTTTTTCTTTTACCAGATACTGTGTGATAGATGGTCAAGCAGAACAGTCTTAACATCTCTCTTGTCACTATTACAGCATAAAAATAAGGTAATTTGCAAGAATCATCTCTTTTAAAAAAATAAATAAATAAACCCTCCAATTTGTCAATGAATTACATGTGAGCCAATAAAGTTTGTTTGGATTTTTAGAAATGAAAACATGTTCAGAGATCTTATACAAAATTGTTCTGTTTTAGAGGAATATTGTGCAGACATTAGCATAGAGAATGAAAATTAGATGAAGAGAATTCATTTTTGTTGGAGGGTTTTCTAAATCTGTACTCCAGTATGTGAGTGCAAACCTCTTTTGAAAACAGAGCCACTGTGATCTCTGATATCAAAAGGCATATACTTCACTTAAAGTTTCATTTGCAATTGCAAAGCAAACTATTCGTTTCTTGTTTTTCTTTTTGATTGCTCTAATTTTTCTCATACTTTGATATCCCAACTGAGCTACACTACAAACAACTTGTACTTGTCAAAATTTTCAATTTACTTTCAAGTGTCTGCTGAATACCATAATGAAAACATTTGATCCTCATTGGAAACATATTATTAACATATATTCTTGTGTTGTGTTGACCTTGTGTGTCATATCAACTGTTACCTTCCCCTGAGGGGTCTAGGCGGGGAGGGGGAAGTAACAAAAGTGACCGGGTCAGAAAAAGGAGTCAAGGAGGCAAAAGGGTTAAATTAAAGAGTTTTATTAAAGTTTCAATTTATACTAACTAAAAGAGACGGACAAGCCGCTATCACCATTTAAGAAAACAAACAAAACTCAGGCGTTGGTCAATAAAGTAAAATGTAAGCCAAAAAGAAAGAACAGCTCACTAGCTGAAAACCACCAAAAACACAGCTCACTAGCTGCAAACACAACAACCACTCAGCTCACAAGCTGTAACCACACTACTGGCTCTCTGGCCCAGAGCTCACCTTTCCCTGGGCTTAAATACTTTTAATTACTGATGTGAGTCAGCTGTGTAACAGGGAAAGGTGGCACCTCAGGCAGAAGAGGTGGTGGGACACGCCCACACAGGCACCTTCAGGAGGAGGCCCTGCTAGGGCCGTAACGTCAACATATATACTTTTCTTCAAAGAATCGTTCAGATGGTTTGTGTGGAGCAGGGAAATTATTTTACTGCTATTGTTAAATAATCATCATCATTACCATTGCATTAATAATATAATCTGCAGCATTGATATTGCATTCAGAGGTTTAAACAGTGTGTGTGTCTTTCAGAAAGACTAAGTTGCAGTTGACAGGAAGTTGCAGAGAGTTTGCAGAAGTGAAAGCAGAGTCTAAGTTATTCTGAGGAGCAGGTTAGACGAGGCTATTTGAATTACTAGGTTATTCAAATTGTCTGTTATACTTTTATATTCTTTTATTAAGCTTTTAGTAGAGGTTCTTGATTAAAACATTTATTCAACATAGTACATATAGTTTCAGTTAGGTTATTACACATAAGGATGAGCCTCTGGTCTGGTAAAAGGTCAGAAGTGCAACGGGTGAGATGAGAGAGCATTTGAGGACGACATAGACGCACACACACACTTAGTTAAAGAGAATCATTTATAGGTGGAAGTTTAATCATGTTTTGCTCGGGGTTGCAAAAGAGCAGTTTGTCGCAGAACTGCTGCTGAGGTGTCAAGATGACAAGCGAGCATCCGGCAGTGACAGGATGTACCTGCCATGAAGACGAAGACAACGTTCTTTTAAACAGCGTTAAAAGTCATTGTGGTTTTGATTTGACGTATGTATATATTCTGTCTGTGACGTATGAAGGGGCGTCATTAATTCAAACCCTAATGCTATAAAAATCTGTGTATGCTTTGATTAAGTTGAAGATTAATTCCTGTCTGCATACAGAGTGGTCTTCCCACGCGTGTATTCATTAAAATCAATTGTTTGACCAAGATCTTCTGGACCTGGTTGTTTGTACTCTCCTTCCTCAATTATGTGAACCTTAACATTTGGAATTCACATCTTTGATTAGACACATGTATGATTCAGCTAAATGAAACTTAACTTGTCTGAAGTATGAAGCCTGGACAAGCTTTGCTTAGTGATGAATGAATCAGTTTCCTCTATTACAGGTTCAGATCAGACAGACACTCTAGCTTGCAGTGGATATGAAGAGTATATCATGGACTGCATTCCCAGTTGAGATCCACGTCCACTTCAACTTGCCCAGTGACTCAACCAATAGGAAAAGTTTATAATAAGAAAGGCTAGGACTAGCTGGTTAGCACTGCCTAAGTCTTGATCATTGATCAAAAAATGAAAAAATACAAAATAGAGAATGATGAGCTAAATATAATTAAGGAGCTTATTAATATACCTTTGCAGCCCACCAAATTTAAAGTGATGTGTGGGAAATCCATGGTAACTCAGCATGGATATTAATGACTTAAAATAAATCTCACTAAATCTAGTTTTTGATTAAACATAGACAATTTAAAAGAGAAAAAAAATCATTGAGTTGGTTGCCAGATATATCACACCAGCGCAACCAAGTAAAGTCTGTCTGGGGGAAGCCCTGGATTCTAGCTGCCAAGGCAAAAGTAAAAATAAAGACAGCTACATCACTTTTAGCCAGTTTCATTCACCCAGCTGTCTGATTTAATTTCACACATGAAGCTCACCCATTGTCCTCTAGATATAATGCCAACATGCCTCTTAAAATAAGATTTTGGTGCACTGTTCCTCATTATTCTGACTAAAATATATAACTGTTTTAAACCCTGAGTCTAATGCCCTTCATAATTACAGGCCCATATCAAAGTTGCCTTTCCTTGCCAAGATTTTATAAAAAGAAGTTGTCTAATTCTAGATTTCCTCCTATTTAAGTATTTTTTAACATACCTAAGAAAGGTTAGTCGTGTTTTAGAATCATGTGCATCATACATTCTGTCCTGTCATGGTCTCTCTCTGCCCTGTTAAATATATATAAAGATATTTATCCGTTGAGTTTAGTTCCTGTACAATTCTAGTGTTGCTGGGTCTCAGTCACAATTCAACACCATTGGCCGTCTTTTAACATGTTTGGGGCATGAGGCTGGTCTGCAAGTTCTTCACTGGTTTTACTCATGTCAGAAAGACAGAACCTTCACTTGGCAAGTAGAAAACTATTCCACATTCTACACCCATTAACCGTGGTATCCCTCAAGAAACCATTTAGGGTCCTTTTCTATCTTCAGAAAATTATATTTGCTAATACAGTCACCTCAAAGTGCTTTATGTTGTAAAGACCTCAGAATAATGGAGAGAAAATCCCAAAAATCAGATAAGCATTTTACGAGAGTGGAAAAGAAAAACTCATTTTTAACAGGAAGAAACCTCGATCAGAATCAAGTTTGGGGAGGGGCAGCCATCTGTCATGACCAGTTTTATAAATACATAATGAGTAAAAAAATGTGAGTGAAGCAGAAACACCCAGTGCATCATGGGAAGTGCCTAGCAGCCTAAGCCTATTGGAACCCAATTAAAAGAGGAATCAGGGTCACCTGATCCAGCCTTAACTATATGCTTTATCAAAAAGTAAGGTTTTAAGCCTAATCCTAAAAGTAGAGAGGGTGTTTGTCTCCTGAATCCAAACTGGGAGCTGATTCCACAGAATGGGGGCCTGGAAGTTGAAGGCTCTTCCTCCCATTCTACTTTTAAATACTTGAGAAAATGCAAGTAAACCAGCAGTCAGAGAGCAAAGTGCTCTAATGGGGTGATGTGGTACTATGAGGTCTTTATATATATATATATGTATATATATATATATATATACATAAAATGGAGCCTGATTATTCAAGACCCTGTATGTGATGAGAATGATTTTAAATTTGATTCTGGATTAAACGGGGAGCCAGTAAGAAAAACCAGTATGGGAGAAATATCTTCTCTCTTTCTATTTAACATTTAAAGTTACTGTCCGAATTACTTTTGATTATTGGTAGGTCAAAGTGAAGTTAATTTGACTGATTGAGCAGTTATTCTTGGTGTGTCTTCTCTGTTGTCATAGTTTCAAATCCAGCAGTGTAAAAGAGATTTAACAGCATTAGAATCACATAATATTATATAAAAATATTATATATATGTAGCCTGGCTAAATTAACCAGCCCAGAACACAGATTATCTTTGGGGTTCTTTTAATCTGAATGATAAAGTAAGTGCTCAGAAGAAAATAACAAGGTTGTAAAAATAAAGAAAGAAAATTGTTACAGACAGCTCCTATCCAGTAACAGCTTTGTGCTCTGGTAACCCACTGCTACTGCAGGTTATTTCCCCAACTTTATCAGCATCTGGAACTCAAGGACATCTAGCGTCATTTCGTGTCTGATATAAACCCAAACATAAATAAAACAAAACTTAGCAGTGCAAAAATAACTGTAGTGGCTTCTCAGTGCATTAATCCAGCAGAAAACGGAATATGGATCCCTCTGAGACGAACGGCGAAGTTGGTGGCAGCTACTCCTGGTGCCTTAACTGTTGCACACTTTGCGTTCAAAACAGATCACGCAGCGAAAAAAGGCATTGCACACCCACATAACACCAATGCAAGCTAGCACTCGTGCATGTCTCCGTAGATCCCCATGATTCCTTCCGCTCTCAGAGGTACCCCAAAAGAAAAACACTGCCATCCAGTGGCATGTCCCATAATATCGAACTTCCACCCGGCTACATACTCCCCTGCTTAAGAGTCAACGTCCCCGGTGACTCAATTGGTATATCTCAACTCATCAGAATCAGAATCAGAATCAGAATACTTTATTGATCCCTGGGGGAAATTATTTTTTTTCATGCACTGCTTCCTTAAAGAGAGCAGTACCCAAATTAGTCAACAACTGAGACAGTACCTCAGGGCTCAAGGTGATGGCATGACATGCTGATACAGGGACATGGTAAGGGTTTGAATGCACTCCAGCATTAGCTCTTTTACTCCGACGGGGCACTGGTGTTGGTGGAATGACCCCAATATCCCTGTTAGTTTCAGTAGCAACTGTCTCTGGTGTGGACACCTGCTCAGAGTCAGATGGTACAGTAACACGAGCATCATCAGTGTTTACAGACTCAGAAACGTCACTGTTTTGAACTGCTTCATCAGACCCCTGCTCTGCACTTGGGTGTGAGGTTTCTCCGAACAACACATACTCAGGATCTGGATCTGAACAGCCTGTTTTCTCTTCTGTCCTAGGACTCACTACCACAGGGGATTCATTATTTTTCTTTTTCCTGGGTGCAGGAATTGGGCCAATACAAGGTCTAAGGTTAGCTCTGTGAACCCGTTTTACTGGCCCACCCTCCACCGGCTCCACTGCATGTGTGCTGCCCTGGACTTCGACAACCCTATAAACCACAGGGCTCCAGGCGTCCTGAATTTTGTTCCTGCCTTGGGGCCAGTGTCGCAGATAAACTAACTGACCTACTTCAACAGGGGGGCAATAGACTCGGGTTTTGTCCAGCTCAAGCCTTTCCGCTGCTTTCTGCTCCGTGTACTGCCTTGCTCTGTTATGTGCTTCATTTAAGCGCTGCTGATGCACAACCAGCCAGTCATGTCTCTTATCAAGCACCTGCTCCTGCCCCAGTAAAGCATCTACAGGAAGGTGGGGGTGCACTCCAAACATGAGGTAATACGGCGAGTGCCCTGTGGTGGCATGGGGAGTCACATTGTACGCATAGACCAATTCTGGCAAATACTCAGGCCAACGGCGTTTCTTGTCAGGTGGGAGGGTACGCAATAGGTCATGAAGTGTCCTATTGAAACGTTCACATTGTGCATTACCTTGGGGATGATGTGGTGTAGTACGGCTTTTTTTAACCCCATATAACTTGCACAGTTCCTGAATCATATCACTTTCAAAATTTCTGCCCTGATCAGAATGTAACCTCTCTGGTACGCCATACCTCATGAACCACTCTCTAAGCAAAATCTTAGCAGTTGTATCAGCTTTCTGGTCGCGTGTGGGGAAAGCTTGTGTGAACTTGGTGAAAACATCTGTAACCACCAACACATTTTCCCGTCCATCTGAGGCTGGCTCCAACATGCTAAAATCTACTGCAACCACTTCAAGAGGTCTAGTGGCCAAAAAAGGCTTGACAGGGGCATGAATCTTGGGCTGTGGCAACTTAGTAAGCACACATCTGTAGCATTTCTTAATCCACTGGTCCACTTCTTCATACATACCAACCCAAAAACATCTCTGTCTTAACAGATTCTGGGTCCGCTCCACCCCCTGATGCCCCATCTGATCATGCACACTCCCCAGTACAGCTTCCTTTAAACAAGCTGGCAAAAGGAGCTGCTGACACCTCCCCAAATGTCCATCCTCAATGACCCGATACAACAATCCCTCCAACTCCATGATACGTGACCACTGCCGGAGCAGAGAAATCACAGACTTAGCCAAACCTTTCCTCTGCTGGTGCGTGGGTTTCTTCTTTTTGTCCCAAAACTGCCTAAAGGACTTGATAGTAGGGTCAGAGCACTGAAACTGTCGCAACTCTTCCTTAGAATACCCTGGCAGAGTGGGTGTATTCCCTTGGGAATCAGTAAAATGGGTGTCTTGCTCAACTGCTGTGACCCGGGCCTGCCTCATCTGACAACATTTTACACCTGCACTTACTAAGTCCAGGCCTAGTTTTGTCCCTCTGCTGACAAGGTTACAGATGGATATGCATCCATCAAACTCCTCCTCATCTCCTGCAGGCTGGGGCTCCCCTGCTAATGGCTGTCTAGAGAGGGTATCGGCTGCTGTGTTACACCGACCAGGACGATACTGCACCTCAAAGTCAAATGGCGCTAACTGGGCAACCCAGCGCTGTTCAATGGCTCCCAGCTTTGCTGAGTTCAGGTGGCAGAGGGGGTTGTTATCTGTCACAACTGTGAATTTGGAGCCTAAGAGATACCCCCTAAACTTCTCAGACACAGCCCATTTAAGGGCGAGGAGCTCTAATTTCATGCTGCTATAGTTTCTGTCATTTCTCTCTGCATTTCTCAACCTTCGGCTGGCGTATGCTATAACACGTTTCCTGCCACCCTGCACCTGATAAAGAACTGCTCCCAGTCCTAAACTGCTGGCATCCGTCTCAACAACAAATGGCAGTGAGAAATCAGCATAAGCAAGTAGGGGGGGCACTCGTGAGCTTCTCTTTCAGCTGTTCAAAGGACTCTTGACAAGATGGCGTCCACACACTTTCCAGCAAGTTTTTATATTTAGCTGGACTGTCCTCCTTGCCCCATGCATTAATCAGATCATGCAAAGGACCTGCCAGCTGCGAAAATCCATGGAGAAATCTCCTGTAATAACTGCAAAAACCCAGGAAGGATCTCAGCTCTTTAACTGTGGTGGGTACTGGCCACTGCCTCACTGCAGCTATCTTGTCTGGGTCCGTACCTATCCCTTCAGCTGAGATCTGGTGACTCAAAAAGCGTACACTAGATTGGAGAAAATGACATTTCTCCACCTTAACCTTCAGCCCAGTTTCCCTGAGTCTCTGCAACACTGTCTGAAGACGTGTCAAATGGTCTTCAAAAGTTGATGAGTAGACTAATATGTCATCTAGGTACACGAGCATGATCTGAAGGATTAAGTCACTCATAGTGGCCTGCATGAGTCTTTGGAAAGTGGCTGGACCGTTACACACACCAAAGGGCAATCTGGTATATTCAAACAACCCAAATGGGGTTGTAAAAGCAGTCTTGTGCCTGTCTTCCCTGTTGGACAACGTCTCCCACCCCATGCAGCAGACTGTGACAGCACTGAGCAGCTCCTTCAGTGGGAGACTGCGGCACCCACGGTGTGGGACGGAGAGATTTCGCAGGTCATTCCTCCCCACTGCTGTCAGACTCCACAACAAAGACTTTAACTGAACAAACACACACATCCACACATGTGCAATAACACTAAGTGCAATAATCTTTTCTGGCATCGTTGTATTTTTACTCAGTTGTATATAGCATTCGTATTCTATTTTTATCTTATTGTATATTTTTATTCTATTTTATTCTACTGTATATAGTATATTATTTTATTCTATTCTGTACAGCTGTGTACTGTATTTATTCTTATTGTATTCTAATTTTTGCGTCATAACTTTTGCACTGTCCACTTCCTGCTGTGACAAAACAAATTTCCCACGTGTGGGACTAATAAAGGTTATCTTATCTTATCTTATCTTGTCTCTTTCGTGAACTGCCACTTGATGATAGCCACTTGCCAGGTCGATAGTCGAGAAAAACCTTGCACCATGTAATGCATCAAAGGATTCATCTATACGGGGCAAAGGAAAGGCATCACGTCTGGTCTTGGCATTTAGCCGCCTGTAATCGACACATAACCTCAAGCTGTTGTCTGTCTTCCTCACCAGCACAATGGGCGATGCATAGGCACTAGTGCTTTCTTTGATCACACCCTTTTTCAGAAGCTGGGTTATGTGTTCTCGCACCTCTTTGTACTGTGTTGGAGGTATCCGTCGGTAGGCCTGAGTGACTGGGACATCATCGACTAGGTGTATCTCATGACTGATCTTCTCTGTATAACCTAGATCTTCATCCTTGAAAGCAAAAACATCTGCATACTGAGCCAAAAGTGCAGCTAATTTGGTCTGTTCCTCTTGGGAGCCACTAATGCTCAGCTGCTCTATCAGCAATTTCAGTTCACCATCAGATTCTTTAGCCCCTTCCTTATTCAGTGACACTTCCTCGTGGTCAGCAGAGATACGATTAAACTGCACCTCAGCTGCATTTTCAACACACTCCACTACAGTAAGCATATCAAGTCTGGTCCGGGGAGCCAACCACACATCTTCCTGAGAGAAGTTCACAATTTGAACTGGAAACACGTGCCTGTCAGTTTCAACAAGAGTAGGAACAACAACCAAACCACTGGGAACGAGCGTGTTGGTTGGCTCAAGTAACATTAAGGTCTGGTCATCTGAAACTTTCCCAAGCCCTCTAGCAAATACTGTGGCCACGGATGATGCTGGCACGTGTACAGTATTTTTACCAGCTAACCGGGCGATGGATGACCTCTCTAATACTTCGCAGGCTTGCACCCTCTGAAAAGCTTCTCCCCAAGCAGCATTTAACTCTCCTCCGAGAGTTGAATCAAAACTAGCAATGGCTAGCTCCTTACATCTCTTTATTATGTTCATTCCAACAAGAACAGGGGGGGGGGTCCCTCTAGTCTGCTGGCACCTTTTCCCACCTGCTGTTCCACATCATTTTCCTGCACCTTAACTTTAGCTGACATTAGCTCTTGGTCCTGTGGCCCTCCTGGTTCTGGGGCGGGGTCCCTGACTACCAAAAACCCACACTCCTGCACTGTTAACCCCATGACCTGCACATCCAGCTTAATGTAACCTATATAAGGAATTGGCAATGAGTTAGCTGCAGTCAATTTAAGCCATTTAGCTGTAGGGGTTACATCATCATCTTCACCCATTAGGTGTTGCCGGAAAAATGCCTCTGAGATGGTGCTAACCTGGCTCCCTGTATCCAAAAGGGTTCTAGCCTTAATCCCTCCCACCTCAATTTCAACTTCAGGACATTTACCAACTGCTCTGTCAAAAAATCTCTCACGAGTTAGGGTCTTTGAGCCAGTAGTCTCCCCTCGAATTGCCCGGCTCTTGGCAACCGAGGTGGCTAGTTTCCCTGACCAGGTGCAGGAACAGAAACTGGAGAAGCTCCTTGCTTAAGGGTTTTGCACTCCCTAGCAATGTGTCCAACTCCCTTACACTTGAAACAGATGGGCTTCCCATCATCAGTGAACTGGAACTTTGATCTGGGAATCCCACGTTTAGGGGCCCTTTCTCCGGATGTAACACTCTCCCTAACCACACTGAGTAACTCCCCAATAGCCTTGCCCTGCTCAGAAACCACCTTAAGGATTTCATCTAGAGTTGCAGATGACCTATCTGGAGCTTCACGGGTACTCTGATCCCTTGCAACCGCACTGTCACTTAATATGGGCCTGCTCTTGGCAACTCTGGTGCCACTAGGTTTTTCTTCCATCGACCAAGCAATTGCTTCCTGACGTACATCAAAAAGCGTAGACTCTGGCTTTTCCCTCACCATCTTGCGAAGCTCCCTTCGCAGAGTGGAGTCTCTTACTCCCTCCACAAACTGGTCTCTAACTGCCATCTTTGTGTCTCGTACTGCATCAGGCCTTTGTTTAAGGGCTAAGCGGAGGATCTGGGACAGAGCGTGTGAGTACTCAAAGAAATCTTCACCTTCTAGCTGGAAACGGCTAAAAAAGGTTTGCAGTAACTGTGCTACACTGCGCCTCTCACCATAAGCTTCTCTGAGAAAACAAAAAATTTCTTCGGGTTCAATCTGCTCTCCCCCAGTACATAACTTGATCTCTTCAAGTGCAGAACCCCTGAGGAGGGAAAAAATGAAGTCAACCTGATCATCATTACCCAAGCCTCTAGTTCTGATACCCCTCTGTACTTCATCAATAAACTCCTCTACAGAACGTCCATCTACGGTTGCATCCCCACTAAAGGGTTGAATAGGTCGCTCTCGCGGCAGATATACATATGACCTACTTGCCCCGTCACTCAAAGCAGTTATCCTGGCCATAGCCTGGTCATGTTTGTTACTCAGTTCTGACAATTTTGCCTGAAGCTCAGTGACAGGGTCCCTTGCGGTGGCCCCCGCCAAACCCTGGTCATCGTCACTGTTTGTGTCTGACATAATGAAATGTCTGTGTCCAGATTAGTCTTTGGTCAGGATGCAGAAATTGCCTTAGCAGTCTATTCAGCTAGGTGCCACTGATGTCCTCTTCTCCTCTGGAAAGAATCCTTCCCTCGATCGAAATCACCCTCTTCTGGAAAGACTGGCCACTGCTCCTCTGCACACCTCTGGTATGGCCTCAATCGTCCGATCCTTTCCAATCCCTCGCGTCGCAGGTGACCACCACTACAGTTATTTCTTGCACCGTAAAATAACCTACTTAAACGGAAACCCATAAAAAACAAAATCGCTGAGCTGCCACTTTTGCAGATACCCCACTCCTGGTACCAAATTGTGTAGCCTGGCTAAATTAACCAGCCCAGAACACAGATTATCTTTGGGGTTCTTTTAATCTGAATGATAAAGTAAGTGCTCAGAAGAAAATAACAAGGTTGTAAAAATAAAGAAAGAAAATTGTTACAGACAGCTCCTATCCAGTAACAGCTTTGTGCTCTGGTAACCCACTGCTACTGCAGGTTATTTCCCCAACTTTATCAGCATCTGGAACTCAAGGACATCTAGCGTCATTTCGTGTCTGATATAAACCCAAACATAAATAAAACAAAACTTAGCAGTGCAAAAATAACTGTAGTGGCTTCTCAGTGCATTAATCCAGCAGAAAACGGAATATGGATCCCTCTGAGACGAACGGCGAAGTTGGTGGCAGCTACTCCTGGTGCCTTAACTGTTGCACACTTTGCGTTCAAAACAGATCACGCAGCGAAAAAAGGCATTGCACACCCACATAACACCAATGCAAGCTAGCACTCGTGCATGTCTCCGTAGATCCCCATGATTCCTTCCGCTCTCAGAGGTACCCCAAAAGAAAAACACTGCCATCCAGTGGCATGTCCCATAATATCGAACTTCCACCCGGCTACATATAATATCTATATATTTTCTGAATTTTCTAAAAATTCACCAAAGTAGTACAAGGATATTCCCATGATGACAATACACACATTTTACAAATGTATCAATTTAATGGTTTTAGTAAGGTATCACTTAACAACTTACAGATATCAAACATTAAAAAAATCAATAAATTTAAAAAAAAGAAAAGCCACTTAAATAAAATAATGAGAAAACTTTATAGTCTATGTGATTCTAAAGACTGGATTTTATTGATTTTATTAAGATGTTATTGTTCTAATTAGTGAATACTACTGCATATTTATTTTTTCCCTTAACCTCCTAGGACCGGAACTCTTCCACGGCATGCATTTTTAATTTCTCTTTGATATTTGGGCATATTGGGGCCCGATGAATGTAAAAACAAAGAATTACCAGATTTTTTTTTTACCTTATTTTTGTTTTTAAGAAAAATAAGAGCCACATATGAGGACATTCGTTTAAAATTTTGATAGAACAGTAGCAGCATAATGTCCTCGTAAGTGGATATCAGGCCCTTGTAGAGCAAAATTGAGTATTTTGGTCTAAATAACCCAAAATGTGATGTTCACATATGTGGATGCCAGGTCCTAGGAGGTTAATTTCAAGGAAACCAGCTGCTGTCTCATTGTTGACTACCATATCAGCTTTTTATTTGCCTCTTCCTAGAATCTTCATCTCATTCAGGAGTGTCACATTTAAAACTATTTCAAGTTTTGCAAAAGCAAGTCAAATTTGGGAAGTCAGGAATGGCATCACTCCACCCTGCACTGTGGTGATGCTAAATGTGAACCAGGCTTAACACTGTCAGTCTCAGTATCTCTCAGACACACATGCACTCACACTATCACAAGCCACCTGAACAGCTGCTAATAAATTGTGGTTGGACGCATTAATCAACCTTTGATTCTCACGGGGCTGCCACGGCAGCTCTAGTGAAAGCAGATGCAAATTGGTTCCATTATACAATGAGCTAGCTTTGTGCTCCCAGACACAGATTTTCAGGCTAGTAATTATCAGCACAATTTACACAAGAACATGGAACAAAACAGTGATTTGTACTCAAATCCCAATTAAAAGAGAGAATTTGAAATGTGGACTTTCAAGGAGTTAGCTGAATTTTATTTTTTGTCTATGTGACTTCTGAACAAGAAGACCAGAATCAAAGTCATTCTCTGATTGAGGGCAAAATGACAACACAATCTGTGACTTGAAGTGCAACAGCATTTAAGAGACTCTTCTTTAGTGAAGTGATCTCAGGCAATGGTTGATGCAGTTTCTTTTATTTGTGGAGGGTTTTTGAATATGATGCCCAAAGCAACGAAACACTGTCACTGCAAAGCAAAATTGAAATAACATTTTGGTGACTGAATGCCAAATGAAAGATCTCAAACTTGGCCACATGGAATTTAAACCCTTGCAATTTTTCCCCTTTCTGGAGTTGAAAAAAAAAGCTGTGTGACACAAATCACTGATTTTAAGTCTAATGTACGAAGAAGGAAGAAACTGTTTGAATGTTGATCAAACACAACTCTACTGTATGACTTGTGAAGCTGAAAAGAAATATATTTCCACCAGCCTCAATCGGTGCCAAGAAAGGGGCTCTTCTCATTACTGCTCCCTGTGATGGGTTTGACTTTCCCCTCCATGGCAGTAAGCTGCCATCTTAAGCTGTCATAGCCCAAAAGATATGGGACAAAACTTACCCTTTAATCAGGAACCATCACATCCCCTTTAATCAACCCAACTGTCCACACCATGTCACTCTCTTTACTGTCTGTGCACGATGTACACATGAGGATTACCTCGTCTGCTATGTATCAAAACTCTTCCTCATTAAAAATACCATCCTGGGTTTTGAACAGAGTTTGGTATTTTAACTGAGAGAATTTAGAAATGGTTTTTCAACTACAACAAGTTCATTTAAATTGTAGTGCATTTGCTGGAGCTATAATAGAAAACCATCACACACTGACCTCTTGAATGACAGAATTGCAGAGAATACTAAAGAGTTCTACTGTGTTGGATTGTAAATTAATCAAATCTGATAGGGGTGTTTTTGGAGAAAAAAGGACAAATTATTTATTATGAATAATCTCTAAAGTCTATTTTCCCTTTAAAATTTCATTGAAATTCCTTTTTACATTAGTAACACCCTGCAGTGCATTACCATTTCCTTGTGTTGATAAATAAATACATAATATTTATGTTATATGTCACAGTGCACAGCCAATAAATATGCCCATATTTATGGTGTGTATTACATTAAAATCAAATATACTTTTAGAGTGGCCTTGATGTCATTTTTTTGTATCTTTGCATGATGAACACTTTAATTTTTCTTTGTTGTTTTTTTCCTAATTCTTTTTTATTGAGAGTGTGGTTAGTAAAAAATTCTGTAAGCTATGCTTTCATTTTTTTATTACCCTAATAATACTTTCTATATGAGTGTGTGGGTAGCAAAAAAGTTACATAGAGAAATTTTAATTTCTGCTATTTGTTGAGACACTGCAGCTGCTGCAGATGATTAAATCTCACCAGCTGTTGACCTCTTTCCAAAGATCAGACTAAATTTCCATAACCACACCAGGACCCTAATCTGCTCTCCCACCTTCAAGAGAACCCTCTCCATCTTTACAAGCATTTAAATTCTAATTAACACTTCAACCACCAAGTGGAACTAGAACTTGCTCTATTCCTGACTATTTTACTCCAAAGACAAAATAACCGTCCACCCAAAGACTGACAGACAGGCTACTTTCAGGGCCCATGAATAACAAGTAGCCATGGAAAATGCTATGGCCCCACTCAAGTAGGTGTCAGGAAGTCAAGTGGGTTTTGTGTTATCTCTTCGTACTTTCAGCTGCCTATTAGCATAGCTATTCAGACGGCACGGCCCATGGCCCACAATGGGAATAGAAAGGGAGAGCCAATCGCTCTCCCTCTTACTTCCCTCTTTATGTCTTTCACTTTTGAGTCTTTCTCTGTTCTAGCTCCCTCACTCCTAACTAATCCGCTAAGTCCCATGGGGGGGTAGAAGTCGTTGAGTTCTCAAGTGGCTCTTTGTCTTTTTGGTTTTGTGTTGGGAAGTGGGGAGTCCACCTGCCTTGAAGAATTTCAAAAAGGTAGTGTGAGTGGACGTCTCAGAGGTGGGAAAGTTGAGCCAGTGAAATATTCAGTGACGTGGGCATACTTAGTTTCAGGGGTAGCATAATTTCCATGGATTTCATGCTCTTGCATTGAATGCAAGCCATGCTTATACTGGCATAAACCTAATTTCTTAATATCACTATATTAAGAATGGTAATTTGTCATGTTTAATAAAGAAGGAATACAAATGACTTTTTAATGGCAGGTGAAGTTTTGGCTGAAGCAGTCAGATTGCAATATTACAAAGGGATGTGTTCTTTAATTTAAACTAACACAGTGGTAACAGCATTTTATTCATTTAAGAATAGGCAATTATACTTTCCTTTTTATGTGTTCGGTACCCAATTCAGAAGCTTTGTAGTAATGCAATCTCTAGACCACAGTACTTCAGGCAAACAAGCTCTTTAAGTTTAGCCTTTATAGAAATTGTGTTTGGATGTTTTAATTGTAAATAAAAATGACCTAAAGTATAGGAATACAGTTTTCAAGGAAAATACATGAAGCTTCTTCTTATCACAAGGGTGAGTTATATAATTGACTCTGAACATGGCATGGTTGTTGGTGCCAGACTGGCTGGTCTGGGTATTCCAGAAACTGCTGATCTGCTGAGATTTTCCTCCCCAAAACCATGAAAAAAGGAACTCTCCTTTGAAGATAGACAGACTGCTTTGAGCTGATAAGAATGCAACTCAAATAGTCACTTGTTACAACCAGGGTATGCAGAAGAGCATCTCTCAGTGAACAGCACATCACACCTTGAAGCAGATGGGCTACAGCAACAGAAGGCCATAATAGATGGCATCCCTGTCTGCTATGAGCAGGAAACTGAGGTTACACTTGACATGGGCTTACCCATGTGTTCTGCAACATTCAGAAGATGGATTTAGAATTTGGCCAAAATTTTAAAGGATGTATCCATCCTACCTTCAATGAGCAATGTATCTATGATTCTACTGGTTTAATAGTGTGAGGGATAGGTCCCTTAGTACCAACTTAGCAACATATAAAACCCATATAAATGCCATGCCATAGAGTATTGTTACTGACCATGTCCACCCCTTTATGACTACTACCTTTATCTTCTCATAGCCGCTTTCAGCAGGATAACACACCATACAGTAAAGCTCAAATCTTGTCAGACTGGCCTCTTGAATGTGACAAATGGCCTCCACAATCACAAGATCTCATTCCAGCACAGCATGTTTTGGATGTGGTGGAATGGGTGATTCTTATCATGGATATGCAGCTGTAACTAAACAAGTATTCTTTAGACATAATTTGAAAGTAGACTTTAAAATTGTGCAGCTATTTCTTAAAATTAATTGTTTATTTCCCTGGGTACAAATGTTTAGTATAGTATATAAAAAGAAAAAAAGTGTAAATGTTTTTTTGTGTGTTTTTGTTTTTTGTTTACCTGATGTCATTAGTTGCATTATACTTAATTTCCACCTTTGGCAATTTGATGAGCCTACCTAACAGCCCTCTGCTATCTTCTTGTACCATGTTTTTCATTTGTGCAAGAGAGCACTGATTTTCTGCCCCCACTTTTCTCTTTGCCACTGATGGCTTCTCAATAAGAGCATAGATCTATGATTGATTTTGCTATTGCATGTCTCGTTACAGTCATTATCAGAGAATTTGCAAGGGCTATAATACGATCTGATGGCTGTGAGTGTTCACAAATCACTTTCACATTGAACTGAAGCTACATTCATGAGAATTCAGTTAAGATCTTGTATCATAGAGTAGCTCTCTCTCACACACACACCCACACACACACACACACACACACACACATACATATATATATATATATATATATATATATATATATATAAAACACCCAGCACGCCCCTGCGGGCGGTTTATCCTTCAAGCTCGGGTCCTCTACCAGAGGCCTGGGAGCTTGAGGGTCCTGCGCAGTATCTTAGCTGTTCCCAGGACTGCGCTCTTCTGGACAGAGATCTCCGATGTTATTCCCGGGATCTGCTGGAGCCACTCGCCTAGCTTGGGAGTCACCGCACCTAGTGCTCCGATTACCACGGGGACCACCATTACCTTCACCCTCCACATCCTCTCGAGCTCTTCTCTGAGCCCTTGGTATTTCTCCAGCTTCTCGTGTTCCTTCTTCCTGATATTGCTGTCATTGGGAACCGCTACATCGATCACTACGGCCGTCTTCTTCTGTTTGTCTACCACCACTATGTCCGGTTGGTTAGCCACCACCATTTTTTCCGTCTGTATCTGGAAGTCCCACAGGATCTTAGCTCGGTCATTCTCCACCACCCTTGGGGGCATCTCCCATTTTGACCTCGGGACTTCCAGGTTATACTCGGCACAGATGTTCCTGTACACTATGCCGGCCACTTGGTTATGGCGTTCCATGTATGCCTTGCCTGCTAGCATCTTGCACCCTGCTGTTATGTGCTGGATTATCTCTGGGGCATCTTTACACAGCCTGCACCTGGGGTCTTTCCTGGTGTGATAGACCCCAGCCTCTATGGATCTTGTACTCAGAGCTTGTTCTTGTGCTGCCATGATTAGTGCCTCTGTGCTGTCTTTCAGTCCAGCTTTGTCCAGCCACTGGTAGGATTTCTGGATATCAGCCACCTCCTCTATCTGCCGGTGGTACATACCGTGCAGGGGCCTGTCCTTCCATGATGGTTCCTCGTCTCCCTCCTCTTTCTTGGGTTTTTGCTGCCTGAGGTATTCACTGAGCACTCGGTCAGTTGGGGCCATCTTCCCAATGTATTCTTGGATGTTCGTTGTCTCATCCTGGACTGTGGTGCTGACACTCACCAGTCCCCGGCCCCCTTCCTTCCGCTTAGCGTACAGCCTCAGGGTGCTGGACTTGGGGTGAAACCCTCCATGCATGGTAAGGAGCTTTCTTGTCTTTATGTCAGTGGCTTCTATCTCCTCCTTTGGCCAGCCTATTACCCCAGCAGGGTACCTGATCACGGGCAGGGCGTACGTGTTGATAGCCCGGATCTTGTTCTTACCATTCAGCTGACTCCTCAGGACTTGCCTGACCTGATCTGCAATGTTGCCTTCTGGTAGTTCAATCCCCTCAGTTCTGACTACCTTCCCTCTCTTTGATACCATCCGGCTACACTTCTCCAGTCCGAACGACATTCCAATGTCATTGCTATATAGCCTGGTAGTGTGGATCAGTGAATCGATGTCTCGTTCACTCTTGGCATACAGCTTGATGTCATCCATGTACAGGAGGTGGCTGACAACTGCTCCGTTCCGTAGTCGGTATCCGTAGCCAGTCTTGTTAATGATCTCACTGAGGGGGTTCAGGCCTATGCAGAACAGCAGTGGGGACAGAGCATCTCCTTGGTAGATCCCGCGCTTGATGGTGACTTGTGCTATGGGCTTGGAGTTGGCCTAGTGTTGTACGCCACATCCCCATTGAGTTCCTGATGAAGGCTCTTAGGGTCCCATTGATCTTGTACAATTCTAGGCATTCCAGTATCCAGCTGTGGGGCATTGAGTCATAGGCCTTCTTGTAATCAATCCAGGCAGTGCACAGGTTGGTCAGTCTGGTCTTGCAGTCTCGGCTGATTGTTCTGTCTACCAGTAGCTGGTGTTTTGCGCCTCTGGTATTCTTGCCAATTCCTTTCTGTGTCCCACTCATGTATTGACCCATGTGCCTGTTCATCTTAGCCGATATGATGCCTGACAGGAGCTTCCATGTAGTACTGAGGCAGGTTATTGGTCGGTAGTTGGAGGGGACCGGTCCCTTCTTGGGGTCCTTGGGGATCAGGACCATCCGGCCTTCGGTTAGCCATTCCGGGTGTCTCTCGTTAACTAGCAGCTGGTTCATTTGTGCTGCCAGACGCTCGTGGAGTGCAGTCAGCTTCTTTAGCCAGTAGGCGTGAACCATGTCAGGCCCTGGTGCTGTCCAACTCTTCATACTGGAGACCCTTTCTTGGATATCTGCCACTGTGATGGTTACTGGACCCTGTTCAGGGAGGTCGCTGTGGTCTGCCCTCAGATCCTCTAGCCACTGAACTTGCGATCCTGGGTTCCAAAGGCGTGTAGTCTAACCACTATATATATATATATATATATATATATATATATATATATATATATATATATATATATATATGTATGTATGTATGTATGTATATATATGTATGTATGTATGTATGTATGTATGTATATATATGTATGTATGTATGTATGTATGTATGTGTGTATATATATATATATATATATATATATAGATATAGATATATAGATATAGATAACTTTATATAAGAAAGTATTGTAATTGTCCAGTATTGTGAATTTTCACTCTTGCATTATGTCCCTCCCTCTGTGCATGTTCTCATGGTCTATTCCGACTTCTAAATCCTCTATTCCACACCATTCTTTCTCCCTTCCTCTATTCCTCACTAGCCGATGCCATGACCTTTTTAGCAGCTGCTTAAACAGATTAGCTGTTATTAAGAGCTATGCACCGCTGATGACTCTTTCATGAGGTAAGGTCCTGGTCCTGTGGGGAAAAGAGATTTGAGGGGAAAAGAGGGGAGGGGCTGGATGCATAAAGAAGTGGAAGAAAAAGAAAAACTGCAGGTGAACAGGTAGGCAAATTGGTCAGGTAGAAGCGAGCGAACAAAGACAAAGCTAAAGTAAACGAAAAGGGACAATGTTAAGGTTCTGAATGAAGTTTGGAAAGATGTATATAGGTGGAATTTAAAACCTGAGATAAGTGACATACTTTGGAATGGGAAAAGTAAAAAATAGAATTCAGATTAAATATATTGGCAGATGGGAAGCATCGGGCATCAAAATACTGTTCATAGAAAAAGTAAAACATGCAAGAACATGCCATTGTTTTGTTTAACCTAAACTTTTAATGAGTAGGACAGAGGGAGATATTCTTTGATGAGATTATATATTCAAATTTGTCAATCACCTTCTTGTATTGTTTCTGTTAACAAACTTATTCCTTCAATAACTCTGTAATCATGGCAAGTTGAATTTCAGTGTTGTTTACCTTTTTTAACAATAAGAAAATCAACTAATGTGTACTATTGCACTAAAGTCATTTTTTCATTAGTACCTACTCAGAGCGGCTCGCCCCAACTCGACTTGAATCGATTGCTTTTCCTTTACAATTGAGTATTTGATTAAGTCGAAGATCAATCCCTGTCTGCGTACAGAGTGGTCTTCCCACGCGTGTATTCATTAAAATCAATTGTTTGACCAAGATCGTCTGGACCAATGGTTGTTTGTACTCTCCTTCCTCAATTATGTGAACCTTAACACTCCGAATGTGCATAGTCATTGTCATAGCAACTTGAGCATCCTACAATGTCCTGTATGTTCCATGAACACTACAACAAAGGTGGACATTGAGGCAGGAATATACCTGCTGCTTGCTCTGTGGCTTTGCGTCAGACTTGGGGATCACGCCGTGTTTGTTGTAGCTGTTGCCGGGTTTCAAAAATAGCAGATTTGAGTTTCATAAATGGTAAATGGCCTGTATTTGTATAGCACTTTACTTAGTCCCTATGGACCCCAAAGCGCTTTACACTACATTCAGTCATCCACCCATTCACACAGTGGTGATGGTAAGCTACATTGTAGCCACAGCTGCCCTGGATGCACTGACAGAGGCGAGGATGGCGCCACCGGGCCCTCTGACCACCAGTAGGCAACGGGTGAAGTGTCTTGCCCAAGGACACAACAACTGACTGTCGGAGCCGGGGCTCAAACCGGCAACCTTACGATTACAAGACGAACTGCCAACTTTTGAGCCACAATCACGATGTGAACGAAACACTCTCATAAGTCATTGAGTGACCAACCAATACTACTACTAACCAACCAATCGGTGGCATGTAGTCTAACAACATCACACCTTAGTACCTGCTCAGGCTGCTTGGCACATCGGCCAAACAGATACTATTTTAGATGGTACCGGTTACTGTGACCAAGTCTATCATAGTAGGCACTAATGGAAAAGTGCCAGATGTTAATCTTGAATGCCCTCACCTTAGTTTCCTACTGTTTGCACTGTGCAGTGGTGTTACCATTATACTTTGTTTTTTAAATAATAATAAAAAAAATGGTCATGTCCAGGCATTGAATGAGAAATTAGATTAGTTATTGTTTTAACAAATTATGGTGATTTCTTTTCTTTTTTTTTTACCTCAGTATTTTACCTCAGTATTTGTTTCCTTTTAAATAACAATAGCTGAGTCAGCTAAGAACCCAACTGTTAAACATACATAATACCTACCGTATGTTTACCCTTAGAACAGTAGAGTTAAGAATGTGCTTTATCACATAAGAAATACAATTAAGGGCAAACAAAACAAAATGACCTTAAGTGAAAGTTAAGATGAAGTTAAATCAATGACAATATAAATAATAAAAGAGCAATAATAAAAGAAAAAATAAACAAGACATTTAAAAGACTATAAAGACCAATAAAAATACTTTTAGAGGCACATAAAAGCAGGTATTTGAAAATGCGTTTTCAGAACTAATTTTAATTCTACAAGCTTTATTTCCTCAGGCAGGTGTTTTAGAGCCGAAGGGCCCTGATGGCTGACCAGAAACTCAGCTTTTATGTTTTAATTTCTCAGTAATTATTTTCACACTGGCACACTGTTGTGGTGGTTAGCACCATTGCCTGACATCAAGAAGATCCTGGATTTGTATCCAGTTTTCATGTTCATTTTGTATGTTTTCTCCATGTCTGCATGGGTATTCCGGTTTCCTCTAACAGCGCAAAACCATGCATGGGAGGTTTTTTTGGTGATTCTAAATTAACTATAAGCGTATAAAATCTCTGTGTTTTGCCAGGATGTACCCTCCCTCTCACCCGAGTTGGGATTGGTTCCAGACCCACTCGACTCTTAATAAGCACATGAAAATTGATTATTCTTTTATCTTTAAACAGAAAATACTGCTATAGGCTGTATACCTCTGTTAACGTGTGATGGTGTGAAAACACATAGATTGTCCCTGCCTGCTTACACTGTTGGATTTTAAGAGAATGGTCACCTGAATCTGTTTGGCTTTATTCAGCTTCAAGTTTGAGCTTATTGTGGAGATTTTGCACTCAACAAACTATTTGTTCAATACCAAACGGCAGATGGAAAGGATCGCAACTTGTTGGTGGACATAGTAAAATACACATCCAATATTTTTCTCTGGAATTGTTAGAAGCTAAAGAGTTTTAAGAGAGTGAATATTGATTTATATCCATGGCCTATATCTGTATATTCAACTGTTGCATATGTGCACCCTTTGGTTTAACAAAGTAATTACAAAATTACGGTAGATATGTTCCTCTGAGGATCCGCACATAGTTAACTTAAATGTTTGCTTTTTTAAAATTTTCCCACAATTCATTTCACTTTCTGAAACGTCTTATGAGATGTAAATAGCTGTATGTCCTGGCCAAATTATCAAATATTTGCTTCCATTTCTGAATTCAATTTACTCTTCCCACCACAAGAACACACTGACCTGCAAATACATTTTACTAAAGAATTGTATATATAAAAGAACAAGCCCAAATTTTATCGATCCTGAAAAGTAATTAGTAAGAGTTATTATAAAAAGACAATTATTTGTGCCAGTTGTTGGGTGCTCCTCAGTATTAAGCAGTGACTCATGCATATGCTGTCAAGTTTAAAACTCTTTTTCTTCTTCCTCTCTCCTGAAAGATCATTTTAATAACCATAAAAATGGCTCCTCCTGGTTTGTCAATTTGTTGGGTTTTTTTCCCCCTATTCCTCTTTTTCTCCTGACCCAGCAACATTCATTATTATGATGCAACAGAAATGGAAAAAGTAGAGCTCAAGGTCACATTTCATCAATTGCTGTTATGTGCCAAAGCATATTTCTTCCTTAAAACACCTTGACATTTTTGTTATGGAGCATTTTTCCTCCTCTCTCCTGGTGAAATATGCTACTCAATTCATCTGTGTATGTGTGTGTGGGTGTGTGTGTATGTGTGTGTTGCACCTGTGAACCTGACTGATACCTTTTGTGCGTGATGTACAATCTAGTAAATTGAAGGCGCATGTGGATGGGGATTTTGATGGATCAATAAATTGATATACAGTGTTGGTTATGAGCTCTGTCTTGAGGTGTATGTCATTTTTTTATGGACTGTATTTATATAATTTTTTTTATCTCTCTCCAATATACCTCTTCCCACTGGATGCAATTAACATTTACTGACATTCTAATGAACACTTTTCTATAATCCTCTGTGATTTCATAATCAGTGAGGCTTACTACAAACAATAATAAGATTTCCCTACTGTTAAAGAGTCCCTCAACTCACTAAGTCCTGGAATGTCAGATGTATGATTTGACAGTTTACTGGTAAACACTGTAATTATCTCTAAAGGTCTGAAGTAAAAACTGTCACTTTTCTCTGCATTTGCTAGAGTAGCAAACATCATTATGTCACATTTTGAGGGGGGTACATGTCAAATTTGTGATACTTGGGAAGTAAAAAAGGAAAGGAGAAGCATACATCTTTTAAAGTGACTCCTGAAACTTTTAAAAGTGGTATTTTTTAATTATCTTGATGCATGGGCACGGATTAGAATCAGTCTGTAACCATTGGCGACAGCAAATCAGAAAGAAGCACTGGTCATCGATGCGACAGGGCTCTTGCCAGAGGGGGCGATGTGGCCAGACTTACCCCCTCACTCTGACAACTGTAAAAGGTATCGCACATATTGTTATAATGAGGACCAGACTGGCAGTCCTCTGTGCCCTTCACTCTGTGCTAGGAGAGCAGAGGCGATGAAGAAGTATTAGACATAGGGGCAGAGAAAGGAAATGGAGTGTTATCGTTGGTGGTATAAAAGTAAATGGAGGCTAAGTGGGAAATACTGTATGATTATGGGTGAAGAAACTGACACATAAAGGTAGAGAGGTTAAACTGTTTCTGAGGTGCAAGACGAGCTACTAACACACAACCATTTAGCTTAACAAAAAGTCTGGAAACCATTTGCCATGACATTTGCCTTGATGTTGCAATTATTTGGTTCACATAGATATGTGTCGAATCGACCAACTGGTTTGACCAGTTTTCAGCAAATGTACACCCCAAACAAGCCTTTATACACATAATGCGATGAGGCCAGGAGTGTCTGTAACTGATTGACTGATTGATTTATTATAATCTGTGTGCCACATGGGCTCACAGATTGGATTGGATGGGTCTTCTGGCATGACTATGACTTAAAACGTACTGCACCAAAGGTGCCTTGGCATCTGGCCTAGCCAAGATCATGGAGTCGCTTAGCCAGTTTACAGGCCTCAATCCTATAGAAAATCTTTAAGTTGCCAATATTTAGAGTTTCTGTAAAGAGGGGTGTGCTAAAAATGGTTTGAAATGAGTGCAAACCTGTTGGATAACTGATAGAAGCATCTTACCACTGTGCTTGCCAATGCGGGTTTTGCTTGGTGATTAAATGCTTATTTCACTGAGTAACTCGCAAATTATTATTATTTTTCCGGGTTTTTAGTTCATATTCTATTATCATTGAAATAAAACTGTTATAAAAAAAACTAACTTACAAATTTAACAGTGATTCAAAGAATTATTTCCCTCACTTTATGTCCCAATATGAGCCAGTCCATTCCATGCATGCACAACACATGCACAGTGGCACAGGAAAATAATTGCTCACACGCTTACAGGTTACAGGTTAAAATGTGATCGTTTTTCACTGTGAGTAAGGAAAGTTAAGTGTAAGAAAACCACCATGAATGTGTTTAATCCTTTGAGGTCCTGGGTCTAATTGGCTGTTTTTGACTACTTTTAATTTTACCTTTATATTTCACCTTTAAAAACTGTTTACCTTTTTTTTTTCCCAGCAAAATCTTACGACTGACTTTGCAGTTACTTTTTATTACATTTTAATCTGCCTTTGGTGTCATTTTAGCCAGCATCTGTGACATTCAGTAGTCGCTTCATTTGACACAGAAAACAAAAAAATTACTAGGCTACATACTGAAGACAATACACTACACATTAACCATACACTCAAAATAAGCTCTCTCTCAAATTGCAAAGCTCAACTCTGTCTCTCTTTCGCTGCTGTCACTCCTACAACTTTCCTCCCTTGCTAATCAACCAGATACCACATGTTGCAATATAATTTTGTGACTGGTTGTGTCATGGTCAGGGGGACTGACAGTGTTTTTCCTCAATGTAGTGGACTCCACCTCTGGGCGGAGTCCTCATCATCGCACCTGCTGTCCACACCTGGTGGTGATCTAGTTGGCAGTATTTAAGACCACTGCACGCAACTAGTCTTCGTCAGTTTGTCTGCTAACCCACTTTAGTGATTGGTCGCCTTAGTTCTTTTGTGTCGCCTTGTGTTTTAGACATTTCTTGGATTTCCAATTCTCCAACCTGGCAGTTCTGTCACTTACTTGGACTTACTTGGTTAGTCCTGGAAATCACAAGCCAGTATTTCATGCTCTGTCTTCTGTCTCTCTTTATCTCCATGCCCTCCTGCCACAACCATCCCGGAACACTGGACCTCTCAGGCTGGACTCCCTGCTCACCCACCTCATCTGGATCCTCACCCTGACTGTTCTGCTTTGCCCCACATTACTCTCCACCTGCGAGCAAGCTAGCGTCTGGAAAATCATATGTTCACATTACCTCCCGTCTCCCCAACCTGCACTCCTCTGTTTTAGTGATCTCAATCCTCGCCCCACGAACTACGATTCTCTCCCCGACTCTCGCTCCGATTCACACCTCATGTTCAATGCTCTTGAGTTATTATTTTCCTTGTGTTTGAAAATTGTTAGAAATCTGATTCTTGTGTTTCCATCTGTATCTGCATTTGGGTCCACTTTCACACACTGGCCTTAACAGGTTGAGCAACTGTTTAAGCCATGCTTAAGATTAATCCTAAGAAATTTTATTGTTAATTAAATAAAATGTTTATTTCCTTGCCAGTCTCTCTCTCTTTGAATATCAATAGGCAATTTAGTATGCATTTGTGTCTACACAGCCCAAATTGGCACAAGAACAGAATCCGCAGGAACACAAACTAAAACAAAACATCAACAAATGAGCTCCACAGCTAAGACCCTGTAAAACAAATGAATGTATTTGAAAATGCATGTCTAGTACCGACTGCTCTACTAAGTAGTAGCTACACACATTTTAGTCAAGGTAGAATTCACCAGTGACACAATGTAGCTCCTGAATTGCATAATATGTACAGTAAGTTTTAAATGTAATTAATGTCAATAGCTGGCAGTCTCAGGGGCGTGATAATGAGCCATGAACAAAAAGCCAGCCTCACAGAAGTAATGTTGGTAGAGAACCTTCCAGGCAGTGCTCAAATACTGTAAATACACTGTCATTTTAAATTAGGAAAAGCAAACAAAACATTACTGCCTGGCTGAAATCCAATTTATCTGAGCCCCAATTGCTGAAATAGCACTGTTGCCCCTTGCTGTTTATTTGACTTGAAATCTGCTAACGTTCAGATTTTTATGTAAGATACTCTGTTCTGATAATTTTTTAAAGCATCTAAATCTCCAGGTAAAATAAAATGTACACGTAGCGTTTAGTGTGGATTCTAGCCCAGATTATTCTAAAAGTGTTCAAAGCCTTGTTTGCCATCAAGCACCAGGGGACTAAGTGCACTATTGTGAGTGTGTAGTCTTATTATGTTCCTGGAGCAGTAACAATTATGATTCAGCTTTATTATCAGTTTAGCTTCCCAGAAAATTATTTATGATGAAGCAAGCTCTATAAGACAAAATAAAGAAGGTGTGAAGCTGTGCAGGCATTATCTGAACAATTCTGAAACCAAACTAGAAAGCACAAATATTATTAGGAGAAATACATTGCAGTACAAGGAGACTAATTTGTTTTGCTCTATACACTGTCATTAAAACTGTTGGTGAAGATGTCATTTTTGTGTTTGGGTACTAGCACAAAACACAAGGTGGAAGAGCGTTCTTTTGCATTTTGCATTGGATTTTATCCAAACAATGTAACTGAGCCACTATACTTCTATCTCCTTTTTAAACTTCAGTCTGTTAAAGGAGGTAGTAATAATAATGCTGCCAAAAATAGGTGGGCAGCACACTGTTAGTGGTTACCACTGAACATTGAGAACAATGGAGAAGTTCACGGAGAAGTCAAGTGATGTCAATATGAAATGGAAATTTTGACTTCTAGCATTGACTACTAAGACAACCTGAAAATACTTATAATGCTCTAATTGGTGCAGTTGCAGACCAAAACAACTACACCAAGACTGTTTGGAGGAGGTGGTCTTGGTCCAGTTCCAAACAAAATCCACTGAAGTTCATTTATGGTCTGAGCTTGACCCAACTACCAGGTGTACTTTGTAAATTTGAGCTACACACCTCCCTTTAGCCATATATGTTTTTGTATTCTGAGTTGAGGTACAGTACCATAGATGTCCAAAGAGCAATATAGACCACCAACTTGCTATGAAATGAATAAATGAATGTATATTCTCCATATTCTCCAGTAGTCCAAAAAAGCACCTTCTTTCTGTATTAACATTTGTTAGTCCTGCCCCAGACACATCCAGCCAATAAACAGCAGATGTTTCTGTGTGAGAAGAAACCAAACCCCAGGGGGGGAAAAAATCATTAAACTCATTAACTGATTCAGACCAGAGTAAACAAACTATATAAAAAAAGGCCAATAAAATAATAAAAAAATATCTACAGTGTTAATAACACAAGGTGTGATTAGATGTGTGTTACATCTGATGTGAAGTAGCTGCTAAAAGTGCGGTTGCCAAAGAAGGTTGATACCAGATGGATGGAAGATGCATTAAATCGAAAAATGTGCATAGAAAGGTTTTGGATGAAAGTTTTTTTTTTTTCACTTTTCACCTGTTACTGTAATTGTAAAAGTTTCCTTTCCAATGGTCAGTCAGTGTTTTAACACTTTAAACTGCCATTAGGTAATAGAGTTCCTATTAAAACGTAATAGATCAAGAGCCCATATCTTTGAAGGAATGTCTGTGATGTAAAGTACACAATCAGCTAATTGATAATGTCTGTTGTGGTCCTGCAGTATATTTCTACGTCATTTTTCCCCTAGTGCTACATATCTATTAAATGTCATGTATACTTCTGAGGCAAACAACTGGTCAATTGGTACACTCTGCTCTAAAAGTAATTTAGATGTTTCATGCCACCCAATAAACCATCTGAGAAGTGAGCTCTTAAACTCTCAGTCTCAAGACACATAATCAAACCACAAGGTCAGCAAGCTAGTTTCATACTTGACACCATAAGTATTTGTCAATGGCCCTTCATTTGTACATGAAAACAGAAAGAGATTTCCTGTTGACAGCTACTTTTCAGGTCACACAGTTCACTTGATAGGGTAAGACAACTCGTCTTCCTCTTCCCTTTCCTCATTATTGCCTCACCTTTCCTTACTATGTGTCTGTTTTATATTAGAAACATCACCCTTTACTTTTTCTGCTGCTCTTGTGCTAATCTCTTGCTCTCTTGCTCTCTCATCTGCACTCTCTCCCTGTCTCTCTGCCCCTCTCTCTGTTTTCAAATACGGCTCTATTTGCGTTCACAGTAGCTGGTAGACTTTGATGTGGGCTGACAATGTGGCTTGTGCCTCTGCTAAATTTAATCATATTAGCTAGTTAACCATGCTACCACCGTGTGACCCACTGACAAAAAACTGTGCTCCTTCTGCTCTCTCTCCCCTGTTTGCTCTCTCCCTTGCTCGCTCTCTCCTTTTTTGTCTCTGATAATCTAGCCTTGGGACTGAGGGGGTGCAGAGAGCAGAGTGCTCTCGGGAGATACAGTCAATGTGAATGTGTGAATATGTGTGTGTTCACAACAGACAGCGAGGAGATGAATATTTATAAGGTGATATTGGATCTGTAACATTTCTTTTTAAATGTCTCCCCACTTTATTTTGCAGTTTCAAAGATGATTACCTTTTCCTTAAATATATCACCTTTAACCAAATGCTTTGTGTCCTATAGTATAGAAATATTAGATTTCTCCAACAGAAGTAATTATACATTGTATCGACAGTCCATTATGTGAAATGGCCCTGGATGACTACGGATCCACCAATCCCTTTGACACAGACTGCCTCCTCTGTCTTAAGTCCACAAGGGAGAGAAAAAGACCTGCATGAAAAGTTGACACTGCTGTACGTGTGTGTATTTGATAGTTTGTGTGCATATGTCAAAGCGAATGTAGGAGAACAGATGAGATATCTCTTGATTACAGCTGATAGGTTTATTTGAGGAAGGTCAGGAAGATTTGGGAGAAGAACAAGACATGAGTAGCTGATGGGGATGATAGGAAAGTGATGGCACAGTTCACAACACACACACATCATTTCTACAAACACACACTTGCACATAAATTCTAGGCACGCACGTACACACACACACACACACACACACACACACACACACACACACACACACACACACACACACACACACACACACACACATGCACACGCACAAACCAACAGAGAGAAATGGAGGCCAA